>NC_033622.1:9907995-9935263 GCF_001540865.1 Ananas comosus
TGTACCCAATCTGTGCCTGCTATATTGGTCCGCAGACCTCAAGCGCTGCCTGTCACTAACTGCACCGACCTGATCCATCTGCCCCGCAGGACGACCCATCCGGATAAGTACACCTCCGATCGGTGGCCAAACCGATCCGGTGTCATGAATACCCCCAAGTGCCGTGACTAAGTCATGCTGGTATGCTCAAACAAAAACAAACCCGGCGAAAGCCGGTGCCTAGGCCGAAGCCAACAACGAGGGCGTACAATGCCAAACTGAAATAGAAGCTAGGGCGTACAATGCCGAACTGAAATAGATGCTAGGGCGTACAACGCCGAACCTCGATCAACCAGATCGAAACACACGACAAGAGAGTCGATGTGTTGCCTGGACCCAAGGTCCACAGAAATACTGAAATACGAATGCAGCCTGCTCTACATGTCTATCCACAACTATACAATGCAATCAAGGGGTGCGATAACCAAACGATAACAAGCAATGACATGTAGAGACTAAATACAAGAATAGAAAATTAGGAGAAGGAAGTGAAACGCTCTCACCGACTACCAGCTCGAAGCACCCACCTGTCACTGTCGCGTCGGAACATCGGGTACGCACAAGTCTACTGGACCTAAGAAGATCCACCAAGTCAGTATCCAAACCACTAACCCAAAGCACGAGACTCACAAACCCCTACACAGGATCCCCGAATCGGTTTCCCAAAACCGATCATCGTAACTCACCGGAAGTCCCGAAAACCACACCGGGACGCCGTCGGGACCCACTAAGTGTCCCGAACTCACCGACTCGTGCCACGAGTCACCCGCTGCCCCAAAGCACTCCAATTTGGATGCATTGGCAGCGAACACGAGGTAACACAACAATATGATCATCGCCGGATAATCGTACGAATCCGGATTCCCGGAAGTGTCTATTTCGACACCGGAACCCTCTGTCGCTCACCTATCATCATCGAACCCACAAAATGATGATGGTGACCAGCCAACAAGGCTCAGCGACAAAACACGAAGCAACCAAACACCGTCGGAAAGAATCCGAACCGAAACCGCGTTCTTTCGGCGAATTTCGCCGAAAAACGCACCGAAATCGACCTACCGATTTCCGCGAAAGCTAACGGACCATGGACAATCAGTCCAGCGGTCAATACAAACTCCCACACACTGCCCACAGTAGCCGCAAGGAGCACAAATGCATAAAAGACCCTCAATTTACATAAAATCCTATTATTTCATGTAAATTGAGCGATCAAGTGGCTCATTCACAAAAACCGAGGACTCCCGAAGTCCGCAGAGACACGTACTGACAGATCTCGACGTACCGGAGTCCGTGCTCATGATCCGGAGCACAGCGGCTCGCTGTGGGAAGCGCGGGAGCAACCCGAAGGTTCAGCGAATAGCGCGCAGTCAGGGAAGATCACGCCGAACAGAACTAACCGGACACTTCTGATCCAAAGTGAGGTGAGCACTGTGATCAGCACTGACCAACGATCACCGTGCTCACCTCCGGAGGCATCAGGACAGCCTCGGATCGCCGGATAAGCGTGCGCAAACCCAAAACAGCAGCCAAGAAGGCTGAAACGGAGCGACATCGCCAAAACAGCGGAACGGGGCCTTCCCGACAGAAACCAAGGTGAGCACGATGATCAGCAATTCGCTACGATCATCGTGCTCCCTTCCGCAGAGATCGGGGAGGCTCGGAAAGCCCAGAACAACAAACAGCCCTAAACTGAGCCCTATTTCGGGCTTGGCCGGAGCAACCTTGCTCCGGCCGGCCTCCGGCGACACGGCGGCGCGAGCGGGGGCCAGGGTCGAGTGCGGGGGTGGTGAGTAACACAGTGCTCACCTCGGTTGGCGGCGGGGAGCTGCGACGGCGTCGGCGGAGCAAGTTGAGCCCGCACGAGATCGGGCTCGGGTTCCAGGAGTTGCTGCGGCCACGGCGGCGGCCGGGGAGCTCCGGGAAGGCAGAGGCGGGCTGCAGGAGGTCGGGGGAGGGCGGCACAGGTGGCTCAGGGAGGCGGCGACGCGAGGAAAGGGGCCGCACACAGCTTCGGCTCGGGCTCGGGTTGGGCGGCTGTAGCCGGCCGAGGCGGCGGCGGCGGCGGCGCGCTGGGNAGTCTACCGGACCTAAGAAGATCCACCAAGTCAGTATCCAAACCACTAACCCAAAGCACGAGACTCACAAACCCCCACACAGGATCCCCGTAATCGATTTCCCAAAACCGATTACCGTAACTCACCGGAAGTCCCGAAAACCACACCGGGACGCCGTCGGGATCCACTAAGTGTCCCGAACTCACCGACTCGTGTCACGAGTCACCCGCTGCCCCAAAGCACTCCAATTTGGATGCCTTGGCAGCGAACACAAGGTCACACAACAATACGATCATCGCCGGATAATCGTACGGATCCGGGTTCCCGGAAGTGTCTATTTCGGCACCGGAACCCTCCGTCGCTCACCTATCGTCATCGAACCCACAAAATGACGATGGTGACCAGCCAACAAGGCTCAGCGACAAAACACGAAGCGACCAAACACCGTTGGAAAGGATCCGAACCGAAACCGCGTTCTTTCGGCGAATTTCGCCGAAAAACGCACCGAAATCGACCTACCGATTTCCGCAGAAGTTAACGGACCATGGACAATCAGTCCAGCGGTCAATACAAACTCTTACACACTGCCCACAGTAGCCACGCAAAGCACAATTGCATAAAAGACCCTCTAATTACATAAAATATCGTCATTTTATGTAATTTGAGCGATCAAGCGGTTCGATCACGCAAACCGAGGACTTTTGAAGTCCGCAGAGACACGTACTGACAGGTCTCGACGTACCGGAGTCCGTGCTCACGATCCGGAGCACAGCGGCTCGCTGTGGGAAGCACGGGAGCAACCCGAAGGTTCAGCGAATAGCGCGCAGTCAGGGAAGATCGCGCTGCACAGAACTAACCGGACACTTCTGATCCAAAGTGAGGTGAGCACTGTGATCAGCACTGACCAACGATCACCGTGCTCACCTCCGGAGGCATCAGGACAGCCTCGGATCGCCGGATAAACAAGCACAAACCCGAAACAGCAGCCAAAAAGGCTGAAACGGAGCGACATCGCCAAAACAGCTGAACGGGGTCTCCCCGACAGAAACTAAGGTGAGCACGATGATCAGCAACTTGCCAGGATCATCGTGCTCCCTTCCGTAGAGATCGGGGAAGCTCGGGAAGCTCGGAACATAAACTCATCCACAATAAGCCCTATTTCGGGCTTGGCCGGAGCAACCTTGCTCCGGCCGGCCTCCGGCGGCACGGCGGCGCGCGCGGCGGCCAGGGACGGGTGCGGGGGAGGTGAGGAGTGAGGTGCTCACCTCAGACGGCGGCGAGGAGCGGCGGCGGCGGCGGTGGAACCAACTCAGCCCGCACGAGCTAAAGCTCGAGTTCCGGCGAAGCTACGGCCACGGCGGCGGCCGGGGCTCCTCGGGAACGACGGCGGCAGGTCCCCAACGGCCGGAGGAGGAGGAGGGAGGTGGCGGGCAACAGCGGCGGCGGCCCGCGGCTCGGGTGTGGCTGCCCGAGCTTGGCTCGGGCTGGGCGGCTGCAGCCGGCCGAGGCGGCGGCGGCGGCGCGCTGGGGCGGCGGCGGCCGGCGGGAAGGGGCGCCCGGGCACGGGGGATGTCGGCGGGAGGGTTTCCAGGCGGTGGCGGCGCGCTGGCAGCAGCTGCAACCCCCCTCGGCCAGGCTCGGCCTGGGTTGCAGCAGGCCACAGGAGCAGCAGCGGCGGCGCCCGGCGACGGCGGCGGTCGGCGGGGAAGGTTGCCGGAGCACTATGCGGTCCCGGGGGAGGGTCTGCAGAAGGCGCAGCCCGGGCCTTCACACAACCCGAGAGGAGAGTGGGAGAGAGAAAGAGATGGAGAAAGATGGAGAGGAGAGCTCCGGCAGCCGGCGGCGCTGCTCAGGTGGCCGGGGCGCGCGCAGGAGGAGCAGGGGAATGTGGGGGAGGCGGCTAGGGGGCTAGGGCAAGGCTAGGTTAGGGTTAGGTGAAACAAAACCCTAAAGAGCAACTATATACAAGGTGCAACAAAGCGAGAAAGCCCCTCAAACGTCGGAATTTCAATCCGAGTCCCTCACAGTACGACTAAAACACATGAACGCCCCTCCACGTGCGATCCCTCGTGAAACGATACATAAAATATCGCGACTTTCGCGAAAATACCGTTTTGCCACTACCGACCTCTCCTCGATCAACACGCGATCTCCGCAGATCCGTCCGTCAGATTTGCGAACGGATTGCACCAGTGCAATCAGCACGACGGAGACAACAAAGCTGCGATTTCGTTTCGTCTTGATCGACCACGGATTCACGACAAAATCCAACCTTCTTCGAATAGAAGGAAACACACACATAAATACATATAAAACATGTATTTTTGGATTTTCTCGAAATCCGTGCGTCAAACTCAAAATCCGTCAGCGTCATTAGTTCCAGAATAGCTGAACCGATCGAAACGAGCTATTGGACTGCTATGAACAGAGTCCGGTACGAGCCAGAAGCCAACTTCTCACCGCGGCTTCTCCGGAAAATCAAGTTACTATTCACTTAAGTGAAACTTGGAAATCGCGTAGAATTTCCGTTTTAACTCGTTTTCGCCCGAAACTTGACGAGTGCTTTTGTAATTAAATTACACACAAAAACATCATCAACTGAGAGTTTAGCTACACTGCAAAAATCTCAGTCCTTACATTATGTAAAAATATTAAAGATTGGTACGGTTCGATCAAATTTTTTGGACTCTTTCTATGATTAGATCATTATCATTTTAGTCGTTATGCATTTGCTATGATTTTTTTGTTTTATACAACATTATCGTCATATGAAAATGCAAGATAATATATCGTGTAGTTCTGAAAAATTTAACAGAGATTAGAAATGGATCATTTGCAATTATTGTATTATTTAATAAATGGGAGATGATCATGAACTAGGCTGGACCTTTGTGATTTGATTATGGATGTATCTGAATGTTTCTGAGATGAGATGATGTGATGTATTTATTTATGGGTGTAATTTGCATAACTATTTGTTATTTAGTTTTCGGTATTTGTAAATAGGGTATGCTTGTATTACACTAAACTTTAGCATATTGCGGAGTTCTAGTGTGAGGATAGCGTTTCATCCTATCTTTTGGCTTAAGTTTCAAGAACTTAGGCCTGTTTTCAGAGCT
The DNA here is from genome assembly GCF_001540865.1 of Ananas comosus. NCBI lineage: Eukaryota > Viridiplantae > Streptophyta > Magnoliopsida > Poales > Bromeliaceae > Ananas > Ananas comosus. The sequence goes on from NC_033622.1 coordinate 9,913,208, forward strand.
TAATGAGCACGAGAATGAATTTTGATATCAAAATCTGCAAAATTGTACTTTTTGTGTCGAGTACCGGTACTGAATTGAGGTTTCGGAACTCAGTTGAGCACAGGTTTGGGCAACTCTCGAGTCTTGCAGAACCCGACTGGGTACTAGTACTGCTGCGAGTTGTACCAGTACTAATACGCTCGAGTATCGGAACTCAGTTAATGCCTGAGGAACCCAATGTTCGAGTTTTACGGAACTGAGCTCCCGGGTACCGGAACTGCCAAGAGTATCGGTACTCCAAACTGCGTACCGGTACTCAATGGTGCTGAAACTATTTTGTACAGTTTGTAATTTTTTGATTGTTGAGGGGTCTATTAGGATTTTGTGCAAATGGGTTTACACCCTTATCACCCCCTCTACTTCTCTTAGTTGGAGATAGTGAAGGAGAAAAGAGAAGGTAGGTTTTCTCTCCTTCTGTCTTGGATTTCTTCCTTTGAATCACTCTAATCCTTGAAATTTCTCTCTTTTCTTCATCTCCTCCACGGATGCTTGCATTTAGGACTTGGAGAGGAGGTCAGGATTGAAGGAAGGGACTTGTTTGAGACTTGGATTTCAACCTTAGCATTTTATAGCTTGGATTGGAGCTTAATTTGAGGTCAGTAACATTCTTGCACCTTCTAATTGTGTGATTTGTAAGAATTTTTGGTAGGAACCTAGTCTTGAGAAAACTAGGATTTATTTTAGGGCTTTCTTATTGAGGGCTCTTAGAGTTAAATTGATGAGTACAAAATACTCTTGTAAGTTGGAATTTGACCCTTACTGCTTCGGTTTGGACTTTAGACAAGTTTTAATTGATCTAAGATAATTTTCACCCATTTTTTATATGATTTTTGGTGAATTTCGTGGTAAGCCTTTTAGAAACTTGTAACTCCTTGAAATTTTTTTTTAGGGCATAAGAAATTTAGGGGGCAACTTCGTCGGATAAACGGATGAGGTTTCGATAGTTATCCAATGGGTTCGACTTCACCGAAGTGGGTAAACTCCCTTCTTACGGATTTTAAGTTGGCATATTTCGTGAAGTAAGTCGGAGTCTTGAAGGTTTATGGAAGAAAAGATGAAGATTGAAGACTCGAAGACTTAAAACATGAATCCACAATGCTTAATAAGTTTGAATAATATTGATAATGATTTATGATCATTTACAAGTATTTGGAAGACATTAGAATAGATAAAAAATGATTCACAATATAAAAATTAAGTTTTCCAAGTTTCAAGTTCCGGACCCTGAAAGCAAGGTCCGGAACCCGTAAGCCTTCTTAGCTGGCAAGCTGTCAAGGTCAGGACTTTCAAGGTCCGGACCCTGAATTCAAGGTCCGGAACCTAAACCCAACACAAATTTTCTAAACTCAGTTTTTCAATTCTAATTTGATTCTAATTGCTTCCAAACCTATAAATAAGATGTGGGGGTGTTTCTAAAAGGTGACCAAGCATAGAATATCTTTTTGAAGCCCTAGAAACTTGTTGGGTGCCCTTTTTCTTATCTCCAACAACAAGTTTCTATCGGATCAATTCTTGAAACCCTAATTTCTTTTCTTCATGGAGAATTGATCCGACTATTGCTTAGAAATATCTTCTACGGTTCTTTCATGATTATCTAAGCAATAAATCATCACCAACCTTGTTCACCTTGCTCCGAACGGAGTGCGCTCGTGGATTCAAGTTGGCGTCGTGGATTCGACGTGTCGAAGCTTCGTGGATTCGAAGTGTGGACGTTTGGTGGATTCGGGACGTTGCGTTAGTAGATTCGAACGTGGGCCGTGGACAACCCGTTGGTGTGCACGAGATCCAGAGAAGATAAAAGAGCGGTTTGAGTCCGTGGTTCGGTAATCACCTTGTAATCTTTTATTTCTTAGTGGATTATTTTTCACGTGTTGGTCCCGTGGGCTTTTCTCCAAACTAGAGTTTTCCCATGTAAATCTTGGTGTGCTATTTTATTTTTCACGCATTTATTTTTATCACATTGAGATTTGTGTTTTTGGCCTATTCATCTATTCACCCCTCTCTAAGTGTTTGATAGTATCTAGATAGATCCTAAGATTTTCCGTAACCTACAATTGGTATAAGAGCAGGATCTAGATATTTCTATTAATATGGTGATGGTGGTCGTATTAATAGGCCTCCTCTTTTTGATGGGATCAATTATTGTTTTTCAAAGTACATTAGATGATTGTTACATAAATAGTGCTTTGAACATCAATAGGTTCACTTTCATTCACTCCTAGTTAATTTTGTACTAATTATCAGTTTTACTTTATTTTCATTATTTATGAAGATAATTTATTATAGGATATCTTAATTCTTATATTCATCAAATTTGAGTAATCATGTGTAATCTTTAGACACTTAACCTATCTCGGTTGTGTGTGTTGAATTTAATGAATGAAAATTTACTAATAGACTAAAACTTGTCAAATTTTTTTTCAAATAAGATATTGCATAATTAAGGGAGAGTTATATATAAATAAAAAAAAAAGAGAAAACACTCCAAGTGCTTAAACTCCAAGTGTTTAAAAGATGTGGAAAGAGTTACATCCCAATGGGAGTGTGAAAACTACTACTACATGTAGGAAAAAACTACCACCCCGGATGTCCGGTAAGTGTGCGGAGCTACCACATGAAATTCTAATGCATAACCGAAAAGATTGAAAAAGTGTTCATATTATATAAAAAAAATTTCGGTGTAATAAGGTGATCAGTAAAAGATGCTCGAGGAGCCACCCCCGGTACATTGTTGCTTGGTCTCGAATTTGAACGTTTATGCGACAAATTTCTGTCATTTAGTGAATCTTTATAAGTTATCTTTATAATTCGTTACATCTTGATAGATTTTGAGCCTTTAGACTATTTTTGATGACTTGATTTTGGAGTATATTTGAATAAAAAATTTTTATTATATTTATCTACATCTTGATGAATTTATAGTAAAATTCTTAATTTCTATAAAATTGATGTGGATTGAAAGAAGTCTATGTGAATTTATTGTATTCATACACTAAGATTATTATTTTCACAATGCAATCATTGAAGATGAGTTTTTGAAGAGAAAGGGGGAGAGAAATTGAAGTTGAATAAGTTAACACTGATGCATGAACAAAGGGGGAGAGATTTTTAAAAATTTTTTTACTAACTTTGTTGTGGAGGAAGTAATCTTTTTGCAGATCATTGAAGACTTCAAGACTCCTTGTGTCCAAGTCATAGAGTTTATTTAGGAGTTGCAAAATTGTAATTTTGTGTTTTCTTTGGATCTTTCACGCGATAAGTTCATTGTTTTGGTGATGGCAATGAATTTCAATTTTGATTTTTGGAGAGTTGAGCGTTGTGAGTATTTTGATGTAATTTTAAGTTTTGTCACCAAATTGTCAAAGTGGGAGATTGTTTCGGATTTTAAGTTGGTATATTTCGTGAAGTAAGTCGGAGTCTTGAAGGTTTATAGAAGAAAATATGAAAATCGAAGACTCGAAGACTCAAAACATGAATCCACAATGCTTGGTAAGTTTGAATAATATTGATGATGATTTATGATCATTTACAAGTGTTTGGAAGACATTAGAATAGCTAAAAAATAATTTAAAATATAAAAATTAAGTTTTCCAAGTTTCAGGTTCCGGACCTTGAAAGCAAGGTCCGGAACCCGTAAGCCTTCTTAGTTGGTAGGCTGTCAAGGTCAGGACCTTGCAAGCAAGGCTAGGACTTTCAAAGTTCGGACCCTGAATTCAAGGTCCGGAACCTAAACCCGACACAGATTTTCTAAACTCAGTTTTTCAATTCTAATTTGATTCTAATTGCTTCCAAACCAATAAATAAGATGCGGGGGTGTTTCTAAAAGGTGGTAAGTATAGAATATCTTTCTGAAGCCCTAGGAACTTGTTGGGTGCTCTCTTTCTTATCTCCAATAACAAGTTTCTATCGGATCAATTCTTGAAACCCTAATTTATTTTTTTCATAGAGAATTGATCCGGTTATTGCTTAGAAACATCTTCTACGGTTCTTTCATGATTATCTAAGCAATAAATCATCACCAACCTTGTTCATCTTGCTTCGAACGGAGTGCGCTCGTGGATTCTAGTCGGCGTCATGGTGTGGAATATTGATTTGTTATCATCCGGACGCAGTGTACGTTGCCGGTTAACGTGTGGGCACGAAGATGAAACGAGGTGAAACCGTTTTGGCGCGAAATTGACGCTAAACGGATGAATTGGGCCAATGTTTCATTATAAGGGACCAAATTGCAAATAGCAAAAATAGTGGGCCAAGTTACAAAATGGCTTGTTCTTATCCCTTTCTTCTCTTTCTCTTTCTTAGATTTTTTTGTAAGTAAAGAAAAGCAAAAGAGAAAAGAAAGAATAAAGAAGAAGAGAAAGAGAAGAAGAAGAAGAAGAAGAAGATAAGAAGGTTTGATTTCTAGTTTATTTTCTATTCCTCTTCCTTCCTTTTACTTTCCTTTCCCCTTCTTATCTCTCTCCCTCTCACCCCCTCTCCCTCTTGTTGCTGCGAGCAGAGCAGCAGCAGCAGTCCACTGTTGCTGCTCACTGCAGAGCAGCAGCAGCAGTAACAGCAGCTGCAAGGGCAGTATGAGAAGAAAACAAAGAAAGAGAGAGAGGGACAAAAAAAGAAAAAAGAGGAAAAGATAGAAAGAATGAAAGAAAGATAGAAAGAAAAGGGGAAGGAAATGAAATACTGAAACGGAAGTGACATTGGCACAATTCCCCTATCATCAAAATTGGACCTTGCAGGGTATCAAGGCATGTGATCGAGTTTGTGACGCACGTCCGGTTAGTCGAATTGTAAGTGTTTTCAGGTGATCGTGAACCGAGGATGTACGTGAGTAGTGCTTTCCTTGCCGGAGCTGATGTAGCCGTTGAGGTGGGTTCCGAGTCGTCGAAAATGACGAAATTCCTTTTATGTCTATTTTCCTCGCATATGCATATATATATATATATATGGACTTCAATATTGATAAGGGTCGTGTTAGTATTAAACTGAGTGGAAGAATGGCTTTCTAGTGTGCGCAGTCGTGAATGATGATTTATGCATTGTTTCAAGTAGCAAGGTCATATTTATTCATATTTATATCTATCGCGAGGGATGAGTCATTGCAAAATGGGTAAGGATTTTCATTCAATCGCATATTGCTACAACTTGAGGTCATTCTGTGTGAATCCTCTACCGAATAGCCGTGAATAGTGGTTGTTAGCAGCATATCATTTAGACATACTAGTAGGTCATGGAATGCCAAATGACACTTTGTGCATCTTGGTGAGTCATCTCTTACTCATTTGTATTGTGCATGCCATTTATTATGTGATAGAGGCCGTGGGTAGCGCGGCTGTAGTATGCTGATGTTTTGGTCATAGCGAGAGCATATGCATTTTATGATGTATTTGGTAGATACCCTCGATTAGCGTGGCGATAATGGACGGATTTTGGATAGTGAGAAGTATATGATCATGCTATTGTGATATATGCATTATTTGATATTCTTTGATTGTGCCGAGGGTATCAGATTGGTTGCTTGTGATCTTTTGACCATCACATAGACCATAGCCTGTAGAGCCATACTGAGTTGGACAGAGATACGTACTATTAGACTCGGTAGGGTCGTGTAAGGACTGAGATTTTTATTGCAGTGTTTAAACTCTCAGTTAGACGATGTTATGTGGAATTTAATTACATAGCACCGTCAGTTTCAGAAGAAAATGAGCTTAAAATGGAAAGATACGCGATTTTTAGTTTTCACTTAAAGTGAATAGTAACTCCAGTTTTCCGGAGAAGCCACCGGAGTAGAGTTGGCTTCTGGTGTGTTCGAACTCGTCATCGCAGTCCAATAGTTCGTTCGACCGGTTCAGCATTCTGGAACTACTGGTGCTGATGGGATTTTGGAGTTTTACGCACGGATTTCGAGAAAATCAAAAAACATGTTTTAATGTATTTATGTGGTGTGTTTCCTTCTATGTTTCGAAGAAGGTTGAGATTTTTGTCCGTGAATCCGTGGTCGATCAGATGCAAACGAAATCGCAGCTTTGTTTCTCCGTCGTGCTGATCGCACTGGTGACCGTTCGCAAATCTGACGGACGGCATCTGGCGGATATGAGCGTTGATCGAGAGAGGTCGTGTTAGCAAAACGGTATTTTCCAAAAATAGTCGCGATATTTTGATGTAACCGTTTCGCGTGAGATCGCACGTGAGGGCTTCATCGCGTTTAGTCATACTGTGAGGGACTCGGATTGAAATTCGATGTTTGAGGGGCTTTCTCGCTTAAGATTGCACCGTATATAGTTGTTTTAGGGTTTGACCATCTACCTAACCTAGCCTTGCCCCTATCCCCTACCTGCCTCCCCCACATCCCGACGCCTTCCCCCGCGGCCCCGGCCTCCTGAGCACCCCGCTGCCGAGCTCTCCCTCATCCACCCCTTCATCTTTCCTCCATCTCTTTCTCTCTCTCCCTCTCTCCCTCGGGTTGTGTAAGGCCCGGGCTGCGCCTCCTGCAACTCCCCGGGATCACCGTGCTCCTCGACGTCCGCGACCGTCGCCCATCGCCGGTGCCGCGCTGCTGTGCTCCGGTCCTGCTGCAACCAGGCCCGAGCCTGGGCCGAGCGGGTTGCCGACAGCCGCCAGCGCGCCGCACCCGCCTAGAACCTCTGTCGACTCCTCCGTGCCGGCGCCCCTTCCCGCCGGTCGCCGCCGCCCCGACGCGCCGCCGTCGCCGCCTCGGCCAGCCGCGGCCGCCCCAGCCGAGCCCAGGTTGATTCTTGTTTGCGGTCTCTTTCCCGCGCCGCCGCCGCTCGAGGCTGCCTCCTTCCTGCTCCTCTGGCCTCTGGGGACCCGCAGCCGACGTCCCCGACCTTCCCCGGCCGCCGCCGTGGCCGGAGAAACCCGCCGAGCCCGAGCTTCTCTCTTGCGGGCTCGGGTTGCTCCGCCGACGCCGCCGCCGCTTCTCGTCGCCAACCGAGGTGAGCACGGTGTTCCTCACCTCCCCCGCACCCGCCCCTGGCCCCCGCGTGCGCCGCCGTGCCGTCGGAAGCCGGCCGGAGCAAGGTTGCTCCGGCCAAGCCCGAAATAGGACTTTGTTTGGGGTGTTTGTTGTTCTGGGCTTTCCGAGCCTCCCCGACCTCTACAGAAGGGAGCACGACGATTCTGGGAAGTTGCTGATCATCGTGCTCACCTTGGTTTCTGTCGGGAAGGCTCCGTTCAGCTGTTTCGGCATTGTCGACCCTGTAGAGCCTGTTTGGCTGCTGTTTTGGGTTTGCGCACGCTTATCCGGCGATCCGAGGCTGTCCTAATGCCTCCGGAGGTGAGCACGGTGATCGTTGGTCAGTGCTGATCACAGTGCTCACCTCACTTTGGATCAGCAGTGTCCGGTTAGCCCTGTTTAGCGCGATCTTCCCCGACTGCGCGCTATTTGCTGAACTTTCGGGTTGCTCCCGCGCTTCCCACAGCGAGCCGTTGTGCTCCGAATCATGAGCATGGCCTCCGGTACGTCGAGACCTGTCAGTACGTGTCTCGGCCAAACTTAGAAGTCCTCAGTTTGTGAGAATGAGTCATAGAAGTCGCCAGATTTATATAAAATAATGGATTTTATGTAAACACGGGGGCTTTTGTGCAATTGTATGCCTTGTGGCTACTGAGGGCAATGTGTATGAGTGTGTTTGACCTCTGGACTGGTTGTCCATGACCCGATAGTCTTTGCGGAAATTGAAAAGTCGATTCCGGCGCGTTTTTCGGCGAAATTTGACGAAAGAACGCAGTTTCGGTTCGGATTTCTTCCGACGTCGTTTGGTTGCTCTGTTAGTAGTCGCTAAGCCTTGTTGGCTGGTCACCATCATCACATTGTGGGTTCGGTGATGATGGGTGAGCGACAGTGGGTTCCGGTGTCGAAATAGACACTTTCGGGAACCCGGATTCGTACAATTATCCGGCGATAATTGTGTAGTGATGTTATCTTGTGTTTGCTGCCAAAACATCCAAATCGGAGTGTTCTGGAGCAGCAGGTGACTCGTGTCACGAGTCGGTGAGTTTCGGGACACTTAGTAGGTCCCGATGGTGTCCCGGTGTGGTTTTCGGGACTTCCGGTGAGTTACGATGATCGATTTTGGGAAACCGATTCGAGGATCTGTGTGGGGGTTTGTGAGATAGTGCACTTCAGGTGAGTGGGTTGGTTACTGACCCGTTGGATCTTCGTAGGTCCGGTCGACTTGTGCGTACCCAGTGTTACGACGCGACAGTGACAGGTGGGTGCTTCGAGCTGGTAGTCGGTGAGATCGTTTCACCCTTCCTCTGTTCTTTCATATCAGTATCATAGTCTCTACATGTCAGTTGATTGTTATCGCTTGTTTATCGTATTCCGTTGATTGCATTTGTATAGTTGTGGATAGACATGTAGAGCAGGCTTGCACTCATATATTGCATCTCTGTGGACCTTGGGTCCAGGCAACACATCGACTCTTTTGTCATGTGTTTCGATCTGGTTGATCGTGGTTCGGCGTTGTACGCCCTTGCACCTGGCTTCGGCCATGGCACCGGTCTCTTTTTGCCGATTTTCGTTGAGCATATCAGCATGATTTAGTCACAGCACTGTGTATTCTAGACACCAGGTTGGTTTGGCCACCAACCAAGGGATGTACGTATCCGGATAGGTCGTTGGTGACGCATGAATAAGCTCGCAGTGTCTGCTCTGTGACAGGTAACGCTTGAGGTCTGCGGACCAACATAGCAGTATCAGATTGGGTTTGGTTTTGGACTATTCACCTTTGAGGCATCTGATCAGTTGAGTTTTTGGTTACAGTAGTAGTTTCATTCTTGCTCAGTTATTATCCTGTTTCTATTACTACTGTAGTTGCTTTTACGTCATATCATGTTCATATCTGTTATAGCTACTGTAGTTCGTTTTCATATATCAGTATCTATATTTGTTTATCTATCTCCTTTGGTTTCTGGTGATTACGGCTTGCCTTCGTGGCTCTGTCGTACCCACTGAGAAAACCATGGTTGCGGTTTCTCACCCCCCATCCCCCCCCCAGGTGACATAGACGAGGAGTTGGATTTTGGGCTCGACGAGAGGACGATCTAGCTAGTATGGTATAGCGATTGCCACCCTGGTTGTATTTCTTTCCTGCCTTTAGTAGTCATTTAAATAATGGTTCAGTTAGCTGATTTTTATGATTGTTTGAATGTGGTGATCTGGTTTTGGTAGATCTGTGGATGCTTTCATTATTTATGCATGTGAACTGAGGTTTGTGGATTTGGATGTTGATTCTATGGATATCGGATTTTCTTGTATTTACATATCGTGGTTTTCTACCCCTCGAGGTAGTTGATTTTCAAAATAGAGTTTCCGTGTGGGAAATAGTTTTAAAAAGATTTTTGAATGGTTTTTCATGATGAATGAATTAGAGTTAAAAAATAAAAGCTTCCATGTGGGAAGCACTTTTAAATAGGATGATTGTAGTACTGTGCATTGCATCATCCAGCGCCTAAGGAGTGCTTAGAGGCATGCATCATCTCTAAGGATTGTTAGCTGTATGAAAATGCATATCATTAATTGGTTGTTGATTGGTAATTGTAGGTTGTGGTTGTGATCCTGTTGTATAGTTAGTACGCCGTGCAAATACAAAGGAGACTCTGTCCGAGTGGACAGATGAACTTTGTATTTGTGGCGGGTCTGTACGTCACGTGGGCTAGGTTGAAAAAAAAAAAAGTACATCTTCCGCGACTCTGAGTTTTAAAAATGGTAATGGCTTTTAAATCGGCCCCGGGGCGTGGTAGGTCGCTTCCCTTCGAGTGCCGCTACGGATGCTGGCCAGTTATATCAGAGATATGTGTGCCCTTGGAAAGACGACCCACCTGCGGGAGTGGTGTTCGTGCTGGGGTAGAGCCTAGGTGTCGACGGTGCACCTGCGGGAGTGCGATTCCGGCACTAGGCGGGCGCAGGCTTGACCGGACGTACGAGTCGGTCGTTGTGATTGGGTACTATTATAGCATTTGTTTAGTAGTAGTTATATTGTTGCATACACTACTCCGTTTCTTTCTTTTCCTCTCGCTATTTATACAGGGACATGATAGTACAGCAGGTATAGAGACATGTATAGAGACAGGTATAGAGAGTTGTTTATATTACATGCAATTATTCATTTACTGTTACTACATTTGCCTATGAAGGTCATAGCCAGTTAGTCTTCTACTATACTTGACATTCATTTATACTGCTTAGAGCCAATTACCTTGATTGTTACTTATGGTCATTCATTTATCTGTTTAGTTAATTTCCCTGTGTACTTGCATTCAGCTACTTATTTACCACATATTTTACTGTTCATTGATTAATCTGGCTTCCAGTAGACCTAGTGGGAAGGTCGTGGTTATCGTTGATCATACCCACTGGGAACTACTGTTCAGTAGTTCTCATACCCTTTGGTGGTTTACTTTTCAGGGGTTCGTATACTGACGGTTGATCGAGGTAAGGGGGATCACGCAGTAGTTAGCATCTCCTACCAGTTTGCCTTTACAGTAGAGGACCACCAGAGAGAGTGCTATTTTGTACAACTTGCCTGCTCTGGCGAGGGTCTAGGCTGTTTTTGCGTACTTTACTTTTGAGGTTGAGGTTTATTTGGTGATGTTCATGTTGTACGGCAACTTAGTTTGGAAATAGCGCTCTGATACATGTTATTTGTTTATACGATACTTCTTCTTGATTCATGTGTTGTGGATACCTGTCATGTTTGACCTCGTGGTTTGTCTTGTATTGGTCGATTTTGTGGATGCTTCGTTCGGACAGGGGAAACTTTGTCCGTTCGGCGGGTCTGTTGACGTCCTCGTGGACTTCCGTTGTAGACTTGGGGCGTGACACATGGATTCGATGTGTCGAAGCTTCGTGGATTCAAAGTGTGGACGTTTTGTGGATTCAGGATGTTGCGTTCGTGGATTCGAACGTAGGGTGTGGACAACCCATTGGTGTGCACGAGATCCATAGAAGATAAAAGAGAGGTTTGAGTCCGCGGATTCGGTAATCCCCTTGTAATCTTTTATTTTTTAGTGGATTATTTTTTCGCGTGTTGGTCCCGTGGGTCTTTCTCCAAATTGGAGTTTTCCTACGTAAATCTCTGTGTGCTATTTTATTTTTCGCGCATTTATTTTTATCGCATTGAGATTTGTCATCTATTCACCCCCTTCTAGGTGTTTGATAGTATCTAGATAAATCCTTGGGTTCCCCATTAGGCATTACACATTAGGCATTGCACAAGCCGGGACTTTACCATGGGTGGATCCCCGATGATTGGGTAAAAGTTGATTAAATCAATGTTGAACATTTTAACTAATTGAAGCATATATAAAAAGTAGATATCTTTGCAAGAACTACATGCATACCTATTTGCATACATGCTAGTGGTTTCTTCATATAGGTTTACCTTCCTACATGATAATGGTAGAATTATTTACTTATGGAATTAGCATAAGCTGTATTATAGTACACTGAACCTTAGCAAATTGCAAGGTTCTAGTGTTAGAATAGCATTTAGAGCTATTCCTGGTATTCTTAAGAGTCGTTGACTGTGTTCCGATCGATTACTCGCGTCTTGAGGAGCGAGAGTGGGAACTTAGCACCAAAACCTCCAAACTGCAGGTTTTGGGGTGCTGCGTACCGGTACCAAAGAAGGGTACCGGAACCCCGTAGCACAACCGAAAAGGATGCTCTCGGGTTTGAGCTCTACGAGGAGAGTACCGATATTGCATCGCCCGAGTACCAGTACCAGGGCCTGGTACCTATACTGCATCGCGCGGGTACCGGTACACTGCAATCCGTCCGCTTGACAGATGATTGGGTTTGCGCGTTCGGCTACGGGGTACCGATACTCCAGCCCGCGTACCAGTACGCAGTGCAGTTGCAGACTGCAGGTTTTTTAGGGGTCTTTTTGAGATTGTAGCATCTCTATAAATAACCCCACACCCTTTGGAGGGGTTTCCTGTGCTGGAAACCAGAGGAGAAGAGGTAGAGAGCTCATCCCCTTCTGCTATTTGATTTTCCTTCCCTTTTTGCAAGATTTTTGGTGGTTTGATCTCTCCTTTTTGCTTCTTTTTGCATGGTGTTGGCCTTCCACCTTGGAGAAGCTTTGGAGTTGTAGATTTGAGCTTGTTTGAGGATTGATCTCCAACCCTCGCACCATTCTTGAGAGGTTAGTAGCTTTGATCTCTCCTTTGAATCATGCTTTGTTGGACTTTTGAGATGAAAACCTAGTTTTGAGAAAACTAGGATTTTATTTGGGGGTTTTTGATTTGTAGCCTTTGGGGCTAAATTGATGAGTATAGAACTCTCTTTTAGGTTGGATTAGAAGCATCCTAGCCCTCATTTGGATTTTGGAAGAGTTTTCAGCCATTTAAGGTATTTTTCTACCTATTAATGGGTTGGATTTTGTAGATTTTGTGGGGTGTTCGTTCGAAGCCCCTAACCCTCTTAGAATTTTTGTTAGGGAGCTAGGAGACTTGTGGACAACTCTGTTCGCGCAAACGAAGGGGTTGCGAGGGGTATCCGGTGGGTTTGACCTCACCGAAATGGGTGAACTCTCCCTATGTTATATCTTGTGGTTTAAAATGGAAAATCATATATATTCATGCTAGATATGGCATAAATGAATTTTTGAAAGCTTAAGACACATGTGTTATATGTCATGATTATAGCCTCTATGTAGTAGAGAGGGAATTGTATAGTAAATTTGCATGTGAAGTGGCATTCTTATACTATGTTGGAAATCATGCTATATTAAGTAAAATGACAACTTTTATATGCATATGAACAAAGGACATGTGCTAGACATAGAGAACATTAATGTCATAAAGTGGCATTTGACTTAGTAAACGATTAAACCTTTACACTATGACATAGAGATGGACCTTTGGGTTACTAGTACTTGTACCATATTTTAGACATGACGACCGTGTACTTGAGATAGATGATCATGCCTGCTTGCCATTATACTCATTCGCACATACTTGTGAGGGTCGCTCCCCACAAGCCGGCACTCCAGAGTTGCCCTACGCGACATATGCTCGCCCGTGCGGGATTCGGTGCCTACTGGGTCGGCGTGGGACAAGCTCATTCCTAGAGGAGGAATGTTGGAGTACCACGGGCCATTAGGCAGCACAAGCCGGACTACACTTGTGTAGGTCCCAAATTGGAATTGGAAAATGACATTTAAACAATTAATGTGACAATCACTACTTGATCGTGTATAGTAGTTGGATTCCTTGGACATGCTTAGTGCATATTAGCGGATTTATTGGACATTCTTAGTGCATACTAGTGGACTCTTTGAACATACTCAATCATGATAGAATAGCAGTATCACTTGTTGAACATCATGCTAATTAGAGTCATAGTAGCTTAGTAAATTAATACTTGCTTATTATACATGTTGTTTATTTCAGTTACAATATTCTACTCTTTACCTCTATAACCTAGTGGTGTATTTCGCTGAGGTCGGCGGCTTACCCACTAGGAACTATTAACTAATAGTTCTCATTCCCATTGTGTTGTTGTTTTTGTTTACAGAGCCATCCACGCCGGAAGAGGCTAGAGATCACGGCAAGGGAATCGCCTCTAGCTAGATAGCTTGGAGTACTTTCACTAGGTGGACATCTCTCCATTTGTTTTAATTAGAGAGAGATATTTTGTACCTGATGTATAGAGACCACCACTTTTGTACTTAGTTTTATTTGTGTGGATCTTGTGTTGTATACACTACATTATGGTTTATGTTAGTTGTTTAGCTCTTTTATTATCTACTTGTCTCCAGAAGTTAGAAGTACTTATGCTCTGATATCATGCAAGATGTTTTATCTATCCGTTTTAATTATCGTATGGTTGTAGACGCCTTATATGTTGTAGGCATATAGCGGGTCTGGACACGCACCGGGCGGGCTTCCGCTGGGTCCCGGGGCGTGACATGTATAGAGGAAAGACAGAATTACATTCAACTTTTATGCACTAGCTTATTACTTCAGCTATCTACTAATCTTGCCTCAGTTGACCTAGTAGTGTAATTCACTCTTCTCGGTGTCTTATCCACTGGAAACTATTGTTTAATAGTTCTCACATCTGTTGTTTGTTTATTTTTGTTTCAGAGACTTCCACAGCAAGAGAGGCTAGGGAACGAGGAATGGGGTTAGCGACTAGCTAGAGTTTACGAGTGTCGCTAGAGGTGGACTCGAGATGTCTTTCTTTAGTTTTTGTCTTGAAAGGCGCATTAGTTACTTTTGTATCGTGATCCTGTTGGTGGTCATGAGATGTATTTTTTGGTTGATACATACTATATATCTTGTGAATGGCCTATGCATTTATCTTGTGTTGTTCATAGAATCTCTTGTATGCTCTGATTCCCTCATGTATGATGTTTTAACTTTACTATCTCTTGTTCACATCATGCTTCTTATTGTGTACGCCTTGTGTGCACCGGGGTTACCTAGTGCACACGGCGGGTCTGTGCATGTACCGGAATACATGGAATCTGTGTGTCATGCTCGAGCCCCAGTGGAAGCCTACCCAGCACGTGCACAGACCTGCCATGCACACAAAGCACCCCCGATGCACACAAGGCATCTACATCAAACAAAGCAGAAAAAGAAATATATACACATCCTATACAAGGTAAGCAGAGCACGTGAACATAACACTAAAGAGTAAATCAAGTCTACTACAACTAACTATTTACTAGATATACAATAAGTTTCAAACAAAAGTACATCTTATGAACATAAGGTGGCATCTATGCAAAAACAAAAATACATCTTATGAACATAAGGTGGTCTCTATACAAAAATAAACTAGTATATCTTTCACAACTAAAACCAAAAGAAAGGTACCTCAGATCCACCTATAGCAACACTGGAGTAGGATCTAGCTAGTTGCTAAATCCTTGCCACGATCCCTAGCCTCTTCCATAGTGGAAGGCTCTGTAACAAAAACAAATAACCAATGGGGGTAAGAACGATTAAACAAAAGCGAAATACACCACTAGATCAATTGAGGCAAAAGATTGTGATTAGATGAAATGAAAAGCTAACATATAAGCCGAAATGAAAATGTTCTAATACTATCATGCCTCTATATAACTATGCCAACCAACATAGCTATTTTTTATCATGCCTCTATATAACTATGCCAACCAACATAGCTATAGTTTTACTAGTGACATGCATATAAGTGTGTCATAACTAACATGTATATTCTACTACCATGTATGCATCAACTAGTTATGATATTGTCATGCCCCGGTACTACCACTTTGGTCAGTTCAGAGACGCGCATAGACTGCCGAACAGACAGAGCCTCCTCTATCCGCTTAAGGCATAAACAAAATCATGTATATCGAGTTTTACCTAGAAAATCAGCAACATAACATAAATTGCACGAGGGCAATTACACATGAACAAGAGAGATTACTTAACTAATAGAACTTAAACATTTAAGCTTCACATACATTCACTCTCTTTACATAATTTACACTTATCATCTACCAAAATAAAACCTCTACAAAGTTCTCTCAAAATGTAAACACATATCTCCACTGTTTAGGGTAAACTAGTACTCAAAAGTCCACTCCCTAGGGTGTAACACCCTTGCCGCGATCCTGTGTCGCCGTGTCGGGCAAAAGTTCTACAATACAGGGTGTCAGAACTACATGAAGTTTCTATTGGGTTTGGCCACCAACACAGGCGTCTTTCCTACTAGGTCTTATCAGGTCTAAGTAGTAAGGAAGAGTAAACTATACTATGCAACTGAAACAACTACTATGCCTCTATAAAATGAAACTAGGTAAATAATAAATGCTACTATGCTCATGATGCTTACTATTTCTATCTTTTAACCCAATCATACCGGCCACCCAGAGATCGAGCCCACTCACAATATCAGGGCCCACGAGTATCAAGGCCCACGGGGACAATCACCAAACCAGGGCCATCTGTTGTGGAGATAGCCGCTCAATCCATACTTGACAACTCCGGAGCTCACTGCTTGTGGTGTCATGACAACCACAAGCCGAGCAAACTATGTGTGAGTATGATCTAGCTCTCCAATTCTGAGAGCACACCAACGACAATGATAATGCTATCCTGGGATCTACCAATCCCTAGCATCTATCTCAATAAGTGCTCTACAACAATATACCTCTAAATGCTATCAAACATAACTAATAATGAGATGCCACTAAATGTCACCAATGTTCCACTATATTTTCTAAGTTCACCAATGTTCCACTATATTTTCTACCAATGAGATGCCACTAAATGAGTTCTCGACCGAAGTTGTCTAACCCTACTTTAGGAAGTATCCAATGAATTAAAAGCACAAACAAGATAATAACCCTAAAATGCGTTATTTACATATATACATATATGACCAAAACAACGACTTAGACATAGAAAGAAATTCAATTGTTCCGGATAGCATCACCTACCTCAATTCGACGTCCATTGCAAGGGAATCCAAGAAATTTAACTTTCAATGCCGATTCGGCATTTTTGGACGTTAACGAATGGAATTCTTTGATTTCGGCTCGATTTTCCTCAATTGGCCACCGAAACGTCGTTACTTTTTGAGTAGAAGCCACTAGGCGTTTTTTTACAACCTTCAATTAGAGGGTTACCAAATCAATTTAGATTAAATCACTACAAATCCAAAAGCTCCTTTCTAAACCCTAGAAACCTATTTTCTCACAAAATAACCCAAAATCTTTGTGATTTTATAATAATCTAGATTAGAATCACGTATGATTTCCAACTATCTCGATTCCAAAGGATTTACCAAAAACCCTCACTCAAAAACCTCCTCTCCAAAAACACAATCCAAGGAAAAAACTTGCCCACTAACCTCTTATAGGGCTCCAAACCAAACTAGGTAGGTGCTAGGGTTGGAGATCTTTCCTCAACCAAGCTCAAATCTTCAAGTCCAAAGCTTCTCCAAGGTGGAAGAACCATCACCAAGCAAAATGGAGAAGAATTTAGAGATCAATCCTAAAAAATCCACCTATCTAAGTGGAGAAATCTACCTATCTAAGTGGAGAAATCTAGATAGAGGAAGAGGGGGTGCTCACCTTCTTCTTCTCTAGTTCACAACCCAAAGTGCCCTCATAGGGGTGTTGGGGATATTTATAGAGATGTACAATCCCCAAAAAGTCCCTCAAAAATATCCAGTCTGTAAACTGCACTGCATACCGGTACTCAGGCAGGAGTACCAGTACCCGGCAACCAAACCTACGCAACCTGAGCCTCTATTAAGCGAACAGCTTGCGGTGTACCGGTACCTGCTCAATGCAATACCGGTACCGAGCCCCAGTACCGGTACTCGACTGAATCAGTACCGGTACTCAGCCTCCCATAGCTCAAACCCGAGAGCACCTGTCACGCCCTGAGACCGCTACCAATTTGGTCCGGTTCGGACTCGTCGAACAGACGCCGAACGGACAGCACCTCCCCTGTCCGCCCAAGACTAAGCAACAAGATCATGTACAAGAATTTGCCCAGGAAAAGAAATTCATTACATACACGATCAACACGGAGCACCACAAGTGCTAACAAGTAAGAGCAAGAACCACAAGTATACAACAAGTGAATAAAGAGAGTTATTCTAGCTATTACAACCATTCAACATTCATCTTTAATTACATTTTCATCTTCCAAAATGTAAATACAATTTAACCACCAAAATACATGAAAAGCTTCCAAATACATCACATGTCTCTAGTACACGAGGGTACTCTAATGCAAAATAGGAAGCTACTAATTAACTCAGGGCGCTATGCCCTTGCCGCGGTCCTCGCCCGACGAACTCGTACTCGGCCCTGCAACAAAGTGGGGTGAGAACTATATAAATATAGTTCCCAGTAGGTTCGGCCGCCGACTCCGCCGATCTTCCCACTAGGTCTAAGCAGGCATAAGCAGATAGATAGATAGATAGGTAGAAATGTAAACTGCAACTATTCGACCATGCCTTCAATGCGATGCTATGTATGAAATAATCATTATGCAACAGTATACTATCATGCTAGTATGATGTCAAGAGTATGTATATGTAACATAGCAATGCAATCTACAACATACACTATGTCTACTCAAGGTAAGAATGCGATTCTACTATGCCATTATGTTTATTACCCAATTTACCTGGCTAACACGTAGGTTAGGCCCTCGACTCACTCTCAATCTCATAGGTGAGGAGAAGCTGCACTCGTACACCGAGACCGTTTGCAGGACAACTACGTCTGCCCTTGTTTGAAGTACTCCGGAGACCACTGCTTCGATAGAGCGACCACCAACAAGCGAAACAGACTAGTGAGTATGATCCAATCCTCACAAGAGGATACCCTATCTACTAGGGTCATAGTGCCTCTGCTGCACAATCACAATGCATAATCAAATGCCGGGACTTCTACTATCCCTAAGTTCATGTCATGTTTACTACACTAGACTCGATGCCACTCGTTCGATCATTTGTAGTAAGTTTTCTAACTAGTTGACATGCCACTTGTTCATATTTAGTGTTTCTACTACACTAGTTCAATGCCACTCATCTAGGCTATACATGTCCAAGTTCACCTCATTATGCCACTATAGGACTCCGTGTCACAAGACCCAATCCTCATGCGTCCCTACTCCATGTGTCAAGCCTTCAATGCTACACTACTAAGAAAGCATGCAAGGAGTTAGAATTGCAACTATCTACTAACCCTATAATGCATAATATATGTATATGATCGACATAAGGAATTTAGACATAAAAAGAAGCCCGGTTGCTTCGGGATGGACAGCCCCCACCTTTTGGTGATGTCTCGATGCTACGATTCCGGTTTCGTGATTTTTGGAAGCTTACGCCGCGTGCTGCGGCAATCTGTACCGAAATCGGCTTTTCCTTGATATCTTTGCGTACACTCGTCGGATTGCCGAACCGAGCGCACCGTTGCGTTCGTTGACCTAACAATTAGGTTAGAGAAGGGTCAATCGAGATCAAAACCCTCCATAAACAAAATTCCTCTTTTGGATGCCCTAGAAGCCCAATATTGCAAAAATGTCATCTACTAACATTTAATCATGCAATCAATAAGTTCATCCACTTCTAGAGATCCACTAGAGTCCATCTAGCTAGGTTCTAAGAGATCAAAGCAAACCCTAAGCTTCTTGCCATGAGAGGGTTGAAGCTTACCTCTGCTAGCTAGACCAAAGATAAGAAGAAGAGGTGAGGAAGATAGTAGCTCTCCTCTTGATCTTCTTCTTCTCCTTCTCCTCCTTCTTCTTCTTCTTCTTCTCCTTCTTTCCTTCCTAGAGAGAGAAAGAGAGATGTGTGGGTGTGAGTGTTGGAAGGAAATGAGAGAAAGAGAGAGGGAAAATGCCCACTTAACCCCTCTCATGCAACAATAGCACTAAGCCCCCTCCACTTTGCTTCCTGTGCACTGCCTAAACTAGGCAGATTTCGTGTGCGGGGACCGGTCCCTCTACGAGAGGACCAGTCCCCGAGAGCTGCCTCACACGCAGAGCCCTCGGGCTAGCCCTATCACGCGCACGGAGATCGGTCTCTCCCGCTAGGGACCGGTCCCCGAGAGTGGAACTCTCGGGACTTAGCCGATTTTTCCTTCTTTTCGCTCGCTACGCGTACGGGGACCGGTCCTCGCCTGAGGGACTGGTCCTCGGGGGTCCAGTCCCCTGCCAAGAGACCGGTCCCCGAGAGGACAATTCTGCGCAGAGCCCTCTGCTCTGCCTTGCACGCGTACGGGGACCGATCTCTCCCGCCAGGGACCTGTCCCCGAGAGCAGAATTCTGGCAGACAGTAGTCTGCCGACCTCTACGCGTACGGGGACCGGTTTCTCCCACCAGGGACCGGTCCCCGAGAGGACAAAATCTACAGTTTGGCAAATTTGCTCCAGCTTGCTCTCGTGACCTCTCCTCAATGCACTTTTTTGCATTTTTAACATCATCGACCTTTCCGAAGTGCATCAACCCCTCACATGGTCGATTCTAAACGAAGTCCAACTCTCGCATTTCGAGAATTCACTTCCTTACATCCTCCCCTCCTTAAAAGGAGTTTCGCCCTCGAAACTACTCAACTTAACCAAAAACATACCTCAACTCAATTCTTCGAAGAGATGAGGATGGTGCACTCTCATCACGTCCTCAAGTTCCTAAGTGACTTCACGATCATTGTGACTAGTCCACCGAACCTTGACGCAGGGGATTTCGCGATTTCTCAATTTCCGCACTTCTCGAGCAATAATCATCATCGGAAACTCCTCATAGCTCATATCTTCTTGCAATTCCGGTGGTTCATATGACAACACATGCTCGGGATCGTGGATGTACTTGCGCAGGTTGGAAACGTGAAATACGTTATGCACATCCGCGAACTTCGGCGGTAAGGCAAGCCGATAAGCTACCACTCCAATGCGCTTTAACACTTCATACAATCCAATATAACGAGGATTTAGTTTTCCTCGAACTCCGAACCGTTACACACCCCTCATGGGTGAAACCTTCAAGAAGACACGGTCACCCACCACGAATTCTAAATCTCGACGGCGCTTATTTGCATAACTCTTTTGTCTTGATTGCGCCGTAAGCAATCTTTGGTGAGCAAAGCGGATTTTCTCTTCCGCTTCTCGCAGCACGTCGGGACCCAATGCCGAACGTTCACCTACATCACCCCAGTGTATAGGAGATCAACACCTTCGCCCGTAAAGAGCCTCAAACGGTGCCATCTTTATACTTGCTTGATAACTGTTGTTGTAGGCGAACTCAGCCATCGGTAAGTGGTTTGCCCAACCACCCTTATAATCAATGACACACGCCCGCAGCATATCCTCCAAGATCTGAATGGTTCTCTCCGATTGCCCATCAGTTTGAGGATGGAATGCGGTGCTGAAATCAAGGCGCGTGCCGAGCGCTTCCTGCAGGCTTTTCCAAAAGTGTGAGGTAAATCGGGGGTCTCGATCCGACACGATCGACTTCGGAACCCCATGCAATCTCACCACTTCATCGAGGTACACCTGCGCTAACTTGTCACCTGACCATGTAGTATGAATCAGTATAAAATATGTCGATTTGGTCAAACGATCCACAACTATCCAGATAGCATCGTGGCCTTCCACCAACCGGGGTAATTCGACCACGAAGTCCATAGATATGTTCTCCCATTTCCAAATGGGGATAGGTAGACTTTGAAGCTTTCCCGCTGGAAATCGGCGCTCCAGTAATATACCGAAAATTCGGAAAGTAAAAATATCGAACTTTGGTCAAATTGACCAAAGTGCGAGGATGGTACACTTCGGAAAGACCGAAGGTGTTAAAATGATCAAAAGTGAGTTGTGGAAGGTTTTCGAGAGCTAAAGAATCAAATTCTTGCAAACTGCAGATGTTTCAGCTCTTCTCGGGAACCGGTCCTGGTGGGAAAGAGACGGCGGTCCCCCAACGCGTTGCAAGAATGAGACAGCAAAAAAATCGGCTAAGTCCTGGAAGATCAGCTCTCCCGGGGGAACCGGTCTCTGGCCTGAGAGAACCCGGATGCCCCAGAGACCGTCCATCGGAGAGAGACCGGTCGCATCGCGCGCAGCGGCTCCTGGCTGGCGCAGGGTGACTTCGGAACCGGGTCCCTGCTCGGCGGAGACCGGTCTCTCCTGCGAAAAACTGCGAGTTTCAGGCAGTGCACAGAGGTGAAAGTTGAAGGGTTTATAATGGCATTTTTGCAACCGCATTGAGACTATGTTAGGGCTGAGGGCTTTTCCTCTCATTTCCACCCCCACACCTTTCTCTCCCTCCTCCCTTCTAGAAGACAAAAGAAGTAAGAAGAAGAAAGAAGAAAAGAGGAGAAGAAGGAAGAAGTGAAGAAGAAGAGTCAAGGAGCAAAGGAGCTTCATCTCTTCTCTCGCGTAATCAAAAAAAGAAGCTTACGAAGGTAACTTGACTCCCAAGTATAGAAAACCCTAGAATTGAGTTTGAAATGACCTAGAGATGGTTTATAATGGAATGTTTAAAAGAGTTTTGCCG
>NC_033622.1:9935363-9940076 GCF_001540865.1 Ananas comosus
CCTCTACTCAGTTATTTCCATGTTGATATCATGCCTAGGAGTAGAGTTAACTTATCTGTTCACTATATCTGTGATTTGGTTGGGCGTAGAGTTAACTTATCTGTTCACTATATCTGCATTCCTCTACTCAGTTATTTCCATGTTGATATCATGCTTAGGAGTAGAGTTGACTTATCTGTTCACTATATCTATGATTTGGTTGGGCGGTTCCCCTATTTTGATATCTGTGACCTATTCGGTCGAGTTGCTACAGTTCTATCTATGTCTGTGATTTGGTTGGGCGGTTCCCCATTTGATATCTATAACCTATTCGGTCGAGTTGCTACAGTTCTATCTTGACATACGTAGCCGATATTTTGCTGATGGCCTATACGGTCGGTGTGCCCTGAGGGGTTGGATTGTCGGCTAGTTGCCGATGGAAGATCTTTGAGCATACTACATTGATCGCCACTGCAGGTACGCATTTCAAGAACACCAGCGGTCTGATCCACCGCAAGAGGGTGTTCTTTTCCGGAAAAGTGGTTGGACTGCCAACCCGTGAGCCCATGGGCTTTATTGCGAGGGTATATGCTTCTGACCCAGGGGCTTTATTGCGAGGGTCAGGTACATGTTTCTGACCCAGGGGCTTCATTGCGAGGGTTAGGAACAGATTGAGCAGTGTGGCATGGGCCTGAGGTCCTCGGACCAATAGGGCATCGAGATTGGGTATTTTTGAGGTTGTCGTCAGTTGACGCATGCATACAGTAGCTGTAGTGTTTATTTCCAGTACATCCTTATCTGTTTAATTGTAGCTACTGTTTTATTTAACTGCATCTATACTTGTCAGCTCCTTACATATCTCTTTCGTTTACTATTGTTCCTACTGTATTTTCACTGACCCGTGCTGTTGTTTAGCTCTTCCTGATCTGGTGAGTACTCCTCGCCTTCATCGGCTTGCGGTACCCACTGGGAGGGGAGACATGTTTACATGTTCTCACCTCCCCCCCATTTTTTTCAAAGTATCGCAGCGATTGGGTATTGAACAACTGAGCACGTACTTAGCGAATCTTAGATCTTCCGACCCAGTATTTTACGATAGTTATTATCCTAGTATTTCTTTGATTATATACTTCGTTATTTATTGTTCAGTATCTTATTTCCCATTTGAACAATTGGACTTTTGATTTTAAAATAAAATGTTTTCTACCCCTCGTACTTTTAAAAAATAAAAGTTTCTGTTAAAACACAGTTTTCCAACAGATTTGGATTTCTGTAAAGCTGAATGTAAAATTGTGATCGTGAAATTGTAATTTATAATTATGAGTGATAATTACATTTATTCATCTGGTATTTGTTCTATCATGGTTGTACTCTGCTATTCTGAATCGACGCTGTCAAATACAGGAGAATGTGCTCCTTGAACATGGATCCCGTATTTGTGGCGGATCTGTCATACTCGTCACTGGTCTTTCAAAATAAAAAATATTCAGCACTCTTTCTGCTTTGTTTAAACTAAAACGGGACCCCGCGTTAAACATGTACACTACTATATTGATTCTTATATTTATTTTTCTCAATTTATACTTCATGGAAGCTTTTTAGAATTAGGACAAAAAGATTCAAGACGTAACAACAAAAAAATTAATACTATTTGAATACCAACTATGTGCTCATAATTATAAATATATTTTTAATGATTTTACTATATTTTTTCATATAACGCTATTAATTATAAATTAATACTAGATTGGACATTATACTTCAAATACAAATTATTA
This sequence comes from Ananas comosus, assembly GCF_001540865.1. NCBI lineage: Eukaryota > Viridiplantae > Streptophyta > Magnoliopsida > Poales > Bromeliaceae > Ananas > Ananas comosus. The sequence goes on from NC_033622.1 coordinate 9,937,121, forward strand.
TGTATTATAATCTGATAACTATTATAATACGACACTGCATAGTCTACCATCTTCAATTAACGACACTTTACGTTCTTACTTTTCTTACTAATTATAAATATAATATAAAATTACTTATACATTTAGTATAATTCTTTTAATTTGTATTTTGGTCATTATTAGTATTTTTCTGTAAACTTATAGCTAACAAAAATGGGTTGCACACTGTGAGGATTCTGCTGAAAACTTCATAACTTATACCATAGGATGAAGCCTGTCAAATTATGATCAATGGCAGATACAAATTCATGGTATCTCATTTATTCAAACTTTGGATATTATTTATATTCTTACTAATTATACTAATTATTGTATATCTATGGGCAACATAGCTTCACGTAGTATATCAAACTCTCTTTATGCAATCAAGATGATGATCAATACTGATATATCAGAAATATTGGAGTTCAAAAATAAGTAAGTTAACCAATAACCTTATTATTTTTTTTATATATATTGTTCACTTACATTAAAATATAAAATTTAGGATTGTAAGCGGAGAACTAAGTCAATCTATGGTGCTTAGTGAAATTTCAACTCAATCCACTGAACATATATCATCTTTTCAGCCTTGTGTATGTGTCACTCTAGCAACTATTCTAAGTGTTGAGACTGAGCGTGGCTGATACTACAATTCTTGCAAAAAAGTGTAGCAAAAAGGTGATTCCTGATGGAACTGAATTCTATTGTGAATTTTGTGATAGAATGGTAGTGTTGGACTAAGGTGAGAATTTTTACTTCTGCACTTGACGTGTATGATTTAATGTGATGTTTTTCTAACAACAATCTACAATATGCATGCTATGACAATAAACAAGAGTCAAAGTCAATCGTTATCACATGTTGGCTTATATCTATCTAGACCGATATTCAGTCGTGGTCAGTTATATGTTGCAATATCTAGAGTTCGAAGCAAGGACGGATTGAATATTCTAATTTGTGATAAAGATGGTTTGTTATCCAAAACCACAAGCAATATGGTTTTTAAAGAAATGTTTCAGAACTTAAAATAGGTAAGCGATTTATTTTTCTTCATGTTATTTCAAAATTTACTATTTTTCAACAATTCAACTCTGTCATTTTATTTTTTAAATAAATTTAGATATTTTTCTGAAAAAATTAACTAATATTATGATATTTATCATTTCACTTATCTAACAATTTATCTATATTGTTATTGGAGCAGATACTTGCCATCTGCATGCAACAAAGTTTTTTTTCTTTATATTTTGTTGAAGACCAACATCTATATATTTTTGAATATTAAAAGTTTGTATGTCTCTCATATACGTATGCTTATTCTAATTTGTTTCAAATATGAAAGTTTAGTTGATCTTATTATATGCTTAAATATTAATGTCATTTGTAATTTTTCATATCAATTTTAATTATCATTTTGTTTGCACATCAATATGTAAACGTAAATTGTTTTGTATACCAATTCATAGATAATAGAGCAGGGTTGAATTTTGCTTTTTACTTGAGTATTTACTTTGGTCTATAATTTTGTTCTCTACCTTTTGTACTTTAATATGTACTATAATTAAGATTGATAGTATATTTCTTTATTTGTTAAAAAAATATAATATTAATTAGAATATTTTNGTGGATAGAGCCCGATAGTCGCAACGGGGCAGGGACGGGTGTATTCACAGTCCCGGGGACGGGTATGCTTACAGTCCCGATTGGATTGGGTCAGATTGGACATTTTCTACAGTTGATTAGTGTAGAGCATGATAGTGTAGTGTTTGATAGCGGTAGACTTTATTCCTGCATTTACTACTATTCTTGCTCCCTTCTGTAGACTTAGTGGGTGGACCGATATTGTTTTGGGCGGTACCCACTGAGGACTACTTGTTTTTACAGTAGTTCTCACGCCCTGTTGTTACTTCATCTTTTGCAGAGCCATCGTCTTTGGCTGCTACTATTGCTGATCAGGATCGAGGCAAGGGCGTCGCGAGTTAGAGCCCTACCCGACGAGCCGAGCTAGAGGTGCTCTACTGCAGGTAGTAGTTTTGTTGGAGTTCTTGTACTTACCTACCTTTAACTCGCCAGTGCGAGTAGCTTTTGTGTATCTTGGATTTTGGGGTATGTATATGGAACTCAGTTGGTTTTCTCCGTTTCTCCTAGCAGCTCTATACTACTGTTTGTAGTATTGTTTGATTTACAGATTCAGCTATCGCTTCGTATACAGGGAAAATTCTTTTGTATACGGCGGATTTGTCGGCGCGCTCGGGGAACGAGTAATCCGGGACGTGACATAGAGTCAATCCATGACTCCACCATTGACGGTTCCACCTTCTCCCCCTCAAAGGTTGGTGGCTTAAACTTCATGAACTTGATAAGAGCCATCAACGCATGCTCCCGCTCCACTTCATCGGCTGTTGTGTCGGGTGTCCCCTAACCCGAAGTCGTTGGAGGTACACTTGTCGGCGGGGGACATGCCGTCACCGGAACCGCCGCTACGCCCTCACCCTTAGCCGCTCCAAGCGCGCGTGCCAAGGGTGCGGGTGGATCACGGCTTTCAGTCACTGTCGCGGCCGCCGCCGCCGCCTGCCGCTCCACGAACCCTTAGAGCTGCTCAAACCGAGTCTCCTGGCGCTGCATCGCGCCCACCATCGTAGCGCTCGAGAAGAGACGATCACGCGCGGTCGAGATCCATAAGGCTCCTCGTAGGTATGAACCTGTCACCTTGAACAAGAATTCAAGGTTTGAGATAGCGAGGGAGAGAGAGAGAGAAAGAGAGAGAGAGATAGAGGGGGAGTTGCTCACCATGAGCCTCCAAATCCGATCGATCGGAGAATGGAAAAGAGAGAGAGAGAGAGAGAGCCACCAAATCCGATCGATCGAAAAATGGAAGAGAGAGAGAGAGAGAGAGAGCCTCCAAATCCGATCGATCGAAAAATGGAAGAGAGAG
>NC_033622.1:9943807-9990196 GCF_001540865.1 Ananas comosus
CCGCCGGCGAGCTCCTCCGGCCGCCGGAAATCCCTGCATCACCTCTCTTTCTCTCCCTTTTGGCCAACCCCTTCACCGCATTGTGGTTTGCGGACCCTGGTAGCCACCTAGCTCGAGCACCGTTGTCCCCTGGCCGTGGCCCAGCCTTCGGCGACTCCCCTCGTCGCCGCCGTCGTCCCTGCGCACCGCCGCCGCCGCCCAGACAGGCTGCGGCCAGATCTTGGCAGATCTGGCCCAGGAGCTTTAGCTCCCTGCTAGCACTGCCGCCGCCACCTTGGGACGGCCGAGACACCCTTCCTCGGAGCCCCGGCGACCTCCGCCGCCGGCCCCACCGTCAGCGCACGCCGCCGGAGCCGCCCCAGCTCTCTGCGGCCACCTGCATGCACCCAGGCCGAGCTCGGGTCACCCTTGCATCTGCGTGCCGCCACCGCTCCCTATCGGCCGCGCCGCCCTCTGGCGACCTCCGGCGACCTCGCGCGCGCCTCCCCGCCGTCCCCGCACGCCGCCGGCCGCCGCCCGAGCTCTCTGCGGCCGTCCCGAGCGCGTGCGGGCGCTGCTTGGACCAGTACGGCCTTCGAGGGCCGCCGCAGCCCACCGAGGGGTGCACCACCTTCCCCTCGGTCTCCGGCACCGGATCCTTGCCGCCCCGACCCCCTCCGGCCGCCGCCGCGCCGCCGGGAAGCTCGAACCCGAGAGGAACTTGGCGGCTTTGAGCTGCGCTGCCGCGCCACCGGCCACCTTCCGCCGCCGGCCAGCACCTTCCCCGGACCTCCCCGACCTGCTGCTCCCATCACTGGCCGGAGCGCCCGCCACCCGACCGCCGGCGACGAGCCCTAGCTCCCACTGGTCCGGTAAGCACTGTTTACATTGACATCACTGTAGTTTAGAGTTCCTGTCACCTTTCTGGTGATCCGAGGATACTTTGACACTCCGGGAAGTGAGCACGATGATCTCAGATTCGTGCTGAACATCGTACTCACCTCCGACAGGGTCAACGATGCCCTAGTTAGCGAATTAGAGGCGATCTTAGCGCTGTGCGCGCAATTTCACTAATTTTGCGTGGCCCGTGCGCGTGCCACAGTGGCCGGCAGTGCTCCGAAAGGTGAGCACGGCCTCCGGCACGCCGAGACCAGTCAGCGGGAGTCTCGTCTTGGCTGTTTGACTTCTGGTTTGCGTTGTCGGACCATAAAAGCGCCGAAATCGCATGAAATAATGCGATTTCAGGTATTCAGGAGGGCTTTTATGCATTTTGGTTCGTCGTAGCTGTTGTTGGCAGCAAGTGTTGGTTGAGGATAACCTCTAGACTGATTGTCCAAGGCCCCAGACCCTTACGAAGATCGAAAATGCTTCTCCGGTGCGTTTTTCGGCGAAATCCGCCGACGGAACGCGGGTTCGGTTCGGAATTATTCCGACGGTGCTTCGTGAGCTTTTGCGTAGTCGCTGAGCCTTGTTGGCTGGTCACTTGCGTCATTTCGAGAGTTCGGAAATGACGGGTGAGCGACGGTGGGTTCCGGTGTCGAATTAGACACTTCCGGGAACCTGAATCGAAACGATTATCGGACGATAATTGTTTCGACACGAGGAGTTGTGTTCGCTGCCATGATGCATGATTATTTATGTTTAGTGGCAGCTAGTGACTCGTAGCTCGAGTCGGTATGTTCCGGGACAGTTCGTGGCTCCCGGCGGAGTCCCCGTGCGATTACGGGACTTCCGGCGTATTACGGCGATCGGTTTGGGAAACCGATCTCCATGGGTTTGCTTGTAGGTTGTGGATCTAGTGATTATTAGCTGTGGGTTAGACACTAACCCGGTGGACCTTCCTTAGGTCCGGTTGACGTCCTTTTGCAGTCAGGAGACAGGCGCAGCATTTATACAGGTGGGTACTTCGATCCGACGTCGGTACAGTAGTGCACGCTCGGTGATGGTTTCCTACCTCTGTTCTCTCGTTATTATCTGGCATTTATATATATATCTTGATATATAGTATTGAGCTTGCATCCCCGTTATTTCTATTATACTCTACTCATATGTTTCTATGCTTAGTATCATGTGTAGAAGTAGAGTAGTTTATCCATTGTGATCCCGGTGACCTGATTGGTCGGTTCTCGTACTTTGTTTCGGTGACCTGATTGGTCGGTTCTCGTACCTCGTTCGGTGACCTGATTGGTCGGTTCTCGTACTTATATCGGTGACCTGGTTGGTCGGTTGTTGCATTATGTATTGGGTTGGTCTGTTTCTTGACTTCTGTCGTTCGATGACCTTTGAGGTCGGTGTACCCTGAGGGGTAGGATTGTCGGCTGGCGCTGACGGTAGTTCTGGACTATATCGAATACACTCCTGTGACCTATCGGTCGGTTCTTGCGTTCGTACTTTTAGTTGACATCGAGCAGTATCTACATACTATCTTTATTTACTCTGCCTGGTTGTTCTATGTGTAGTATCCTGTATAGGGGTAGAGTAGATGGCATTCGTATATACTATACTTGTGACCTGGTTGGTCGGTTCTCCTATTTGCATCGGTGACCTGTTTGGTCGTTCGTTACTTTCCGTACATTGACCTATCTCGGTCGGTTCACGTTGTTACTTGATGACCTACACGGTCGGTATGCCCAGAGGGGCAGTGATTGTCGGCTGATTGCCGACGGTTGGCTATTGATCATATCCGCATTGATCGCCACAGCTCGAGTGCATTTCACGTACACCAGCGGGTTGATCCCCCGCAGGAGGGTGTTCTTTTCCGGAAAAGTGGTCGTACATCCGACCCGTGAGCCCAGCGGTGTTCTCTTTGTGCTAGGGTTACATGCCAGGTGTGAGCAGGTAGTGGCTTTTGCCTGAGGTCCTGAGACCGACACGGCGGTTTAGATTGGGTACTTTTGGACTTCTCGTCCGGTTGACGCATATAGCTATAGTAGCGGTTGTTGCATATATACTTCTAGTTCTTTCTTTACAGTTGTCTTGCTACTATAGTTTTGATATCCTTGTATGCTTGCAGTTGTACATTACAGTAGCGGTAGTTGTGCTTTCATATATATATCTCATTCGTTCATTATCGTTGCTACTGTATTTTACTTACCCATACTGTTGTTTATCTCTTCCTGATCCGGTGAGTACTCCTCGCCTTCCTCGGCTTGCGGTACCCACTGGGAGGGAGACATGTTTACATGTTCTCACCTCCCCCACTATTTTTCAGGTATTACAGGCGTTGAGTTTTGGGACGAGACGTGAGGTACGTTCGTAGCGGTCGATAGAGCTTCTGACACAGGTTATCGGTTTAGTTTTATCCCTACTATTCTGTTGTTATAGCTTAGTCAGTTTATATGGTTCAGTATTTTTATTACATTGGAATATGTGGACTTTCATGAATGTAATAAAAGGATTTCTGGATTTGGTAAAATAAAAGGTTTTCTACCCCTCGTGGTAGCTTTTATAAAAGATAAAGGTTTTCGCGTATGGAACAGTTTTCAAAAGATTTTTCGTGGACTTTTGTTTAAACATCGAATGTAAAACTATGGTGTGAATGGTGAATGTATGAAGGTATAGCTATCTGTTTATTCATTTAGTTGTGGTTGTATACTGTTTGTACTTTTGTACTTGTGCGACGCCGTGCAAATACAGGGGAGACTCTATCCGTGTGAACAGTGGATTCCCTGTATTTGTGGCGGATCTGGCATACTCTGGGGTCAGGTTTTCAAAAAAAAAATTTAAACGCTTTTTCGCTGTGTTTCAATCAAAAAGGGGACCCCGGGGCGTGACAATATTATTATATTATCCGTGCATCGCACGAGTCAAATACTAGTTATTTTTCAAAATAAAATCACTATAAATCGGACCATGAGATTCAAGAAGGGAGTTTTTTTGGAACTTTTTTTTAAAAAAAAAAGTGAGAAGGTTGAAAAAAAAAGAAAAAGAAAGTAAAAAAAAAAAGAGCCTTAGGAGGAGGTGGTCCCGCACCTCCCTCTCTCTGGATCGGACAGAGAAAGAGAGGCGTGAGTCCCTCCCTTTCTCAGACCAGCAAAAAAATAAAAAAAAAAGCAAAAAAAAAAGAAAAAAAAGAGTGAAGGCACAACGACAACGACGGTGGCTGCGACGACTTCGACGACGACAACGGCGCACGAGGAGGCTGCTTGGCCTCTTCTTTCTTCTTCTTTTGCTCCAACGACGACAAATTGGTGTATACGTGCAAACGGTATAGTAGTGATCCTTTTATTGGTTTGATCAACACAACCGTCTTCGCGATAGATCAACCCGATCAAATCCGACATTGGATCGGTACTATATTGTGCGCGCGTATTCACTAAGCATCCGTCTCTCAAACATTGATGAAAGATCTATATGAACGTGCGAATGACGTGACGGCGAACCTCCAACCGATTTGATTGTGTGGCAGTCTTCGTGTTAGGCTCGACACGCTCAAATCGCTACAAAAAAATAATAATGATAATAAAATAAAATAAATATTTATCTTGGATCGCCGTCTTCGTGGTAGGCTAGATCCAATTTGGCTCTTCGTGATAGGCTTGACCTGAATTCGGTTCATTTGCCACGGGTCACCGTCATCGTGATAGGCGTGACCCGGGTCCAGTTCGATTAAACTGGGTCGCCATCCTCGTGATAGGCTTGACCCGGGTCCGGTTTAATAAATTGGGTAGCCGTCTTCGTGATAGGCTTGACCCGAGTTCGGTTTATTAAACCGGGTCGCCGTCTTCGTGATAGGCTTAACTCAGATTTGGTTCAGTAAACGGGGTCGCCATCTTCGTGATAGGTTTTACCCAGATTTGGTTCAGTAACTGGGTCACCGTCTTAGTGATAGGCTTGACCCAGGTCTGATTTATTAAGTCGGGTCGCTGTCTTCGTAATAGGCTTGACCAGGGTCCGGTTCAATAAGTCGGGACGCCGTCTTCATGATAGGCTTGACCCGAGTCCGGTTCATTAAGCTGGGTCGCCGTCTTCATGATAGGCTTGACCCAGGTCCGGTTCATTAAGTCGAGTCGATGTTTTCGTGATAGGCTTGACCTCAATTTGGTTCAGTAAACCGGGTCACCGTCTTCGTGATAGGCTTGACCCGGGTCCGGTTTATTAAGCCGGGTTGCCATCTCATGATAGGCTTGACCCGGGTTCAGTTCATTAAACCGGGTCGTCGTCTTTGCGATAGGCTTGACTCATGTTCGATTCAGTTAAACCGAATCGATTGCATAAATATTTGGTTTGAACTGAACCCAATATGATTGTGAGTTCAATTTGAATTTAATTAAAAAAAGGACGAGCTGAACCTAAGTCAAACTGGCTTGGATATAAACTCAAATTCAACCAACCCAAGTTAATGTCGGTGCACGCCAGTGATGGATCAAAAGTAAGTTAAAGCCCAAGTTGGTGAATCATATATGACATTGAGCCAAACTCACAACAGTGAACCGAATCCAATTGGGTTGAACTGAACCTAAGGAGGTGAACCGAACCTAAAACGATGAACCAAATCGACTAATAAGCCAGTTCAATTCAAATCATACTAAGATTCAAGAGGTTTGAATCAAACCAAATAATGAACCAGTTCGAGCCGATTCGAACTACAAGCTGGCTCAACTTGAACTAAACCACATGAGATTTAAGCTAAGCCGATCGAACTCACAACTTGTGTGACTCAAATAGAACCATAAAGGATTCGACTTGAACCTAAGTGGATCCGATCTGAACTGAACCATAAAGAATTCGACTTGAACTTAAGTGGATCCGATCTGAACCAAACCATAAAGGATTCGACTTGAACTTAAGTGAATTCGATCTAAACCAAACTGTAAGGACTGAGATTTTGACAGTGCATCTAAACTTTCTGTTGACGATGTTTATGTGTATAATTTAATTACATAAGCACTCGTCAAGTTTCAGGAGAAAATGAGCTAGAATGAAGAAGTTACGCGATTATTAGTTTTCACTTAAAGTGAATAGTAACCCGTTTTTTTCGGTGAAGCCACGGAGTAGAGTTGGCTTTCGGCGCATATCGAACTCCGTTCATAGTGATCCAATAGCTCGTTTCGACCGGTTCAGTTATTCTGGAACCAATGGCACTGACGGATTTTAGATCTGACGCACGATTTTCGAGAAAAAGAGATTTTATCGAAAAGAGGATTTTCGCTCTTTGTTGTTCTTGCATAATGAGACTCCTCGTGCTCTGTGTATGCGACCTAGAGTAAGGTGAGGAATGTTACATGTACCTACTAGTGGTAGGAGATTCAAATTTGAATTTGAATCTAGGATTTAGCGGGATTACACATTGGTATATGTGTGTGGTTTTTGGAAATTGGAGAGCGGGCGAGTTTCGTCGCGAATCCGTGATCGATCGATGTGAACCAAAATTGTATGTTTATGGTCCCCGTCGTGCTGAACGCGATTGCGCAATCCGTTCGGAATTCTGATGAACGGATTGCCGGATATCGCATGATGTTCAAAAAGGGGTCTAAAGTGACTAATTGGAATTCTCGCAAAAGTCCGCATATTTTATGTACCGAATCACACGAGATCGAATATGGAGGTGCGAATACGCGATTGTTACCCACTATGAAGGGCTGGGTAAGAAATACCAAGCTTCGGTGGACGTTTGTGCAAAATTGCACCTTGTATACAATGTGCATCTAGGGTTTCCATGCACGAAACCCTAGATCTACTCGACCCAGCGCCCCATCTGTGCCCTAGCCGCCATCTGCAGGTCCATGCCCTAGCAGTGCGTGCACCCCGGCCGTCGGCGAGCTTCCCCGACCGCCGGAATTGCTTGGTCAACCTCTTTCCTCCACCTTGCCACCACCCCCTCGGCCTTCAACATCAGAGAATGTCCAAGACACCCTAGGAAGCCTTTCCCTCGGCCGAGACCCTTTCCCGGTGCAGTCCCCGCCGACCTCCGCCGTCCCTGCGCCCCGCCGGAGCTGCCCGAACTCCCTGCGGCCAGCAGCAGTCGCCCAGGTCGAGCCTGGGTGATCCCTGCCACCGCGCGCCACCGTCGTTCCCCATCGGTCGCGCCGCCCTCCGGTGACCTCCGGCGTGCCCCCGCGCGCCATCGCCGCCGCTCCCGACGCCGCCGGCCGCCGCTCTCCCTCTCTGCGGCCGCCCAAACCTTGAACGGGCCGAGACCTGGCCTTCTCGACCATCGCGCGTCGCCGCCACCCGCAGCATGGCGCGCCGACCTTCCGCGACCTCCGGCGACGTGCCGCCGTCGCCCCGACATTCCTTCGGCCGCCGCCATGGTCGTCGCTACCTTTGGAGCCCGTGGTGAACCCGCGCGGGCTCGGTTTGGTCCAGCATCGCCGCCGCCGTCTTCCGCCGCCGTCCGGCGTGAGCACCGGCTCCGCCTGGCCAGCCGCACTCATGCGCCGCTGGCGCCCCCGCCCTCGGAGCTTCCTGTCGGCCGAACTAGGCATGTGCCCTCCTCGGGTTTGGGTGACTAGGGCATCAATGCCTGCCGTCGCCACCGCCTCCCGACGCCGGCCGACGCATCCCTTGGCCTCCCTGCATCACCTGAACCCTCCTGCCGCCGGCTCTCCCGCCGTCCGGCCGCCGCCGGGCAGCCCTAGCTCTCCCCTGGCCGGTAAGCTTGATTTCAACCTTTCTGCGCATAGTCTCCTGTTTAGATCACTGTTTCGGTGACCCGGGGCTGTTCCGATACCCCCGGAGGTGAGCACAGTGATTTTCAGTCAGTTCTGATCACAATGCTCACCTCACTTAGGGTCAGCGAGCTCCGGATGAGTTAGTTACATGTGTTTTAGTTTCAGTGCGTGCTGTTTCATTGAACTTCATGTCGCTCGTGCGCGTCCCACGGTGGCCGAAATTGCTCCGAAAGGTGAGCATGGCCTCCGGCACGTCGAAACCTGTCAGTGGGTATCTTGGCTCGGCTGATTGACCTCTGGTTTGCGTGGACGGACCATAAAAGCGCCGAAATCGCATGAAATAATGCGATTTCGGGTAATCGGGAGGGCTTTTATGTATTTTGGGTTGTTGCGGCTGCTGTGGGCAGCATGGATGAGCTGTGGGTGACCTCTGGACTGATTGTCCAAGGCCCCAAACCTTTGCGAAGATCGAAAATGCATTTCCGGTGCGTTTGTTGGCAAAATCCGCCGACGGAACACGGTTTTAGTTCAGAATTCTTCCGACGGTGCCTCGTGAGCACTTGTTGAGTCGCTGAGCCTTGTTGGCTGGTCACTTGCGTCATTTCAAGGGTTCAGAAATGACGGGTGAGCGACGGTTGGTTCCGATGTCGAAATAGACACTTTCTGGAACCCGGATCCGAACGATTATCTGACGATAATTGTTTGGAGGCAAGATTTTGGGTTTGCTGCCAAGACATCTTATTTGATGTGTTTTGTGGCAGCGGGTGACTCGTAGCATGAGTCGGTGCGTTCCGGGACATTTCAGTGGTCCCGACAGAGTCCCGGTACGATTTTCGGGACTTCCAGCGAGTTACGGTAGTCGGTTTTGGGAAACTGATCTCCGTGGGTTTGTTAGTGGGATTATGATGTAGTATTTCTTAGTTGTGGGTTCGACACTAACCCGGTGGACCTTCCTTAGGTCCGGTTGATGTTCTTTCGCAGTCAGGAGACAGGCGCGACATTCGTACATATAGGTACTTCGATCCGAAGTCGGTACAGTGGTGCACTCTCGGTGATATCCTTGTATCCCTGTTCTTCTGTTATTACTATTGCGTAGTATAGCACATTGAGCCTTGCACCCCTATTGTTTACATCGTACTCTACTCGCTATTTGCATGATTAGTATCCTGAGTAGGAGTAGAGTAGTTATACCATGTTTCCTTGTTGCTCTACTTAGCTATTCTGCATATCCTGTATCATGTTTAGAGTAGAGCGGTTTCGTGATTTCTAGTGAGATCGGTGACCTAGTCGGTCGGTTCCTTGACTCCTGTCGTTCGATGACCTATGAGGTCGGTGTACCCTGAGGGGTAGGATTGTCGGCTTGTGGCTGACGATAGTTTCAGATTATATTGATACACTCTTGAGACCTATTGGTCAATTCTTGCATTTATAGTTTAGTTGACCCATTGAGCAGTATTTGCATATCTTTGAGAGGATGTTGAGTTGTTCCATCCTAGTTGACCTGAGTGGTCGGTTCTTATACTTCCTTACAGTTGGATGACCTTTTGGTCGGTTAGCCCTGAGAGGCGGTGATTGTCGGCTGGTTGCCGACGGTTGGCTATTGATCATATCTGCATTGATCGCCACAGCTCGAGTGCATTTCACGTACACCAGCGGGTTGATCCCCCGCAGGAGGGTGTTCTTTTCCGGAAAAGTGGTCGTACATCCGACCCGTGAGCCCAGCGGTGTTCTCTTTGTGCTAGGGTTACATGCCAGGTGTGAGCAGGTAGTGGCTTTTGCCTGAGGTCCTTAGACCGACACGGCGGTTTAGATTGGGTACTTTTGGACTTCTCGTCCGGTTGACGCATATAGCTATAGTAGCGGTTAGTTGATTATATACTTACAGTTCTTTCTTTACAGTTGTCTTGTACTATAGTTTGATATCCTTGTATGCTTGCAGTTGTACATACAAGTTAGCGTAGTTGTGCTTTATATATATATATATATATATATATATATATATATATATATATATATTATTATTATATACTAATATATATATATATATATATATCTCATTCGTTCATTATTGTTGCTACTGTATTTCACTTACCCATACTGTTGTTTATCTCTTCCTAATCCGGTGAGTACTCCTCGCCTTTTTCGGCTTGCGGTACTCACTGGGAGGGGAGACATGTTTACATGTTCTCACCTCCCCCACTATTTTTCAGGTATCGCGGGCGGTGAGGGTTGAGACGAGACGTGAGATACGTAGCGGTCGATAGAGCTTCCGACCCAGGTTATTCGGTTTAGTTCTACCCTTACTATTATGTTGATATAGCTTAGATAGTTTATATGGTTCAGTATATTTTATTACATTTGAAAATATGGGTTTTCATGAATGTAATAAATGGATTTGTGGATTTTGTGAAATGAAAAGGTTTTCTACCCCTCGTGGTAGCGTTTTTAAAGAATAAAGGTTTCCATGTAGGAAACAGTTTTCAAAAGAATTTTCTGTGAATTTATGTTAAATATTAAATGCAAATCTGTGATGTGAATGGTGAATGTATGAATGTATGAATGTATAGTTATTTCTATATTCATTTAGTTGTGGTTGTATCCTGTTTGTACTGTTGTACTTGTGCGACGCCGTGCAAATACAGGAGAAACTCTGTCCGTGTGAACAGTGAAATCCCCGTATTTGTGGCGGATCTGGCATATTCTGGGGTCAGGTTTTCAAAAAAAAAAAAATAGACGCTTTTTTCGCTGTGTTCAAACAAAAAGGGACCCCGGGGCGTGACACAAACCATAAAGGATTCGACTTGAACCTAAGTGGATCCTATCTGAACCGAACCATAAAGGATTCAACTTGAACCTAAGTGGATCCGGTTTGAACTGAACCATAAAGGATTCGACTTGAACCTAAGTAGATCCGGTTTGAATCGAACCATAAAAGATTCTACTTGAACCTAAGTGATCTGATCTAAACCGAACCATAAAGGATTCAACTTGAACCTAAGTGATCTGATCTAAACCGAACCATAAAGGATTCAACTTGAACCGAAGTGGTTTCAATCCGAACAGAAGCACAGGAGGTTCGAGCCAAGTTGAACCGAACTACAAGTCAGTTTGATTTGAACCAAATCATAAAGGACTCAATTTGAACGGAAGTGGTTTCAATCTAAACAGACTCAATTTGAACCGAAGTGGTTTCAATCTAAACAGAAGCACAGGAGGTTCGAGCCAAGTTGAACTGAACTACAAGCCAGTTTGACTTGAACCAAATCATAAAGGATTCAACTTGAACGGAAGTGGTTTTAATTTGAACAGAAGCACAGAAGGCTCGAGCCAAGCCAAGTCGAACCAATTATGAGCCGATTCAACCCAAACTAAACCATAAAAAGATTCAACTTGAACCGAAGTGGTTTCAATCTGAACAGAAGCATAGGAGGTTCGAGCCAAGTTGAACCGAACTACAAGCCGATTTGACTTGAACCAAATAATAAAGAATTTAACTTGAACTGAAACCAATTCAACCTGAATGGCACCACATGAGATCTGAGCCGAGCCAACCATGAACCAGTCAACTCAAACTGAAAGACGAAAAGGTTGCAAGTCAAGCCGAACCAAATCATAAGCCGAGTTCAACTCAAACAGAAGCACGGGAGGTTCAAGTTGAGTCAAGTTGAACCATACATGCTGGTTCAACCTAAACAGAACCATAATAGGATTTAACTCAAACCAAGTGGTTTCAATTTGAACTAAATCACAGAGGAGGTCCGACCCAAGTTGAACCGAACTACAAGCTGATTTGACCTAAACCAAATCATAAAGAATTTAACTTGAACCAAAGTTGGTTCAACTCAAATAGAACTAAGATAGTTCCAAATCGAGAAAAATAGAGCTGCAAGCTAGCTCAATCTGAACTGAATAATGGAATGTCTGAGCTAAGCCGAACCAAACTATAAGTTGGTTCAACCCGAGCGGAACCACAAGAGGATCGAGCCAAATCAAACCGAGCATAAACCAGTTCAATTTAAAGCAAACTTGGAGAGAGTAATAAGTCGATTCGGCCCAAACCAAATGCAAAAGGGTTCCAACCCAAGGCGAACCACAAGATCTCAACTCGAATAAAAAACAGACCAATCTCGAACCAAATCATAAAGATTCAATCCGAATCAAACTAAAGTATAAGAAGGGCTAAGTTGAGCCGAACCATAAGGACTTGACCTAATTAAATTCAAATGAATCTCGAACTACATCATAAAGGTTCGACCTAGACCCAAACCAAACTCAAAAGGGATAAACCAAGTGAAAAACCTAAGGCGGCTCAGCCCAAATCAAATACAAAATGATCAAGCCAACTCGACCTAAATCCAACCTAAGCAAAAGTCCAATTTATTTCGGGCTATAAATAAAATCCAAAATTCACAAATAAAATCCCAAAACCCAAGGTCCACAAATAAAATCCAAAACCCAAAGTCCACAAGTAAAAACTCAAAACATAAAGTCCACAAATAAAACCCAAAATTCAAAGTCCACAAATAAAACCCACAATTGCAAAGTCGCTAAACTAACCCATCAAATGAAACGACTGTAAAGTCGCTAAACTAAACAACCAAACGACCGCAAAGTTGCTAAACTAAACAACCAATCCAAACAACCACAAAGTCGTTAAACTAAACTAAACCCAAATTCATACGACCATAAAGTCGTTAAACTAACATGACCGCAAAGTCGCTAAACTAAACAATCCAAACTCAAACCGACTGCCATGTCGTTAAACTGAGCAACTCAACTCAAACTGACTGTCATGTCATTAAATTGAGCAACTCAGCTCAAACTAACCGCTATATCCTTAAATTGAGTAACTCAACTCAAACCAATCGCTATATCGTTAAACTGAACAACTAAACTTCAATCCGACCGCCATTTTGTTAAACTGAGTGCCTCAGCCTAAAGCCGACCGTCATGTCGTTAAACTGAGTGCCTCAGCTTAAAGCCGACCACTATGTCGTTAAACTGAGCGCCTCAACTCCAAGCCTACCGTCATGTCGTTAAACTGAGCACCTCAACTTCAAGTCGACTGTCATGTCATTAAATTGAGTACCTCAACCTAAAGCCGACCGTCATGTCGTTAAACTGAGCACCTCAACCTCAAGCCGGCTATTATGTCGTTAAACTAGGCATCTCAACTTCAAATCACTAAGTCGCTAAACTGAGCAAATTAAATTTAGACTCAACCCAATCTGACCGTCAAGTCGTTAAACTGAGAAAATCAAGTTTAAATCATTTAACCGCCAAATCACTAAATTGAGTAAATCTGACTGCCAAGTCGTTTAACTGAGCAACTTAATTCTAAATGACCGCCAAGTTCATAAACTGAGCTTTTCACCAATATACAGTAGGGGTATGCCCCTGTTTAAGCCATGTACTTGAAAATTATATAAATACAAGTTCATCTCTATACTATAGTCTTTTTCTATTATCGATATTAAATTTGGTCTCTTAATCGAGGGCTCCTTAACACTGAAAGTGTGGGGTAATTCAGTAATTCTTGAGTCTGTTGGAAGCCATGAACCTATAATCTTGATTTTAAAATAAAACATAAATAGATATAATCTCTACTATAGATGAACACTTGCCGGAGAAAAGCTTGCAGCGGGGCCAGTTCGTTCGTGGCAGTAGACAGTTATAGTGATGCTAGGGCTAGAGTAGTTCTATGATGGATATACCCCCCCTAGGAACGAGGCCTCACAATTGATATTAGAGTTAATCACTAGCCAGAAATATAAAATAAGTCTTGGTTCGGCTAGGTCATACAGCAGGTAGAGCGCGACTCCTTAGCTAACAACCGTTATAGATGGAGCACGCTCCTCATAAGGTCGGCTAAGACTAGCGAAACGAGTCTCATAGGGCATAGTACTTGTGAATGTCTTGAACCTAATGAGAACGTCATCATTAAAAGGGGATAAAAAAATGACATCATAGGATTTGGAATAGTCACATGTACCATTTTAATTGGGCGAAATAGAAGAGGCACTTTTATACATAATCTAAGAAAATTGGGTGTGAAGTGGATCGTTTCTTCTCTCCTCACCTACACACATGACCTGTCACAACGCGCGGACTGTATACTAATAAGACATAATAAGGCTCCCAACTGGAAAAAAAAAATCAAACTACACTACACTCTCGGCTGTATGTTATATGATCTGGCTTGAGAGAAATAACGTGATGTTTAGAAACACTAGCTCAGAACAGATTCAAGTTTTTACGCAGAACCACCATCTTGGAATCTCTTCTCACCATCTTTCTTCTTTTCTTTTTTTTGGTCACTCCTGTTAGCCTTTTGTAACTTTTTTTTTAATTCCCTAATAATGGCTTTAGTTACCCCACTTCTATCGTTAAGCTTATTAACCTTGATGAATGTAGCGAGCACCTTTCTATATTTTTTTCAAAAAAGCCCATAATTATTAAGTTCGAAACAGGAAAACGTGGAAAGAAGGAAACCGATAAAAAAGCTCCATTGAGACAAAATCAATAGCCTAGTTGGTTCAAATCCATAACAGCTATGATCCCTAACTTCATCTCAAAGCCCGATTACGATGGACCACCTGTGCTTTGAGCATTGATGTTGATAATTATAGTGTAAAGTAATTGGAAAGGAGAGAACAGATAAATGAAAATGAAAACTACAAGATTTTTTTTTTTTTTTGAGAGACGTGCTACGCGCTTCATTTATTTCATTTAGAAATAAACTTAGCTGGAAATGTGAATCAACTAGGATTCGAACTTGGGATATCGAGTACCAACCACCAAGTCCTTTGCCACTTGCTCTAGAAACGGTCGGTGGCAAAAGGGCTTGGTGGTGGATACCTGACCTAAGTTCGAATCCTAGTTGATTCACATTTTCAGCTAAATTTATTTTTAAATAAAATAAATGAAGCGGGTAGCATGCTACATTTCTCTTTAAAAAAAAGAAAAAAAAGAAAACTACAAGAAAAATGAATTTGCGAGTAAAATTCTACTTGAGTTAGAGCTTCTCTACATTACTAAATCGAATGGCAAAGAAGAAATTGAAATACTAACTAGAAATTGAAATACTAGCTATATTTTCTTTGAAGGGTGTGAATTATATACTCATCTATTTTGAAATGGTATATATAATTCACACTTATTTTGCATGTAAGGTTTTGTTTGGGATTGGAGGAAGATTGCGTTACGTGCGGTGAAAAAGTATGTTGGAAAAATATTCTGTTTGTTTTCGTACATAATATTGTGTTCCGCATATCGCGATAAGTCGGTTACGATATATTTTCTGCAGCCCCATTGGAGAACGCAAAAACATATCTCTATATGCTTTTTTTTTTTAATTTTATTTTATCTAATAACGTTTGATAGACCTTAATACCAAACTAAGCCTAAGTAGGTCTCCGAGTAAATTTGTTTCAAATTAAATTTCTTGACTTTGACCCAATCAGTTTGACATTGCCGGTAGTACAGATCAACTTAGTGTTTGTTGACGCATAACAGACTGGGCACTTTTTAGGAAACAAATAGCAATTTTACAGGCAAGATGCACATATATATTTTCTAGTTATAATTTAAATTGGAAAATGCCTGCAATTCTTCACAATAGTTTTAAAAAAATATTATTAATAAATTGACAACTATGATATATAGGCTTATAATTGGCTTACAATATACTCTAAACTATAAGATAAATTATTATATATATTTCTAATTAAAGTATATTATAAAATAGTTAATTATAATAAATTAGGATTCATATTTAAAAAAAATTAAAAATAGGACAATGCGGAAATTGGCGAGCATATTTCTATACCAAATTAGAGGAATAATAACAAGTGAACGGCTCGGCTCGGAAGAGGTATCGTCACTCCTATGAATCCGCTCCTCCGCTCACTAGTCACTACTCCGTTCGATCAAGCGCCTGTAGGGTTTTGAACTTTCTACTAATTTATCTCCGCTCCTTCCTCCTCCCCCCCCGCCCCCAACGCCTTCCTCCTCTCCTCCCCCCCGGCCCAGTCCGACCTCGCCGCCCGCTTCTTCTCCGCCTTCCTCCTCACCCTCCGCCGTGAGTGGCCCGGCATCGACTTTCTCCGCCTCGACAAGTTCTACCTCCTCAACCGTCGCTTCCTCCACCACCT
Organism: Ananas comosus; assembly: GCF_001540865.1. Classification (NCBI taxonomy): domain Eukaryota; kingdom Viridiplantae; phylum Streptophyta; class Magnoliopsida; order Poales; family Bromeliaceae; genus Ananas; species Ananas comosus. Next base: position 9,959,553 of record NC_033622.1, read on the forward strand.
CTTCCTCCTCCTCCGCACCCGCCGCTGGGACCCCGACCTCTCCTCCCGCATGATCTCCGTCCTCTCCGACACCTCCCTCCTCCCCGTCGATAACCACCCCGCCAATGGCGTCGGCTACCACATCGCCGAGGCCTTCCTCGAGGAGCTCGGCGACTTCCTCCCCGTCGCCCCCGAAACCCTCGATTTGCTCCTCAAGCCCTTCTTCTCCGTCTTCCAGAAGTCTTCCGATAAGGTCCTGGTGAACAAGATCAAGCTGAACTTGTTCGAGAGATTGCTTCAGAACGGCGCGAAGCTGCTGAGTCTCGCGACGGCCGGGGAGCAGGCGGAGCCCAAGAGCGATGTTGAAAGGTTTGGTAGGATAGCTCTGTCGGTGGGCTTCTCGAAGAGGTTCTTCGAATTGGGGTCGGCTCCGGAGACTCTGCAGGCGAACAGGAAGGTCCTGTTCGGTTTGCACGAGAGCTTTCTAAAATTGGAAAAAGATCTGGAAAAATCTGGGGTTTGCATTTCGATTGAGATTCCAGAGAATGGTGATTCGGAGAAGGTGCCTGAGTCATCGGCCGCAAAGAACGGTGGTGAAGGATCAGATGAGAAGCCATCCAAGAAGAGGAAGAAGTTGAAGAAAGCATCTGATGGTGACGATAAGAAGTTAAATGCCAAGAAGAAGAAGAAGAAGAAGAGTAAGAGCCTGAATTCGATGGATTTTGTTGCTGACGATAGTGTTGCTGAACAGAGTAATAACGAAGCTGCTAACATTGAAGCTAGCGGTACTGAAAATAATGAAAAACCTAACGAAGATCCAATGGAGGGTGCTAATCTGATAACTTTTGATGAAGCTGTGATCTCTAATCTTCAGAAGCAGTTCGAGAAAGCTGCTGCAGAAGCTGGAATGGTGAATGGAAATGTGAAACCGAGCACTCCACAGACCACACCGGTAAATGGAGCTGTGGTGAAGAAGAGAAAAAGAGCAAAAAGTGCTGATGGAAAGGCCATCGCTAATGGCACTGATGCTAGTGGTGGAAACACTGTTGGAAAAAGCGGGGATAAGAGTGTTAAGAAGGTTAGGTTTTCGATGAAGAGCAATTTGGTGTGGAAGCCACACAGCCCTTTGCCACCTCAAAGTTTGAGGTTGCCGCCATCCGCTACTCCGAGAGGTAGTGCCCTCAAGAAAGGGGTTGCGCCAGGACCCATTAAAGAAACCCCTTCAGTTTCGAAGATGAAAAAGGGTAAGGCGAAGGCTAGCTCTGCGAAGAAGAACAGGATGGGCTCAAAGAGTCCCTCTTCAGCGGTGAAGCGCCTTCGGAAGTTGCAAAGCCTTTCTGCGTGAACTCGCATACTTGTGATGGTTGTATTTCATATTTCCACCTTTTTTTATAGTCTGTGTTCTTTTCACCTTTATTGTTTCCGATGACTTTAAACTTTCCCCCATTTCCTTGCTTTTCGATTGTCTTATGCTTCTATTAGTATATGCATGTTTTCTCCTTTGATGAATCATGGTATGTTCTTTGCGGTACATACCATAATCCTTTTTTTCCAAGTTATGGAGTAAAATTGTTCTTGATTGTTTAAGCACCTATGCTTATTCTAACTTCTATGTTGAACATGCCATCCTGTTCCTTAATTATCTGTTATATTTTTCGTGGATATCGAGATTTTAAATGATTTTGGCATTTTCATTTTTTGTTTTACTATGAAAATTTAGGAAGAAACTCAGTTGTTACTGAGAAGGTCAATTCATTTTGAGAAAAGAATGATAGAGATTTAGGGTACTTTCTTCATTAAGTTTATGCTTAGTAGTATTTATTTCCTCAGAATTATTTGCTTCTTGTCTAGCGATCATTTGAGACATGATTGCAGGACAGGCATGTTAACCACTGCTTAGAATAGGTCAATTCAGCTGATACTCAATTTCAAGCTGGAGCTAATTGCAGCTCTATTGGTTATCTTAGTTGTACTTGTTGAAATTGGTGTACTTGTAGAGCTTAGATTATTCCAACAAATTATAGCCAAAAGTAAGTTCACAATTACCATAAAGATGCTAAACAAGAGAGAGTTTTGGCATAAATCTTATATAGTTGATTAAAGTAGTATTACTTTAATTTGGTCCAATTTCTATGGTATTAACTATAGAAATTTTGATTAGAAGGAAAGTCTTATATGTACAGGATCTAAATACATATGCAAATTCAAAGTGCTATTTTAGGCACTGGTTTGGGCAATAACAGAGTGATAACTTGTCCTGCATATTCTGCCAAACTCAACCAGAAGCAAAAAATGAAGAAGAGAAAAACAAGGAGAACTGCTTTTAGTTAAACTGTTTTATTGTAGGATATCTTGGGAACAACTGTTATGGTCGGCCCCTTTAGTAACACTACCCTCACTTTATCCTAGTTACCTTGAAAGAATCACAATTCTCAATGTTCGTTATGGATATACCGGTGATCATTGCAAATTTAAAGTGCTGCAATATAATATCAAACACCAAGTTGACTTAGTTTCTAGTAATCAACTGATAGCATGACAATCCAGTATAGAAAGAGTAAGCTGTTATGCTTTATAAAAGACTAGGCCAAATTATGCCCCGTATTTTTGATAATCTGTTAAATTGTCGAGTACTCATTTACAAGGGGACATTGAAGTTATAAGGCTAATATCAAACACAAAGTTGCTATGGAGGGTTCATCATTAGAGTTTAAACTAGAAAGTTTAGCGACGTCATGTCAAACTTCATTATCCTTGAGATTGATTATGTTGGTTTTAGCAAAATACCGAAAAGCAAGGAGGGGGAAATAAGGTTTTAAAGTCTCATGCTTATGGTCGACTGGCTTCTTGACGGGCAGTATTTTGTTATTTTTTCTGATTTCTTGTGATTTTCTTGGGATTGTAAGGTGATTTTGTGGGAAACTTCTTGGGACATTATGCGGACCATTTATAAGGATATTGATTTTGCTTAAGATTCAGTGCTATTGATGATTCTTCTTGTGGGTTGGAGGATTGTTGAGGCTTTTAGTGTAGATTTTCTAACATAGGCATATTACATGTGTTATGATCTCCGTATGCTGTATGCTGTTCATTCTTAGAATAACTGCTATGTTTATTTGTAATTAGGCCTGTGATCATCCAGAAAGCTTGCTTTACCTTTTTCATGCATTGATGATATATGCTTTCCGTATGGCATTCACTCTCAAAATAACTGCTTTGTTTATTTGCAAATAGATCTGTGATTAGTTGCAGTTTCTTAGACTTTATACCTGTCCCTAAACACTGTTTGTCTTCTCCGATCAGTTGTGAGAATTTTTGATATGCAAATTCTATTCTAGCTTCTATTCGCAATGATGACCCTCTTGTGAATGTGTTTAAACTTTTAATACAACTTCTTCATAATTGAACTTGTCTTCATGAAATTGATCCAACCATTCATTATTTTGAAAGTCTCTAATTGCTGCCGCATCTGTTTATGTTCAGATAATGCATTTATAGGTTCATATCAGTTAATGCATATGGTTGTACTTTATAGCTTTACATGTTCTCTTGATTATGATTACAAAGCATGTTGTATAAATGCATTGGAGCATGATGTAGTTTTGGTAAAAAAATATACAAACCCAAGCTAAACTATCAGCCATTGGCCAAAAGGGTAGTTAAATTGTAATTGTTTGGATACCTGGAATATCCTTTTTGAAATTCTGCTATAGTAGTTCACCAGCAGGAAACTGGGGTTGCTGTTGGAAATACGGGCCACTGATTACGCGAGTTCATGTAAAAACTGTGTGATCAGAGATTTAAGTCATGTGAGAACCGTGTTTATGTGACACACATTATCAAATGTGCTGTTATCTCTGATCTCCTGCCCTAAGTTTTCACCCCTAAGCTCTGAACGTTGACAGCCAAGGCCTTGTTTCGTGTTGTGTCTGTTTTTTATTTCTGTAAATAGAATTTTGTATATAAAATTGTGTTAGAGTGGTAGGTGGATTGTTTGCAATCCTCTCATCCAATATATTTATTTGGCAATAAAAAATAAAAACTTAAAATAACTTATTATTATTATTATTATTTTTTAGACAAGTTGTCACCTATCACATAGCCAGATGTATTTTAAGCTAACCAATTGTAACAACAATAGAAAATTTTCTTCTAATGCATCAAATTATATAGAATTAGTGTTTTAAAAAAATAAAAAAAGTGATAATGATACCAAACGAGGCCTAAGGTTCCTGTTTACAAATAGCTCTGTATTTGAGGCAGCCTTCATCCTGTTTAACCATTAATTTGTTCTTACTGTTTAGCTTAATCTTGTCATTTGTTACAATTTAGAGTTCTATTACTTTGATCGTGATTAGTGCTATCTACTATGATTCTATATGTTTCCTTATAATTTGCACTTGATGGTTATGATGTTACTTTTGTTCACGTAATTGAGGTTACAGAAAATCACATTGATGATCTGCTCCCTATTGTTATTGTTTATCAGCTGTTGGTTATATTTATACAACTGTGATGCAAATTCGAGGCAATGAATTTATTGCCGAGCTCTATCGTAGGTAGATAGTTGTCAATTAGTCATATAAGGGACTCATATGAGGCCCTATAACTCGTCACTTCTTAGGAAGATGCGCTTGCGTGCTACTTTTATGTTAGTCTTTTTTGCTAGTGAGTGTCTGTTTAGGCTTGCTTGTGTGTTTCTCACCTCTAACAGAGCATTTGGCAAACAGAATAGTCTGGAGCTTGTTGTGGCCAGAAGCTAAAACAAGATTCTAGACTCTAAAAAGAAGCCGTGCCTATTTGGAGTCTGTACTCCAGCTGTACAGAGTTTCGTTGTTGGGGGGAATTTAATTTTTTCTTCTGCAGTGGTCATGGACTTGGCAAATATTCAATTCGCTAGCTGAGTATGAAATTTCCCCATCTATTATTAAAAAGTTTGGTAAAATTATATATGAGTGCTTGATTGATTCATAAAGTAGTTTGTTTGAGATGCGTACCACATCTGATGTGTTTCCTCATCTTGCCATTCGCTTGCTTTGCTTGTCTATCAAACGTCCTGGCATTCTGAATTTTGTGTTTTTTCTACGAGTTAGTTGGTTAGCTGTAATGAATATGTAAGAACAAACTGCTAAAGATTAGCTTATTAGAAACTTCACCCCCTTCCGAAAATGTTCCAAATTGCTTGTCTCTGATCGTATGTACTTACTCTCAAATGCTTTGCACTGGAGAAGGTTAATTTAGAAAAGATGATGAAAAAGAAATGCAGAAGTTGAAGAAAGTTACCAATTCCATCAGCTAAAATGTGGAAACTTTGGAATAAGTAGGAAAGAATGTCAGCATGTTTCTGTCTCCATTGAATATTGATGACAAATATTTTTGCTCTGTTTAAAAATGTTAGATTTTTTTTCATTCATGCATCTTACCTTTGAGTCCTTAATCTACCTATTATTATTATTACTATAGACTAAAGGGTGTGGAGTGGGTCTTCATTTGTGGACATGTGTTCCGACCATTTTCGGTGCGTCTGCTGTACCATAGACCCAATAAAAAAAAAATCATTTTTGTGTCAATAAATATGTTTAAAACTTATAGTTTTAATCCATAAATATTTGAAATGTTATACAACACACTTAATAAATTAAAAATTGATTTAAAGTTTCTTATAATTGATTTTTGGAAGTATCATGTCACTTGGTACACCATGAACTGCCCCATGGAGGTTTTTTTGGTCGGCTCATGTCACTCTTTCAGTTCCAATGCACCCAATGCATGGAAGATCTAACAAGAAACTCATTAGTTTTACTTCAATAAATACTAGTTAAGGCACCCATGCTATGCAACGGGTTCATTTACCTTCTTTATAAATAATTAATAAATAATATATTAGCAACGGGTTCATTTATCTTTTTTATAAATAATTAATAAATAATTAAATATATTTTTTATAAAGTAAATAATAATAAGGAAGTTTTAGAAACATTTTCACATGCGTTCAATTGTATCAGATATGCAAATTTTGATTACAAACAATAATACTGGTCTTAACATCCGTTCGGGTTCAGATCGTAAATTCATAAGTTTGTGTTTTAATTATAATAAAATTTTAAAATATATAATTATTTATGCCTAGTTTTTAAATATGTTAGATGGTATGTATTAAATATTAATTTTTTTTTTGAGAGATAAGTAGCACGCTACCCACTTCGTTTATTTCATTTAGAAATAAACTTAGCTGGAAATGTGAATCAACTAGGATTCGAACTTGCGAACTTGGGTACCAACCACCAAGCCCTTTGCCACTTGCTGTAGGGACGGTGGGTGTATTAAATATTAATTTTAATTTTATAATTATTTAGATATAAATAATCTACTTTTATAAAAAACACTACAATTAAGTTTTTTTTAAAATATATTTAATTACAACAATTACATAAAATATATTAACTAAATATATAAAGCTAAGCAAAACATTCAAAAATCATTAATAATAAATTTAAATTTAAATTTATTTTTTGTATGTGGCCAATAATACTCTAAAATAAGAAGAGTTAGAAAAGGAAAAAAAAATCAAAAAAGAGAGAGAGATAGGATGGGTCCCACAGGAAAAAGCAAAAAAAAAAAAAAAAAGGGCTTTTTTTGACTGACAAATTTTATTTGTAAAAATAGCCCCGTCCAAAAATTATTTGCAAAAATGGCCCTGCCCCTGCCACGCCAGCGCCACGTCAGCGTCACGCGGGCAGGGCGGGCCAGCGTGTTTAAGTTGAACACGGTGAACCATTCACCGTGTTCAATACAAAATTTTTGTATTGGATACGGTGAATGGTTCACCGTGTCCAATACAAATACCCAACAATGACTAAGTTGGAGATATTTGTATTAGACACGGTGAATCATTCACCGTGTCAATTATTTGTATTGGAACACGGTGAATGGTTCACCATGTCCAATACAAATATTTCGACCTTAGCTATTTTGTATTGGACACGGTGAATGTTCACCGTGTCCAATACAAAACTTTGTATTGAACACGGTGAATGGTTTACCATGTTCAACTTAACCATCTGGCCCAGCCCCCCCGCGTGGCGCTGACGTGGCGCTTGCGTAGCAGGACCAGGGCTATTTTTGTAAAATAAATTTTTGACAGGGGCCAATTTTAAAAAAAAATTTTGTAAGGGGGCTATTTGCCAAAAAAGCCCAAAAAAAAAAACCCGTGCATGCTAGCGCCGGCGCCAGCTCGCGCCCTGCCCACGCCCGCTCGCCTGCCCGCGCCGCTAGCGCCCACCCCGGCCCGCGGACCTGCCGCGCCCACCCCGCGCTCGCGCCTGCGCGGCCGCCCGCTCGCCCTTCGCTCGCGCCCGTGCCCCGCTCGCGCCCGCCAGCCACGTGGCGGGCCAGGTTCTTGATTCATAAGTTATATAAATGCCTAAAGCTTATGAATTTTAATATATAGACTAGTGTAATGACCCGCGTGATGTCGTGGATAGATATATATTCTTTTAAAATTTAAACCCTAAAGTTTAGATCCTTATATTTCTATAAGTTATTTTGTAGAGATTAGAACACATTTACTTTAAAAGTTTTAGTAATTTTAAAGTATATTGAAAAGTATAAAGATTTTTTTTGAATATTCTAATTTTTAACACTGAAGCATCACGATAGATATCAAACCACATTTATTTCCGACAACTTTATATAAATGTCTTATTATAAAGATAGTAACGTGTAGGTTTAATTAGAAACAACAAGAAATATATTTAGCAAATAAATTCCATCGTATCCATTAGATTGCGCTAAGTATGGCGTTGGGCTGCATAATAATTAATCATTTTAAAAATTCTAAATCCTAATATAAACAAATCCATCAAAATTTCCAACACAATCAAATCATTATACAATGGAGACAATATGATTTGTAAACAAAAATAAATATAAAAATTTATAACATAGTAATCAAAATACCGAAAACAAATATTAAAAAAATATAAAAATTCTAAAAAAATTTACCTCAAATTGGAAAAGTCGAATCTCACGTAATTTAAAATATACTGTACAGTGAAAAAATCTGAGTAAACAAATAAAGCATCAAATTCAAATAAAAAAAAACCTATCAAATATAGTTAATCGTTACAGACAGATGCGATCAATTTTCTGAAGACAAAGAAAATAGTATTTAGTATATCATTTCATCCAAAATGAATATGAGTACAGCTCTTTATATATACTCTAATATGACTTTTTATATTCTAAGATGACTTTTCATTTTCTTCCATTAATATATATGACTGTTTAAATTTCTAGCTTTTTAAATTCTTAGATATATTAAGTTACCCAAATTTTCAACTTCAGTGACCTTCCAACTTTCTTAACATTTGACAACGTACAATTTGGATACTTCTAGATAAAGTTATGATCAAAATATTGAACAATGCGTAGGTTGACTGGGTTAATCCAAAAAAAACCGGTTTAATGAGAAAAACGTACGAAGAAGAACCACATCAATGAAACAAAATGAATAGGAAAACCGCAGGCGGGTCCCATGCAGAGGCATAAGATAACTCGAGATTGCCACGTGGATTCTCAAATATGGAGAATTAATAAGACTAGTGAATGCCCGCGCTACGCCGCGAAAAATTTATATAAATTTAGTATAATAAACAAAATAATGTGAATCATGAATATATGTCGTATTAAAATATGAATCAGAATTCAGAATTCATATAAAAGGTAACTTATATGAATTTTGAATGTCTAGTCTTCAGAATTCAGAGTTCCTATTTTTTGACCTACTCTTACTTTTACGGTCCAATTCAGATTTCCAAAATTTGAATTTTGAAGTCAGGTAGGCAATCCGGAATTCTGCTAGGTAATTTGGAATTTAGCTAGGCAATTCAGAGAAGGCATACGAAAGGAGTTTGATGTAATTTTTATGTATTTCCCTCTTCTATGCCTTACACTCATGTTATAAACTACTGTTTCCTTCTGAGTTTATTTGATTCGTTTGGAAAAAAAGAGACTGCAACCTAAGAGGCCTAGGAAAAAGAGGCCTATTTTTGAACCTCGCAAAAATTCAAGGGTACTGTAAGTTTATGAGGAAAGGACTGACTGACAGATTTGTTATGGAAAAAGAAATGTTTGACGCCTAAGAATTACATAATTGATAACAGACATGAAGCTAAAGCTTGTTATGAAAAAAGGACTGCTCGATAATTGAACAGTCTATAACAGGTGCAACTGTTTGTTGCTAAAGTAATAAAGGTGGAATTCTCTAGTACTAAAAAATTTTGTTGAGATAATAGAATTATTTAGTAGTGGAAAATGTTGGATTATCGCTGTGGTGAAATGATCTGATAATCTCGGCTTTGCACTAACCTGTGAGTTCTATTGTGAAATGGCACTCAAATAAGTCCATATTGTCAATTAAGGAAATGCTAGAACCAATGTAAATTTACATGATTGTTACATAATTTTTTTTTTACATGATTTTTTTTTGCCAGCAGTAATCTTAGTAGATAGAGTGTTCAACAAAGATAAAGAGAAAACTAAAACTCTTGATTCAACACAAAGCAGAAAAAAATTTTGACAAAAAGAGAAGGAAAGAAGAGTAAGACCACATACTGCACCCCCCTCATCATCTGCCTCTCATTTTGATTTTGGTAATACAAAATCATCACTGCCTTTCTAACCAGAATTTCATTTTGTTCAGAGAAAATCATCATTGCCTCTCCCACATAATTCACACCAACCAGAGGATCAACCAAACAAATGACACAATAATAAGGTAAATCAAAAGTTGTAAGTAAAGAATGAACAAAATCAGAGCATGGTGGATATCAGTTTTTTCCCTCGAAAAATTATAGTGGAAATTTATCAGATGACAAAAAAAATTAGAAAATACTGGAGCAACACCTGAGAAAATAAACTCCAATAAAGTAAATATCCATAAGAGTAAGAGTAAACAAACAAAAAAAAAAGGATTTTTGAGTTCTAAGTAAGCAACGTTTGAATTTATATAAAACGTTGAGGCAACATCTAAAGTCCTTGCACAACAGCAAATCCTAAGCCACCAGTAATCAACTTCGAAGAATTCAGTTCATAAAATATCTTACAAACTTCCCATTAAACAATTAAGCTTATACATCCGGCTCTATCCTACCATAAAATCCATCCTTACAATAAATTAGACCCTAAAATATGAACAATCAATAGCCAAGTACCAATTGGATTCTCGAGAGCTTTCGCTTTTACAAAAGATGCAGTTTAAAGCTTTCACTTTTACAAAAGATGTAATTTCGGTCAATAAGCATAAATATTTTTTACTTCTCAACGAATGTGTAAAAAGAATATTGTTTTAGACATTAAGAAGACAACAAAATATATATATTATTCTCATTCTAACTTTTGTATACGTATGAAACAACCCGATGCAGTTCAAATCAGAATTCTGAATTCTAAACTTTCATATGTACCAATTCAGCTAGGCAATTCCGCATTCCATGAAGAATTTAGAACTCACCTACACAATTAAGTAACATTTTATGCCCATCAGATATCTTAATGCAATTCAGATCAGAATTCTCCCAAGATTCTTCCAGGCAACACAACATTCAGCTAGGTAATATAGATTCCAGGTAGGTAATGTAGAATTTAGTTAGGGAATTCAGAACTCAGCTGGCCGATTCATGGTCCCATGAAGAATTCAGAATCAAGATCAAGGGAAAAAAACAGAGCTCCATAAGAACACAAATGAGACCCACCAATTGCCCGCTAAGCAAGCCATCCATAGTGCTTTCATGGCCAATTAATTACCAAAACCATCAATATTAAACTATGTGAAAATAAGCCCAAGTTAATGTAAAGCAACGGATATCAAAAATAAATTTTGACAAAAACAAAGTAGAATTCTGTTAGGCAATTCAGGATTCGGCTGGTTATTTCAGGACTCTATGAAGAATTCAGAGCCCAGGTAAAAAAAAAAACAAATCTGCGTAAGGGCACAAATGAAATCCACTGGTTGCCCGCTAAGCGGGCCCTCCATAGTGCTTCCATGGCCAATTAATTACCGAAACCATCAATATTAAACTATGTGAAAATAACATCAAGGTAAATATGAATTCGAAAAATACTTAAAAGAGAAGATAGAATCCAAAAACAATCTCAACTAAGAGAATTGGACGAAAAGTTAACGAAAAATCAATATAATGCAAAATTCAGCTTAAGGCTCCAAACTGACTCAAATTCAAACCTTCTAACCTACAATTTAGTGAAAGGATATGATCCTCGAGCTCTCCTCCACCAAATAATCCTCGACTAAGACCCAATTCAGGGATTATAAGCTCCAAATTTCCACAATTCCTGCAGTAGATGCTGCCACTGCAGCTATTGCAGAGGCTGCTGCTGTTGTTGCAGCCTGCTGCTGGTGATTTGTTGGTTTAAATTAGAGGTTTTCAGTGTTCTGAAGCCAAGGATCACTGTGGTTACATTCCCCTTTCCTCTTTTGGGCTGTACTCCTTCCTGCGAGTCCTAGGAATTGCAGCAACATCAACATCAACCTCAACATTCTACAGGAGCATAATTTCAGCAGCCTATAGCTGAGTTGAAGATAGAATTTTGAGAGATTTCGAAATCCAAATTGCTGGAGAATTGATTGCTCGCATTCTTGGTGAAGAGGTGAACATGAGGAGTGTTTTAATTCAGCAAATGACTTGGTAAGTTGTGTTTAATTGCCAAAATGGTGAAGGTCGCTGAAATAGAAGTTTTATACTGATTTTGAGCAAGCTGAATTCTTGATGGAATTTCTTTTAATTTGCCTATGTAGCTAAGATTTTGAAAGGTTGCTAGTGATCTTACCTTTATCTAGAGTTGGTACGAACTTTGCTTGGACTGTTTTGAAGGTTAGGCTTTTCTGAATTTTAGTTTTCATTCAGGCCTTCAACTAAAAATCAGATTTTTTGTTGAAGCTGATTTCTTGAGTCTTACTCCATCTTCGAGATGAAATTTTGTGGTAATTAATAGGATTTTCCTGTAGTTTAGGGATCAGAGAATACCCTTGAACTTGTCCCAACATCTCTCTTTGGCTTGGATCTTCTCTGTGGATCAGGAACAACAGTAACAAAATCCAACTATTTCTAAAATTTCAGCACAAAATCAATTTCAGCAATTAAGCTTCAACTAACTTGAAATTCCAGTCAGTAGTACATATAAACTGAGCTCCACTACTATTCCTTCACTACCACCAGTCCGAATTAATAGGAAAGTGAGAAAAAATCGAACAAACCCCTGCTAGATTTAATCGAATCAAAAAATAATTCGAAAATCTAATGAAAACCAATTTGGTTTGAAGAAAGGTGAAATTCAGCGATGATCGCCTCAAATCAGCTGACAATACTTAATTCATAGGTTCCTCATTTCCTCAAGAACACCATGAGCCATTCCAATTGCAGTAGTTAACTCCACACAAACCAAATCCCAAATTAAAATAAATAAATACCAGTAAAATCTACAATCCAAAATAAATTACAAATATAGCATTGCTCACTGTAAATGTTGGTAAAAATGTATATGTCACGCCCCGGATTACTCGTTTCCCCGGGCTCGCTAACAGACCTGCCATATATAAAGGTATTTCCTCTGTATACAAAGCGAAAAGTAAAAGTACCTGTAATCATACAATACTACAGACAGTAGTATAGAGCAGCAGGGAGAAGAGAATACAACATGCATATATAAACTGTGGTTCTATATATACATAAGATCTAAGATACAAAAGCACTCGCACTGGCGAGAGTACAACATCTGTATGTATAAACCAGAACTACACTACCTGCAGCGGTCCTCCACTAGCTCAGCAACTCGACTGGAAGGGTTCTAACTCGCGACACCCTTGCCACGATCAATATCAGCGACAGCAGCAGCCGAAGATGATGGCTCTGCAAAATAGTAGAAACAAACTGGGCGTGAGAACTACTACAAAAAGAAGTAGTTCTCAGTGGGTACCGCCCTCAATACATCGGTCCACCCACTAAGTCTACAGAGGTAAGCAAGAAATAATAAGGAAAGCTGGAACATATCTACAGCTATCTGCCTCAATACTATCATGCTCTAATCTAACCAACTGTAGAATAGTGTCAACTCAGACCCAATCTCGAATAGGGACTGTAATCATACCCGTCCCTGGGACTATGAACATACCCGTCCCGCCCGGTCGCGACTATACAACTACATCCACACTAATAAGTCCGTGGAGAGCAAGTCCAACCTGCACGAACGACACGAACGCAAAAGTACAGCGCCCGCCTCGGGAGTGGCAGTCGTGGGAGCTACCCAACCGAGTATGCAGCGTATCTCTGTCGAGCTCAATCAGGCGCTAATAAGCCAAAGTTAAGAAGCTAGGGTCAAAACTGGTCTAGAAATCAAATCCACGTGCCCTCGACATAATTTGAGACCAAAAACAGGACTCTAGGTCCACCGTCCACCCCGACGGTACCCAACAACCCGAAACAGCCTAGACTCTGCTGTAAAAATAAGCTCGGCGCCCCAGCACGAGTGTAAATGTATTTTAAACTACCCCGGGTATCCACCGCGCTGAAACAGCGGTAATACAATCAAACCACGGCTCCTAGAGCTAAATCAGGTAGCAGAATTATATGACGGGTCAAAATGCGGGTTTTCTCCTAAGTCAATTTCCAAGTCCAATATGTATATTTTGCAAATTAAGAATCATGCTCCAAATTCAGATTTCATACATTATACTATTCGATGAATTTGAGCTACAACATGTTATACCGAAGTCGAACTATACATGTTTACTTTACACATGCTTAGGAGCAAAACCGATAAGAAACCCACCTTAATTGCTAATCCCTGGCAGCAAGGAAGTCTCAAAGGTGCAAGATCTCGCAGCTAAACCTCATCTCAGCCAGCAACGATCCACAATTCCGATCTAAGCACCAAAAATCACTGATTCCATCATTACAACTATAATATCAGCACTTAAGCTTAATTAACCACACTCCAATGTCAAAACTCACCTAATAACCTCCAATTCAGGTGAGGACAGTCCCAAATCCAATGGAGTATACTGGAGAATAATTCTCAAGTCCCAAATTCTCCTGCTTCCAAAGATAGCATCAAGAAAAGCTCAAAATCTACAATTCTGTCCAAATACAATAACAGCAGAGTAAAACTTGAGTTCGACCAAGCTAACCTCAACCAAATTCTGCAATTCAGGGCTTCGTGGATTCCTCTGGCAGTCTAGAATCCAGCAAACTAAGTTTCACCGCGATCCGACCTTTCTACGTCGCACACGAACCAAAACACTGGAGGTCGTCGCTGAAAAACTGCAGAATCTGCACCTATCAAGCTTGGAGTTGTGGATCTTGAAGCAATTTGAGTGATTTGGAGGGGTTGGAATGCAAAATAGAGGATCACTGTGAAGAAGAGAGGAAAAGAGCTCACCAAGGACGCTCCTCAGCTATTTATAGGGTGAACATATGGTCAGATGAACCTCAGGAACAAAGGCTGCAATCTGCTACACTTGCAGAAATAGCCACTTTCGGGCGCCCAAAATCCATTTCTGGGCATCCGAAACCTCCAGGCTGCACATTTGCTCCCCTTTGGTTCCATCGCCCGTGGTGTGCTGCGCCCGTAAACGGCTCCGGCGGACCTCACCTACTACCAGCCACATGTCAACACAATCGATACTCACGAGGTGAACTTTCGGACCCTCATCCGGGCGCCCGAAACATGGACCCGAATTCGCTTCCAGTTATGATCAATTCTGCATTGAACTTCTGGGCGACCCAAGACCAGTTCTGGGCGTCCGAATCTAGCAAAATTCCAGTTTTGCTTAATTAAGTGCACCGAGTCCATTTCTGCATCCATTTCGTGCAGAAACAACTCTGACTCAGTCCGACACTCTCCAGATGTGTCGACCAGTCACTAACACTGAAACCAATCCTATCCAAAGTGTAGAAACAGTACAGTATAGAATTTATCTGAAACATGAGCCATTTCGCGAAGCGCCCTGCGATCGCCTCGGCATTTCGTTGAACAGGGCGCGAGCTCTCAAAGCATAAAATTTTAATTAAGCAATAGATTGCAAGAGCAAGCATAGCAAAATCAAAAAAATTTGATAGTGGAGAGAGAATCAGAGAAAAGACTCTAGTAGGTATTGCATCAAACATATGAGGGGCGCAGCAAAACGGACAATTTTTGGAGCTCCCCTTGCTCCACTCAGTAGAGAGAGATAGAGAGAGAGAGAGAGGCGACAGAAAGCAAGCCATAGAATTGGGCGAGGAAGTTTCGGCGGCGGCGGGGATGGGGAGGGGTGGAAGGAGGCATACCGTAGCAGGGGGACAAAGGTTCGGGGTTTGCAGGAGCTGCGGGGAGAAGCGCGACCCTCCGCGTTGGACGCAGGAGGAGGTCAGGGTAGGGCCCGACAAACACCCGACATGGGGGGGCCCGGATCGGAGAGAGGAGGAGGTGGGGGCCCGGGTCGGAGAGGCTTGCCATCTGCGGGCGACCCGCACCACCCGCGCGCAGAGAGAGAGAGAGAGAGAGAGAGAGAGAGAGAGAGAGCCGGGGGGGCCCTGCCATGTGAGCAGCGCTTCGCGCGCCCGCGCCCGCTCGAGGAGAAACGACAGAGAGGAGGGGGCGCTGCGGAGGCGACACGTAGGCGCCCGCCCCGCGCCGGACGCCAGCCGCTGCCGCCCGCTGTGGGGTCCTGCACATGTGACTGCCGCTGCCGCCCACCCCGCCGTGGGGGCCACCGAAGCCCCCGCCAAACGCGGGGATGCTTCGAAGGGGCGAGAGAGGAGCGGGGGGCTGAGGAGGTGACATGTAGGGCACAGTAGAACTCAAGAATTATTATTTCTATAGATTACGTAGACACATCAAACAATGTGTAATTTGGATAACTCTGAAAAAAACTGATTTAATGGGAAAAACATATGAAGAAGGACATATGAAGAAGGACCAGTTCAATAGAAATGAGTTTGCAGAGGCATAAGATAACAAGAGATCGCCACGGGGATTCTCAAACATGGGGATTAATAAGGCTACTATTATTATATATAGATTATAAAGATAGATATATAGATATAGATATTTAGAATATTTTTAGCCCTTGTTTGGTTGGGGGTTAAGGGGTGGAATAACCCCTTAACCCCCATTTTATCCCCAAACATCCCAAAATATAGGTGGGGTTAGCTAACCCCACTTAACCCCACCTCAAATAAATTATTCCGGATTAGCTAACCCCACCTAACCCCACCAAACTCCAACCAAACACTATTTTCTATTCATAATAACCCACTATCTTTTTTATCACACCTACTCCAATCAATCATTATCTTCTTATCCCACCTACCCAACCAAACACTATTTTTCATTATTCTAAACTAACTCCAACCCCAACCAAACACAAAAAAACTTTAACCCCGCTTTAACCCTAAACTTAACTCTATTCCTGGAATAGCTACTTTTTTCTTAACTCCGAACCAAACGGCGGCTTAGAGCTTACATTTTACTTGGTACACCATTAATCGCCCTTCGAAGGATGTGTTTTTTTGGTCAACGCACATCACTCTTTCATTTCTGATGCACCTAATGCACTAAAGCTCATGAATTTTGATATACAGAGGGAGGATATAATAAATAAATAAATAAATAAATAAAATTTTATAGCATAGTGCTTCAAGAAAGTAGCCATTACGCCGGACTATTTTGACGCTTTGGCCCCCAACGACTTTTCATCCCACTCTTCGCTCGGAGGGAACAGAAGTCTTACTCGCTCCGTCTCTCCACTCCATGGCTACCTCAGGTTCCTCCTCCGCCTCCTCCTCCTCCTCCTCTCCTATGACGTCCTCGGTAAGCGTGAACGAGGTCGTGAGCGGGTCCCACCTGTTCAAGATCACCGGCTACTCCCTTACCAAGGGGATCGGCGTCGGCGAGCCCATCGCCTCCGCCGTCTTCACCGTCGGCGGCTACGACTGGGCCATCGAGTACTACCCCGACGGCTGCAAGGCCGACGACGCCGACTACATCTCCTTTTTTCTCGCCCTCCAAAGCTACCACACCGACGTCCAGATCTACTGGGCGATCAAATTGCTCGACCCCGCGGAGATGCCGCCGTCCGCAGTCCCGGTGGGCGGAAGCTTGTACACATTCGACTCAAGCGGCAGAAACTGGGGCTACGGGCGCTTCTTCAAGAGAGCCGAGTTGGAGGAATCGCGTTATCTGAAAGACGATTGCTTCGCAGTTATGTGCACCATTCACATCAAGATGTCGCGGGTCGAGCGGGTGCCTTATGCTCACCCGTCGGCCGCGGCGGCGGCGCCGCCGATCGAGTTGCACGACCACCTCGGCCGGCTCTTGGAGAGGGGAGAGGGGGCCGACGTAACCTTCGAAGTCGGCGGGGAGACTTTCGCCGCCCACCGCTGCGTGCTCGCCGCCCGCTCCCCTGTTTTCAGTGCTCAATTTTTCGGCCCCTTGAGCGAAAAGAGCACGCAGTGCGTAAAGATCGAAGATATGGAAGCTGCGGCTTTTAGGGCTTTGCTTCACTTCATATACCGGGACTCGTTGCCGGAGGATGGTGAGGAGCCTAAGAAGGCTTCGACTGCAATGGCGCAGCATTTGCTCGCGGCCGCAGACCGGTATGGGTTGGAGAGGCTGAAGCTAATATGTGAAGATAGGTTATGCAATAGCATCGATGCCGACACGGCGGCTACCAGTTTGGCCTTGGCGGAGCAGCACGGCTGTCTCCGGCTTAAGAAAGTGTGCCTTGAATTTGCAGTCGTGCCGGAAAATCTGATAAGTATGGTGCTAACTGAAGGGTTTGAGCATCTGAGGATGAGTTGTCCCTCGGTTTTGGAGGATCTCAGAATGAAGACGACCCGGCACTCTGGTAAGTTTTAAATTAGCAAAGACAAGATCCGTTATATGTTGTTTTCATTTCTTTCAATTATTGTCCTCAATGATATACTGATATATTTTGGAAGATAAATAAGACGAAATGTCGATTTAGAGCCAATTTATGCAAATATAAATTTAATCAGTTGGCTCCTTGTAATAAAAAGAAGTAAAAGGTCTTGGTTGTTTGTGTTAACATTCCGCTAATGAAAAACTGGAATCCTAGGAAGACGTTAAAAGGGTATGCTTCATTCATGATTCCAATAGGAATGGGAAGTGGGATTAGATTGTATTGGAATGGAAAATGGAATGATGAATTATCCAAAAATATTTGGTTTATTATTGGAATGGAAATCATAATGAACATTCAGGATTTTGGGAGAGGGTGTTGGTTAAAAAAGATGAGAGTGATGACTGATGAAGGGAGAGAAAGGGGAAGTGTTTGTGAGAGAGGGCTTTGAGTGGTTTACTTTTGAATGGGCTAATCTGGAATTCAAAGCTAGATTGGACCATAAATGCATTAAGGCTATTCCCATTCCAGAGTAGAATGGGAATCAAAGTCCGATTCATGTAAAACAAACAACAACTATTAGAATCAATGAATCTCATTCCGATTCTATAACCTAAAATAGGTGGACCAAACGAGCCTTGAAACTGCAAGATTGTTACCATAGTTTGAAAAGGGCACGCGCCTCGGCGCCTAGCGTGGGCCTCAGCGCCACAGCAATAGGGAGGCGCAGCGCTATTGTTGAGGCGCGCGCCTAGGGCCTGAGGCACGCGCCTCATGCGAGTTGCGAGGCGCTCCTGAGGCACGCGCCTCGCAATATTTAAGTTTACAAGAATTTTTTATTCAAGTTTTCGAGTTGTCGGGTTTTGAATTTGCATCTTATACTTTACCCCGATAAGATACTTAAAAAATCTTAAAAGAAATTTTAAAAAATTCAAGTTTTCGGATTGTCGGGTTTTGAATTTGCATTTTATACTTTAAACTCGATAAGATACTTAAAAATCTTGAAAGATACCCAAAATACCACTAAAAAAATCAGCCGCTTGCCCCTTCTCCGTCTCTTATTCTCTCACATCCTCTCCCTGTCGAGCATCCAGCAGCAGCTGTGCTGTCAGCAGGAAGCAGCGGCAGGAAACCGGCGGTGGCTAGAACAAGCAACCAGCAGCAGTGGCAGCAGGAAAACAAGTAGTAGCAGCGAAAACAACAGCAGTGTCAGCAAGTACATCAAATTAAACTATATGCATGTGTTTTCTTTACTTTTTGATGGTTATTTTGGGGTTTTTTAATATATAACATCAAATTAAATTAACTTTAGTAAATGTGCGCCTCGCCTTCTTGAGGTGCCCGCCTTGCAGTGCGCCTCTCCGCGCCTCGCGTCTATGCAAACACTGATTGTTACACAAGTATATATTTGTTGTGGCAAGATAAGGATAAAAGTAGAATTAGTGAGGATGGAGGTATTGTAAACAATGGAAGTATTTTTATGGTGTATAATTTGTTAGCAATGTAACCCACAAGATTACAGAGAAATCTTTTCAGAACAACTTGAATCACACATATCATGCTTTTGAAGTGAACTTGTACTCATGTTTTTTATATGCTGTTTCTAATTTTGTGAACTTGTGTATAGCCAATTAGCAACTAGGTTATTTATTTACAAAGCTATGATGCATAGATACTCTAGATGCATCCTTACCAGATACTGTATCCAGTATGATACTTACTAAAATACTTCATAGATAGCCTCAGATATGTGTCTGTATTAAAGGAGTGTAGCAATAGTAATATTGCTTTGATATAGAAGAAGGTAGGATGGTCCAGACTCTATACTAGGAGGATGTCATCTTTTCATCAATTCAAAGTAAAAATATGATCGTGTTAAGCATCAAAACTAATTTAATTTATTTAAAGACGGAACAAATATTATCTAATTAATAGAGCTTGGTCTTATCTAGGAGTTAGTTATAGGCTCCCGGTTATACTATAAATTATATCCATTCATAGTATGAGTAAGGTAAAATGGAAGATAGTTTTACAAAGTATAGCTTCCTAAAAGAGCCAATAGTTGATGTTGAGATGCTGGCGACAACAACTTTCTTGTACAGGTCAGTATTTGAAGATAGAGTAAGGAATCTGACTTGTGTAACCTAAAATATCTATCAAAATCTTGATTTAATTCCTATATGTGGGGTTCATAGTTGTTCCCAACAGCCTACGTCTATTAGGCTATGAGTTACATATTCCTGAGAGTTTACAGTAAAAACTTTTATGTATTCAGTCAACATTTGCATGGTATGAAGTATAGGATGAATGCCTTTAAAGTGCTTATACTATTTTGGAGAAGAATTTATGTTATCTTTTGGATCTAACTGCAGCTTTCAAAATCTCTCACCGGTTTATATGCACTTCTCAAGTTTGATGTACAGAGTCTGTTGCATAAAAGATGTTTCTTGAACTTCTGATAATATTTAAGTATCCTGAATTGTTGAATCTTCATCGCTAGAGAGAATTAAGTGCTGTGGAATTTGTCACAGAGGACTAGTCTAACCTTGTTTGATATCTAACTATTACTAATTCTCAATGAGGATGGATTGATTTGGTTCACAATTTGCTAAATTATATTCTTGTCCATAATTTTCGTATGAACATGAATTAGTTTCTGGGTAGTTAGTGAATATATATCTTGTTGCTATATTTGCTAAAAGTGGTATCTAACAGATTCTTACCAGATTTAGACGGATTTGAATATGAATAGACTTCAAGTCTGCAGGGGTATTGCTCAATAAGATGCACGCATAGTATAAAGTAGTCATCTATAAATATTTGTTAAATGTTAGTAATTTAGTGATAAGTCTTTATGTCCTTTAACAAATATTCTTAGAAATGTTCCTTCTTTTGTTTGGTTAGTTGTGGATTCATATTCAGTTTAACCGTTTATGTTTGGGTCATTAGCGATTATTGCTATCCTGACACATTTGATGTGGACATTGTATTAATAACTACGCAATTTGATGAAACTTGTGATTGCACCTATGTTCTTTTGTTATTAAAAATTGTATTATGACGTAACAAGTTTATGAAAGGAGTTTGTTATTTGTGGCTACCATATAGTGGATGTTGACTTCTTGTGTACCTTTTCATGCAATTAGTAATTTATCTTAGGCGGTGTTTGGTTGTCTGTAAAAACACTCCGAAAATTTTTTTTCGCTTGAAAAGTGGTTTTCCCTTGTTTGGTTGCTCGTAAAAGAAGTTGCCGGAAAATTTTTTTTACGGAATCTACGTAAAAAACCAAGTTTTGGTTTTCCGCCCACCGCGGGCGAAAAACGAAAAACTTGATCCCAAAACGCGCGGCTCACAGCGCTGAAAAAAACGCGGTCCACGAGAAAGCCTGATTCTCGTGGACTGCGTGAGTGGTCCAACTGCGTGAGTGGTCCAACTGTGGACCACTCACCAACTCTTTCTCTCTTATNTGGTAAAAAATTATTATACATATT
The DNA here is from genome assembly GCF_001540865.1 of Ananas comosus. Lineage (NCBI taxonomy): Eukaryota > Viridiplantae > Streptophyta > Magnoliopsida > Poales > Bromeliaceae > Ananas > Ananas comosus. Next base: position 9,980,940 of record NC_033622.1, read on the forward strand.
TATAAATATATATATTTATTATATATATAGTATTTTATTTTTATATAGAAATATTATTATATATTATTTTATTTATAAATTTGTAATTATTTATTAATATCTCTAAATATATAATTCTTATATATATATGATGTAATATGTTCATTATAATTTTAAATATATTTAATTTGTATATATAGATTATAATAATAATTTATAATATTATGTTCATTATAATTTTACATACTATGATGTAATATGTAATTATATATATTTATTATATATATAATATTTTATTTATAAATTTGTAATTATTTATTAATATTTTTAAATATATTATATATGATGTAACATATTTATTATAATTTTAAATATATTTAATCTGTATATAAAAATTATAATAATATATAAAATATATTAATTATTATATATTAATAATATATAATAAAAAATATTAAATAGTTTTTCATCTATTCTTTTTTCTTCCAACCAAACAACCGTCATGGAAAACTATTTTTCTTTTCCTACAAATCAAACACTAACGACGTAAAACCATTTTTCCACCGAAAATTTTTTTTCCACAGTTTTACGTGGAACCAAACACACCCTTAGCAATTATTGTGGATGTTGAATTCTTGCGTACCTTTTCATACAATTAGTAATTTGTTTTACAATTAATTGTCACTTGCATGACCTTCACATTTACAGACCATCTTCTTTCAGCACAACAAAATGTGAAAAAACCTACTTCTCTGACAACTCAAGCTGTTACAGAGCTATGCTTAATATAATGGGAGCTACAAATTTAGTTTCTGACAATTTTAGTTGTCCTCAGATCTTCAATTTTAATAATTTAATCCTCGAAGCTTTTTCCATGTAGCTATCAAGTGCGTCACGTAATCTAAGGGCTTAGAAAACAACAAAGCTGCATTATTGTTGCAGTTTAAATGTTAAAAAACCACCATACATATCAACAGAGCTAACAATGGAGTTATGAGACACCTTTTTTGGAGGGCAACGTAATGAAAGGACTTGTTATATAGGACAATTTATAGGGACTTTATTGTCAGAAACATAATAGAAGTGGGTAATTAAGATTGCAGCATCTTATAGTCAACACTTTGATGTCTAGGCTCTCAAATTTATTATGTCCAAAAGTTTGGGTATGAATTAAATAGTTTGAAGTTTATATTGTTCTCTCTCTCTCTCTCTCTTTGAGGTTTATATTGTTCTCTCTCTCTCTCTCTCTCTCTCTCTGTTTTATTTTTGAATGGATGTTGTTCTCAATCTAACGGCAGTAGCTCAGAGGGGTTTGGGCTTAGGACATTTTCTTGCACCTATTAATCTATTATGTGCAATGTGAAATAAGAGGGTGAAGTTTTTCTGTTGGCAAAATAAAAGGCCTCATGTGATTGAAAACTCTGGAGCCTTTGTTTTTATTCCATGTGAAAACATTTGTTGTCTAAAACTCGACTATTCTTTTTGTTGTCGTAGGAATACATTGGTCATTTCAGGCATTGTTATCCCGCAGTGATAATGTTTGCAATCAGTTTGCATCGATATAATTCTTTTTCAACTCATTTTCTTTTCTATTCTGATAATAGTAATGTTGAATACTAAATTTTTATGGATCCAGGAAACCATGATAACATCAAATAACTAATGGAAGGAAGTGTGCGGATGGCAAAGTTAGAGCAGTGAAGCAAATTCGGTATAGTTGTTGTTTTAGAAGTATACTAACATGACTTATATTGTTCGTAGAAAAAATGTGGAATATTGCATATATATTTGTAATTGTAATTACTAGTTTCTATTTCTATAAATAAATAATTGCTTGCTCTATAAGCCAGAAACTTTCATTGAATATTTAACTATGTTTTGAGTTTTAATTGGTGGCCCTCTAGATATTTGTTTAGCATGTGCCTTCTGTTAAGCTCTGGTTTGCAAGAATGAAGCAATTTTTGTTGCAAAGATTTCTGTAACGGTGCAGTTCTTTTTATCCGTATTGCAAAGAAGACTTGATTAGCTTGCTATTTAAACTGGCCGTCTATTTTTCTTCTTGTAGTATGTAATATAAATTAGTTCTCATTGTAAATTTTGTATGCTATTGGAGTGGCTTCTAAATAGATACTGTAGGTAGTTGAGAACATATGGTTTTATGATGGATTGGACTCTTTTTAATTATTAAATAGCCTTTTGGTTTGCTTTATGAGTATTTGTAGTTTAGTCACTTGTTTTATTTATATTCTTCAGTTTCAGTGCTAAATTGTATTCTTTATGTGAAACTGACTCTAGTAATGCTATTTTACATCCAAAAGTTGAGTGTAAATTTTATACCCTACCCATCGAAGGGTGGGAACAATCTTTTTTGTATTTAAAAAATAGGATGGTGATATGACTAGTGGGATAGAATTAACCCGCTCATTTTGATGAAAAAAAATAAAACATTTATAAGTGGCAGAAAAAATGGTTAAAAACGAATGGATCTTTTACCTCTGCCAAGATGGACTGCTCTTTATGTTCTCCGATCAGTGACTCCTTTAAGTGTAGTGTGGTAAAAAATTGTCGATCTCGAACTGTTGATCTATCTATCTAGAGAGAGAGAGAGAGAGAGAGAGAGAGAGAGTTGGGCTAGAATACTCTTAATAGTATTTGGGCTCTGATACTATTAAGTCATTTTTGATGATAGGATATCCAAATCGTCGATCCATATCGTTCAAGTTGATCTAGAGTGTTTGAACCTTATAAAAATTAAGTTTCATAATTTTTCGAAATCATTTTCTAGTTCATCAAGTGACTGCAGAATGCACAGTTGAAAATGAACAAGCTACTTAAAATCGATAATAGAACTCTCAAATTCAAGATCAAGGTTATTCATTTGATCAAGATAGTTAAAGAAATTTCGATTGAAAATTGAACTAATTTAGAACGTGCTACACCGTTAAACGAGAAAATGCATCATATAGACGGTTAAAATTATTTAATTTTGAGATTACTTGATCACAAGTAGTTAATGTCGAAAAATTACAAAATTAAATTTCTAAAAGGTTTAAATGCTGTAGATTTACTTGAACGGTATGGTTCGTCTATTCGGATGTCCCATTATCCAAAGTGATGCGATGGTACCGGAGCCCAAATACTCTTAAGAGCATTCTAGTCCAACATGACAAACATGACAATCTTGAAATAGTCATTTTCTCTAAATGTTTAAAGTTATTAGCTAGAGAGTTGTGTCTTAAATATTGGGTTTGAGTTCAATTTCAATTATGTCTTCAGAGCTTTAATTTGAAAAATTTAGCCATTGGAATTTGTCCCACACAATCATTACATTCTTCACTTAAGAAAACATCACGTTTGCATTGTCATTATAATTGAAAGCACATGAAAATATTAGTAGGATGTTAGGAAGCGCTACTTAGGTTGGTGAGATAGTGGCATGGATTTAAGTGCCAGTTGGCATGTGTCTTGTCAACTGTGCTGACAAAGCATTGGCACAACACAACTTTTGTGCCAATGGCACGATTCGAAATCCTTCTTTTGTAATTTTTTTCAACCAAATAGGTTTAGCATTGGTTTCAAATGATCTAATTTTGATGGAATGAAGGTGCAGGAAATTTGATTTGCATCATGCATACACAAAATTGAAATCTCAATAAATTTAGCATTAGTTTTTTAGGGAATATAATTTTCTTCAACTTTTACTCCTTAATCTAATGAATACTTGCACATTTTAACATACTTCTCAAAATTATTAATAGTAAAAAAGAATTCGATAATAGCATATTTAAGAACAAATGTGATATATATTTGTTGAACAAATAAAAATCTCATATGAATTTGTGTCGGCACATGGGTACTGTACCAGCAGCACCGAGGCTATGCAAATTTTGTCATCCTAGCCAGCGCTCAGGCATGGTCCCGTGTCTCGACACTTAAAACCTTGTAGGGACATCTTCTTTCAAATAGAAAAGTTATGAAAGGATTCAATTACTATGGAGGACAAATTTCAGGGACTAAAATTTTTAAAACTCCTGGGGCATAATTGTTGTTATTGATGTTTTGTATTAATTAATTAGCTTCAAGAATATTGTAGGTTTTAGATGCTAGATGGTTTTACAATGTGAGAGTTTTTCTAATGACTAAATAGTTGATGAGCCTGATTTGGATCTTTGCTACCACGTGAAACTACCATAATCTCTTTTAGGTGTTATATGCGTATTTAGTATTACTACCATCATGCACATTAACTGAGGTGTTAAGAATAATCGTGGTCATTTCTGATTGATTGGTTATGCAAACGATGTATTCTCACAATAATATTACTTGCAAGCATTTTATTTGCATGATATATTTTCAACTTGATGACTTCTCATAACTATTCCAACTGTAGTGGACTTTATACATTGGTCAGAGAAAGCTTATAACTTGCTTAAATTTTTTTCTGCCGATCCAGAAAACAGTAGTCACTTCAAATGGCCAGTGGACTTGCCTGTGTTGAAAAGTTAGAGAGGAGAGATATGTTTAGCAGCAGCTGTTGTCTTAAAAGGTAATGTGGATAGAACCTAAGCTTTTTGAATTTTGAATAGTGAAAGCTTGTCTATATATATATGCCCTGCAATTTTTTGATCTTCAGGTTATATTTTGTTCCAACATGCAAATATTTAGTTGCCCTATATAGCCATGGCCGAAAATTCATTAGATATCTGAACAATGTTATTCGGCATGTTCTCATGTCACCTTTGTTTTTTATGGTTTTGAGGGATGATGAAAATTGGGCAATTTTTATTGCAATCATAAGTATGGAAACAACAAACTTCTTTTCTTCTTTACAGACATTCCGTAAGATATATAATAGTGTGCTAAAGAGCTTGACAAACTGATTTTTCTAGAACTAGCCTTTTCTCTTTTTCCTATTTTTGCTTAATAGTTTAATATAATTCTATTCTTATTGTAAATTTCTTATAATATTTTAGTGATTTCTAAGTAAATACCGTAAATTGTTGCTGATAGTTGGTTTAATGATTGGATTCTTGTATATTTAGGTCTTGTTTCACATCACTGCTAATTTTTTTTAAATTTTTTGTAAACATAAGGTTTATATAGGGGAATTAGATATATGTGGATGTTATTTTCTATTCGCGTTATGATTAGTTAGATTGACGTTCATCTCTTCTAGGTGATGATTACTTCCAAGATTTTATCTTCTATAGCCAAATAATATTTTACTTTGAATGCAATGATTGCAAACAATCGATCATTCATTTAAACATTCTTTAATGTGGAACTTTTTTTTTTTTTAAAATGGTAATAATGCCAAATAAGATCTTAGTAAATATCTTTTGGTTTTGTTTTGTTGGTATTCTGGAATTTGCTAAAACAGATCTGTAAGTTTAGCTATGGTTCCTCATGTTCTGTTGTCCACTTACGACAAATTTTAAAATCGACAACTAATATATACTCTTTTAGAAATTGTATTTCCATCTAATCAATCTTACATATAATGAAAGCCTATGGATGTGCTTCTCAAAAGCCAAAAAAAAAAAAAAGTGGAACGTAACAGTGCATTATCCCTATTTTCACTATGTCAGGTTGCCTATAATTTTTTTTTATATATTATTAATAAGTTGACAATGATAATACATATGGCTTTAATTGTCTTGTTAGTCTAAAATACTCACGTAGCACATACTGTATGAACCAATTAAATTTCTTTATATTATGAAGTCAAGATTCTCTTGGATCGAGTTACAGTACACTTTTTTATGGAAGCAGATTCCTCCATTCTTTTTTCACTGTTCAGAATGAAAAATTTCCAAACAAAATGTTTTCTCCTTTTGTATTGTTTATTTTAGGTGGCAATCGCCTATTTGTACCAACAAATTTTCACCTTTCATATCTACCCATCAAAATATATGTTCTCAAACATACCCTGGGAAAAATCCAAATCCTTTATTATAAACCTTCCAAATACAGAAATCTTTCAATGGTTTATTTGAGACGAAGGGTAAGTTTCACAAGTTTATAATAGTCTCTTATTTCTTTAATTATACTATACTAAAATGTACTTAATGATTTTGTTTTTTTTGGTAGATTGAATTAAAATTTCCAACCTTTAAAAGATTTGATTTTAATATCTAACTTTTCAATTTGTTTGATTTAAGCTATTTAATGGTTCTTCCAGTTTGAAATTTAGGTAATCATTTTGATGAATTCTAACCACATAACCTACAAGAATATTAAACTCTATATTAAAGTTGAAACCAAATGCCGTTCCTCCATCGAGCCACGTAGCCTGAACATTAAATACAATGTGCATGAACATTAAATACAATGTGCCACGTGTCTCTCTCTCCCTCACATTCTCTCCCTGTGCATGAACCAAAACAATTCATATCACATAGAATATTGCCATGTACTATTGCTATCTTGCTAATCATTAGGGTGCATGCATCCACCTCCCAGCTTTTTCTATATATCTAGCATTGTTCGCTATCAAACAAGTGTATGAATGTGTATACTTGTCTCTGCTTATTTGTTCCTCCCAGCTTTATCAGTAGTGTTAGAGCATATTCTCAACCTTGCTATATTTGTTTTGGAATTATTTGGGATATATATCTTCTACTGTTGTTAGGTGAGGTAAAACTATGTTGCTTTAAACTCTCATAGAGTGTACTCCTTGATAGTATAGGAATACAAAATAAATAATATAAATTTAACAGTAAATAATTTTTTAGTATATTCCTTGATAGTATAGGAATACGAAACAAATAATATAACTTAACATTAAACAGATTGTTTTTTCCAGCATACTGGAACAATAACCTTACATAAACGCTATACTAAAACTTAAACCAAATGTCGTCCCTCCATCGAGCCACGTGATCTTTCTTTTATATGGTTTTCTCTCTCTCCCTCACTTGTTCTCCCTCCCTTTACATAAAATATATGGTGCATGATGGGAAAAAAATATAGTACAGAGAATATTGCATTGTACTTTTGCTATCTATGTAATCACGTGGGTTCATGCATCCTCCCCCCACTCCAGCATTCCCTATATATATGCTGTTCACTACCAAACATGCGAATAAATGTTAATATTTGTCTCTACTTACTTGTCTTCCAGCATCAATAGTGTTAGAGCATCTTCTCCAGCTTTCTATATATATAAACGTTCAGCTTCTAACATAGTTATTGGGCCCACCACCCATTTACTTCCTTAAGGAGTAAGATTTTTTTTTGGCTGTATCTACAGATACAACCAGCTATATCCATCTGTTTGTTTTAGAATTATTTGGGTTACATATCTGCTACTTTCCTAAGGTAGGGTAAAACTATGTTGTTGTATACTCTCATAGAGTGTATTCCTTGATAGTGTAGGATTACAAAAAAAAATAATAGTTAATTATTTACATTCACTAAACATCTTTATCTTAATTGGTTAAATGAAAGAACAATAAGCTAACATAAATCAAAATAAAAAATGTGTGCCTAATTATCTTACCGTGCTTTTTATATGTCGTTACTTCTTTATGGAATGATAACATAAACGCTTAAAAAGTAAATAATTAATTGGCTTATTTGTTTTAACGATATGTTGGTGATGTTGGGTCCCTGGATTTTTTGAATTTAATACTGGACATATATAAATTTTCAGTCTTTACAGGTGTATTTTTAAACTATTTAATAATGTGTGTAATTAATTACAGGCTTCTCGTCTTTGTTCGTTAGATGCATCCTATTTTTCTTTACTCCCTTAATTAAAATTAATTAGTAATTGTTTATGAAAATTACGATTGCCTCCAGAGTTTTTTTTCCCTTGCTTCATATTTCTATTTCGATGACTTTCTTTAAAACTATAAGGAAGTGTCTTATTATTTTTATCAATATATGTTTCATGTGGGGAAAAAAAAACCAGGACTTTAATGTATTTGGAATTATGATTTTCATTACTCTTCGTCTTTTTTTTTTTGATTCCTATCTTTCTTGAGCATGTATACATGCAGATTCTTTACTAGTTAATTATTTACCTCCTCTAGGCACCTTTATTTTAATTGGCTAAATTAAAGATCAGTTCTAACAATTTCATACTAAGTTTCTTTATCTTACCGTACTTTTTATATTTCGTTAGTTCATTATGGAGTGATAACATAAATTGTTAAAAAGTAAATAATTAAATGACTTATTTGTTTTAAGGATATGTTGGTGATGTTGGGTTCCTTACTTTTTTTTATTAATGGTGGACATATATAGAGATTTGTCTCAGTACTTAAATTTTTAATCTACGGCTATTGAGCAATGCATGTAAAGATGTTAGAAAGTTTCTCTAGACAATAGCATTGGAGGGCTGGGATTAAAAAAACTAATGCATTAATTATACTAGATTCATAACATAAGTCTTATGTTTTATCATACATTAATTATTTTGCATTTGGTCATTCTATACCTTAGCTTAAAATGATTATCTCGTCTTTTTTATATCATTCTTGAACGTTTAAAGGACAATGGCGGCCCTACCAGTATAATATAAGCAATTGTTTACCGACATACTTGGGGTTCTTGCCTTTCCTCTTCCTAATTACGGCGCAATGTTCGGTTCTGATAGCTTGTATGTGGGATGTGCTGAAATAAAAGTTGAAAATATTGATGGAATTGAAGAGGTTTTTAAGTGGTTTGGTCAGAAATGCATTAATGTTGAGTTAGCAGAGGAAAAAGCCGCTCATGAAGCAATTATGTGCTTGAAGAAAGCACTTAATTTCGATATTGCTGATATTAACTATGATGACTTAATGGTTTATAAATCTTTATACGAACAGTTGTGTGCCAACCACAACCAACTCCAGTCCGACTACTATTTTCTAAAAGAATGTTACAGTTATACTCTCAGCGAGGTTAGGTGCCTTCAAAATGAGAATACGTGGCTGGGACAACAAGCCGACCACGCTGCAGAGTTGCTGTGGCCCACTACAATTAATAATCATCTGCATCCTTCAGTTGTAATCTTTAAAGTCTTTTGTAGCATGAATTTCGCAGTCTCCCTTTAGTTGTATAAAAATGTCATGACGTTTCGTTTCCTTCTTTCAATGTCTTGTATTTTGTTGTTTTTGATACTGTAGTATAATTTGTCTGTCTGATAGTGCCGTGACGTGTCGTTTCCTTCCTTCAACGTCTTGTATTTTGTTGTTTCTAGTACTGTATTGTAATTTGTCTGTCTGATACTCTGAGTTTTCTAATAGTCATTAAGATTTGTGCGCTTGAGGGTAGGAGACTGTATAACGGTA
>NC_033622.1:9990834-9992700 GCF_001540865.1 Ananas comosus
TCTTAAAATACACAGTTGGAAAGGTTATGGTGTATTATTTACGTTACTTTAAATTATTCAACACCAACCATTTTTTTTATAGTTAATAGTAGAATGATTTAATTTTTACTATATATGTACTAATTATCAAATTTAGGAGACTATATATACATATGCATGAAGTGTGCCAGAAGCAATTACTTCTCCACTTGGAGCTCTTTTAACGGGCAAAAATTTAGTGGACACAGTGTCGCAACAATGCTATTTGGGGACTCTCCGGATGGGCGCTGCGTGGCGAGCACGCACCGATCTCGAAGTCTTTTTTTTTTTTTTAGGCATTTACAAACAGGCCGTTTCGGAGATTTCGGATTTGGATGCGAACCGTTAAAAGGCGTAAACGGGAAGACAGGGGAGACCCCAGTTGGGGGAGTAGGGCATTCTCAGGCTTGGATTTGACTTAACTGGACGCTGGTGCTGTTCATCGTGTTGTTTCGCGGATTCCTCAGGTCTTCAGCCTCGGCCGTTCTGTAGTACTGCCCTGCCGATCTCGAGTCTACGACGACTGCGGCCGGCAGATTCGTGGGGTGGAATCAAGATTTGGAAAAGGAGAGTTCCGGAAAGATGAAGTGGGTGCAGAAGAAGTAATGGATTTGCTACAACTGCAACGATGGAAAACGGTTTCTCCACGGATCGCCACCGGAGTGCACATTACATTACATTAAAGTGATCAACTAATTAATTAGAGTCAGAAGCTCAAGCTCACGTTATTGGAAATGATTTTTTTTTTCAGCTTTTTTTTTAAAATTCTTTTTTTTTTTTCTGGAGCAGTGTTGATCAAAGTTTACAGTTGTAAGTGCAGCTTTTGTTGATCAAAGTTTACAGTTGTAAGTACAGCTTTTAGCGCTACAACATTGATTGAATTCTTTATTTTTTTTTATTTATAATATTCTGGTCAACACTGATCACTCATATATATATATATATATATATATATATATATATATATATATATATATATATATATATATATGGTTATTTAAATGTGGAAGTACACATGGGGATCGATGTATGATTACGTGGACCTGACCAGTCAATGAGCTCCTGTACATAGGAATTGTTTAAGTGGACCATCTTCGCCACGTCAGCTGTGGACTGCCAGAGGGGGGACATGATACTATATGGTACCATTTGGTTCGGGAACAAGGAGGAGAATAAGCCCTTATCCCCCCTTTGTTCCCAAACGCAGCGTTTGGTAACCGAGAACAGTAGCTCCCGGATTTCTGAAACTAGCTGGTATAACACTGGAACTAGCTGGAACTGCTGTTCTACCTTTTTCTTGGAACAAGCTTGTTCCTGAATGAGAACAAGGTTAATTAAATATAAATTTAAAATTTAATGATAGTAAATTATTAATTAATCTAACTAATATATTTGAATTATTATCTATTGCTTAAATAATAAAATAAATAAATAAATAATCAATTATAATTAATTATTTATAATTAGATAATAATAATTATTAATTTAATAATTATTATTTATTAATAATTATTAATTAAATAATTATTATTAATAATTATTATTCTTAAGAAATAGATAATCGATATTATTAATAATTTATTATTTATAATTAATTATTAATAATTAGATAATTATTATTAATTAATTTATTACTTATAATTAATTATTAATATTATTATTTAATTATTAATTAATAATAAAATAAAATAATTATTCTTATTAATTAGATAATCGATATTATTAGTAATTTATTATTAATAATTAATAATTAAATAATTATTATTATTTATTAATAATGATTTATAATTAATTATTAATAATTAGATAATTATTATTAATTAATTTATTACTTATAAATAATTATTA
>NC_033622.1:9992725-10085489 GCF_001540865.1 Ananas comosus
CGCGCCGCGACTTTTTTTTTTTTGCTTTTTTTCTTTTCTTTTCTTCTCCGACTCTTCTCCACCGTCTCCGACGACGACGCCTCTCGTCCTTCCCCGCCCTTCTCATCTCTCCCTTTCCCCCATTTTCTGCCGCCTCCAACGACGATTTATCTTCGCCGGCGCCGACATCGACACCGTAGAGGTCACTGCGGCACTACAACCTCGGAGCGGGGGGTCCTTAGCGGCGTTGTCACCGGCGCCGTAGCTGTTGGCAGAGAAGGTGATAAAAAAAATTATAGAAAAAACAGAAAAAAAGTAAAGATAAAAAATTATATAAAAAGAAGGATGAAAATGAAATTGCATCGTTAATTACAAAAAAAATTATAAGTTGCACTATTTAAGATGTAAACTGCTGCTTTAAGATAAAAATTATACTCTTTGAACAAAAATTACGCTCTTTGGGAGATGTTTACACTGTTTCTATTCTTATTGCACTCTTTCAGATGTAAACTGTAATCATTAAGATGAAAATTACACTCTTGAAACGAAAGTTGCACTGTTTTTCTCTTGTTGTACTATTTTTTATCTTAAACTGCATCCTTTTAAGTGATATTTATACTGTTTCTCCTCTTGTTGCACTGTTTTTCCTTTTGTTGCACTATTTCTCCTCTTGTTTTTACAGAAAATGGTGCAACAAGAGGAGAAACAGTATAAATATCTCTTAAAAGGGTGCAGTTTAAGATAAAAAATAGTGTAACAAGAGGAGAAATGGTGCAACAAGAGGAGAAACAGTGCAACTTTTGTTTAAAGAGTGTAACTTTCATCTTAATGGATGCAGTTTACATCTGAAAGAGTGTAATAAGAAGAGAAACAGTGTAAATATTTCTCAAAGAGTGTAATTTTCGTTTAAAGAGTGTAGTTTTCATCTTAAAGCTGCAGTTTACATCTTAAATAGTGCAACTTATAATTTTTTTTGCAGTTAACGATACAATTTGATGTTCATCCTTCTTTTTATATAATTTTTTATCTTTATTTTTTTTTCTGTTTTTTCTATAATTTTTTTTTGTCACCTTCTCTGCCAACAGCCACGGTGCCGGCGACGACACCGCTAAGGACCCCCGCTCCGAGCCTGTAGCGCCGCAGTGACCTCCACGGTGTCGACGTCGGCGCCGGCGAAGATGCATCGTCGTCGGAGGCGGCAGAGAATGAGGAAGAGGGAGAGATGAGAAGGGCGGGAAAGGACGAGAAAGACGAGAGAGGCATCGTCGTAAGAGACGGTGGAGAAGAGTCGGAGAAGAAAAGAAAAGAAAAAAGCAAAAAAAAACAAAAAAAAAGTCGTGGCGCGGCCTTAGCGGGGTTGGAGGCGAGGAAGGTGGGGGGTGCGTGGACGAGGGCAAGGGCGAGGGCGAGGGCGAGAGAATGAGAGTGAGAGGCGAGACAGACCGTTTCTGCCTCCGCTCTGCCGGCGAGAAAAAAAAAAAGAACGAGAGGAATGAAGAGGAGAGAGAAAGAGGAAAGAGAAAAAATAAAAAGGATATTTTGGTCAGTTTGCTGAAAAAGCGGACCGAGTCTGGAAAAACGAAAAAATGGCCAAATTTTGCAAAAGCCCAAAATAAGTGGATTTTTTATGCAAATTGGCCATAAATAAAAGCACGTATTTTAAATTTCGCGACAGATCCATTTTTTGGCGGGATAAAAATTAATTCATCTTTCCTTACGTAAAATAAATAACAAAATTAAACAAACTTTTATTTCCTCTTTATTTCTATAACAGAAAAAAATTTATATTTATCCAAATTTTTGCCAATCGGAGAATATCTACTGTGAATTTTTATTTAATTCTTCTTTATCTCTATCTGTAATATAATATCTATACTTATATTATCTATCTATATCTATATCATCTATACTATTTAAAATAAATTAAAATAATTATTACGTACATTTACACGTACGCTCAACTAATATATATATATATATATATATATATATATATATACATGCACACCTAGAGAGTATGTATCCAATAAAGCCTTGAAAATTAATTTAAAGTTATGGGGTTAGAATAATAGCGGTTCCCTACCTAGGGTTTAGTGGTGGTTGGTTGAATAGTATAATCTAAAGGGTTGATGATGTATTATAGACTAACAAATTATAGTAAGAAAAAAAAGTTTTTTTTTCCAGTGTAATAATTTATATTAAATTATTGGTTAAAAAATTAAAGATGGCAATGATATCAAATGTGATCTTAATTTTTAGATTTGTGCGGTCTCTTTTTATCTGGATGTATTCAATTTGATCACCGTACCTTCAACTAGATTTGGAGAGCCCNATATATATATATATATATATAGAGAGAGAGAGAGAGAGAGAGAGAGAGAGTATGTAGCTGTAGTATTTTTAAAAACACTAAATACTTGGTACTTACAAATTTTTCATCACTTAACTTATCCCTTTGATTAATTATATCCCTTAGATTATGTTATTTCATAAACCTATTTTTATCTAAAAGTCGAAAAATCTTGAAGCACCAATAATTTATTTATTTATTTTTTTGAGAGATAGATAACACGCTACCCGCTTCGTTTATTTCATTCAGAAATAAACTTAGCTAGAAATGTGAAGCAGCTAGGATTCGAACTTGAGACATCGAGTACCAACCACCAAACCCTTTACCACTTGCTCTAGGGACGGTCGGTAATAATTTAATATTTTTAAAAGCATATGAACTCAATTACATACATATGAAAATTAGTAGCTCTGTTCCAAATTAGTCTTAGTGTTGGGAATCTGGTACTCACCTTGATACCAGATTTTATACCAGATTTTGAAAATCGGTAATCCGCTCCGATATCGAATGCTGTAAATTTGATATCATTTATTGAGATTCCGCAACGAAAGCATAAAATTAAATTTTTAACGTAAATCCTACTCCTTGGCAAAAATCTAGCACAACCACAAAAGAAAGAAAAACCAAAAATAAAGAATACAGATAAAATAAGATTCACTAAATAAGAGAAGAATTACATCTAAGTATCTAACTACTCTTTTATATAAAATAGTTTCAACTCGAGCCCTCTTTCTGAATCTCTCTCACCCTCTTCTCGTCTTCTATAATTCAAAAGAAGACTTCTCTCCCATCTTATTCACCCATGTATAAGATATACTAATGATCCACAACCACGAAAATTGCACACGTCCTCTCCTCTTACACCAATGTACTAGATGCATCCAAATCATGACCACTTTGGCCATGCTATATGGATGTGGCTAAGTCGTACACTCGTACTGCCACCGCCACCGCCACCAAAATAAAAGCACTCATGTTATATTTACAGCTTACATCAAAAGTTATTCAAATATTCGTCTAATTAGATTTCTACTTTTGTTAATACTTAAATCTTAATTAATTTATCTTTAACAGATTTAAATATTATTCTAAATCCAACAAAGATTCAATTTCAAATCTAACTAAATTCTAATATATAATATGCTAGCGCTTCTTAACCTTTTTGTTTAAGCTTTTGAATTGACTCAAACCCTTGGGAAAAAAAAGAAAAGGTTATTAACATTATAGCTTGTACCAGCTTAGAAAGTAACTCAAAATAAATCGTGAAAGGCTACGACCAACGAAAAAATGAACTAAGAAAAAACTCCATCATAAGTTAAAAAAAGTTAATACATTTATAAGTTATGTTAAATAAGTACTCTTAATAATACGGCCAATTTGCATAAAAAATCCACTTATTTTGGAGTTTTGCAAAACGGGGTCACCTTTTTCGTTTTTGCAGATTCGGTCCGCTTTTTCCGCCGCCTTACCAAAATGCCCCTCCTATACAATATCCTCCCGCGTATTTCTTGACATACGTATACTATCCTACTACCCTGCCGTACGGTCTGGCGCGCATTAAATGAGCCGCTTCCGCCTTACGCAATCTCGCTCATTTCTCGGAACCCGGACCACATCCGCCCCCGCTATTCGCCGGCCCCGCTGTTTCCTGTTCGGCTTTAAAACTTTACGAAATTTTCTAAAGCTATTAAGAAATACTGCGCGCCCCGCAACAGGGATAATAGTGCAACGCGAAGGAGCTACGAAAGGAGAAATGGTGCAACCCCCTCTATAACAGTGCATCCGTAGCCTCGTGCCAGTGCAACCAATCCATAACAGTCAAAATCTTACTTATTTTATTTCTTAATGTAATCTTAAGCTAATAGTGCAAATGAAAGGGCATGGTGACGTCGAATATAGCGGTGTGGAGTAGTCGGAGGCTCCACCACCTTTTTATTGCCGCCGCCACCGTGGCGCTATCCGCCCCCGCTATTCGCCGGCCCCGCTGTTTCTTGTTCGGCTTTAAGACTTTACGAAATTTTCTAAAGCTATTGAGAAATACTGCGCGCCTCGCAACAGGGATAATAGTACAACGCGAAGGAGTTACGAAAGGAGAAATGGTGCAACCCCATCTATAACAGTTCATCCGTAGCCTCGTGCCAGTGCAACAAATCCATAACAGTCAAAATTTTTCTTATTTTATTTCTTAATGTAATCTTAAGCTAATAGTGTAAATAAAAGGGCATGGTGACGTCGAATATAGCGGTGTGGAGTAGGAGGAGGCTCCACCACCTCTTATTGCCGCCGCCGCCGTGGCGCTATACCTCCGCGCGCCAGGGATAATAGTGCAAGGCGAAGGCTCTACGGCAGGAGTAATGGTGGAACGAACCTTCTAACATGCAACCGTAGTCTCGTTCCAGTGCAACCTCTCCATAAGCAGGCAAAATTTTACTTATTTTATTTCATAATGTAATGTTAATCTAATAGTGCAAATGAAAGGACATGGGGGCCGTCGATAATACCGGGCAACCTAGCTAGCATGTGAAGGCTAGCTCGGAGGAGGAGGAGGATCGTCAGAGGAAGCCGTCAGAGGAAGCCGGTTATGGACAAACGCAACCGATACACTAGCACCTTAACGTCTATTTGAAGCTATTAATGTATTAGTTAGAATACTTCTCTAACAATATCAACTACATTATCTTCCAACGTAACACTATTTTAGGACAAACATAAAATAATTCATGATATTTTAGCACATTAGCCGAATTGTCTATTACATTAAGAACAAGTGTCTAATTACATGAGGAATGCTTAAACAAGGTGATAAATGTTCAATGAGAAAAAATAGTTTGTAACAACGTGACAAATGAAGTATAATATTATAATTAAAGTCTGATAAAACGTGATAATACAAGTACTATAGTGGATCGGATCCTTTGCAATTATTCCTTAACGTGATAATAAAAACCGCGCGCCTCCATATCGCGGTGCCGCCGCCTCCGTTATTTCTCCACCACCTCGGCGGGGGATGAGGTGTGGCGATATAAGCTGCAGTGGTATAGGAAAGTAAACGTGATAATCGAATTCTAATGTAATTCTTTATTTTATTCATTTTAAAACTGACAATACCTAACCAACGTGACCTTGGTCCGATGCCTACGTGACAATATCTCCCGCCAACGTGGTAAAGAGGAAAGCATCGAGGAAGCGCAACGTGATAATATCCTTTTGAGGTAACATCCAAACTGATATAATTGAGGAAAGCATCGAGGATATTTTCTTGCGGGCTAACTAAGCATCGAGGAAGCGCAACGTGACAAATGAAGTATAATATTATAATTAAAGTCTGAAAAAACGTGAAAATACAAGTACAATAGTGGAACGGACCCTTTGTAATTTCTCCAGCACCTCGGAGGAGGGTGAGGCGNAAACCTTCTAACATGCAACCGTAGCGTCGTTCCAGTGCAAGGAGAATGCTAGGAGGAGGAGGGTCGATCGGAGGTTAAGATCCAGCAACGAGGCGATCAGAAAAAACGATCCAGCAACGAGGCGTTAAGGTTGATTCGCACTATCTGGAATGTTTCATTTGCTTTGGGCAATTTGGAGCTCCGCTCTACCATGAAACAGACAGTACAGACGGAAAATATTAGAATCCAACGATAAGAATAAATATCTGCAAGAAATTAAGAAACTGTATGACAGGAGGGCCAATGGGCTCCTAGCAAATAAAACACTCCAGATAATGCGAATCTTCTCTACGTAAAGGCGAGGAGGTTAAAGCAAGACCAATATTTGAGAACGAGTCGAAGGCGACGAACGGCCTTCCTCGTAAGAGGGGAAGCGCTGCTGCAGAGGGGAAGCGCTGCGCTTCCTCTTACCGGGAATGCCGTTGTCGTCTTCACTTCTTTCACGAACACCACTGTCTCCGTAATGGGGAATGCATCTGAAGAACCGATATTTAAACAAAACGAATCGTCACCTCACCAACCCACCGGTGCCTCTTCGGCTGACCTAATAAATTATAAACCTGATAGCAAACACTAACGTGTACATTATAGCGTCTCTTCGGTGCTCGAAGAGACACCGGTGGGTATATCGAAACTGTCTCGAGAAGATAAACCCACTATTCAGAAGCCGTGTTGAATTAGCCTCTGTGCGCCGGTGATAATAGTGCAACGGAAATGTTATACTGCAGTAGAATGGTGCAATTATCTCTATAACAGTGCATCCTTTGTTTGGTTTTAGTACAACCACACTAAACCAGTAAAAATTTTGAGATCCTCGTTACACTATTTTTTAAATATGTTGAACTGTTATCCTCTATTTTATACTATTACAAAAATTTACATATTCAAATTATCTATATGTTCACTATTAACATTAGCCTTGAATTATTATAATAAGACGTATGGATTTTCCGATATTTCCTGCGGTGTGCCCGCGGATGTCGTCGTGGATGGCTAGTTTGCTCTAGGCACAGGAGGGTTTTTGCATGACCTTTTGTTGTGCCCCCATCTCTGGCAATTCCGGCACCGCTTCTTTATTAAGCTGTTAGCAATAGACTCTCGTCGCGAAACCTTTCTTCTGCCCGGTTGTATGCGGACGTTTGGCGGCCGCAGCGGAACAACGTTACTTGGTATTGCAGGCCATTGCTCTTTGCCTCTGGTGGGGGGGACGCAATCGTTGTAGGTTGCACGATAAGTCGAGGTCTTAAGCCAGTCCTCGACAAAATCATACTGTCACGCCCCGGATTACACGTTCCCCGGGCACGCCGACAAATCCGCCGTATACAAAGAAATTTTCCCTGTATACGAAGCGATAGCTGTACCTGTAAATCAAACACTACTACGAACAGTAGTAGAGAGCTGCTAGAGAAAACAGAAGCTAAATAAAACAGAGTTTCATATACATAGTTCAGATCCAAAATACAGAGCTACTCGCACTGGCGAGTTAAGTCAACTATGTACATAAACTCGAAACAAAACATCTACCTGCAGTAGGGCACCTCTAGCTCAGCACGTCGGGTAGGGCTCTAACTCGCGACGCCCTTGCCTCGATCCTGATCCACGGACGGTGCAGCAGCCGGAACCTGTGGCTATGCAAAAACATAGGTAACAACTGGGCGTGAGAACTACTGTAAAAACAAATAATCCTCAGTGGGTACCGCCCAAAACAACATCGGTCACCCACTAAGTCTACAGAAGGGAGCAAGGATAGTAGGAAAAGCAGGAAGTACACTCTACCGCTATCAATCACTACACTATCATGCTCTACACTAACCAACTGTAGGAAAAGTCAAGTCTGACCCAATCCAAATCGGGACTGTAAGCATACCCGTCCCCGGGACTGTGAATACACCCGTCCCTGCCCCGTTACGACTATCGGGCTCTATCCACTCTAACTGGTCCGTGGAGAGCAAGTCCAACTGGCATGAGCGACACCAACGCAAAAGCACAAGCCTGACTCCGGAGTGGCACTCGTGGGCGCTACCCAACCGAGTATGCAGCGTATATCTGTCGAGCTCAATCAGGCTCCAACTAGCCAAAGTCAAGTAATCGACTCAAACTGGTCTAACAACCAATCAGGTAACGTGCCCTCGGCACAATCTGACGCCAAAAAGGTGATACGGGTCCACCGTCGACTCTGACGGCACCCAACTGTCCGAAACGACCTGAACGACCCTGTAAAAATCCACTCGGCGAACCAGCACGAGTGTAAATACATTCTAAACTACCTGGAGTACTCGTCTCGAAGAAACTGTGACAGTACAATTTTCTAACGGCTCCTAGAGCTAAATCAGGTAGTTAAAACTGGTGACAGGTCCAAATCGCAGGTTTTCTCCTAATTCAATTTCCAAGTCCAACATGTATAATCTACTTAATTTATAAATCATGCTCAAAAATCCAGATTTCACAATCTACATATAGTCCATGAATTTGAGCTAACACAATTTACCGAAACCACGATTTATACATGTCGACTAATAACACTTAGGAGTAAAAACTGATGTAACCCACCTCGAAAGCTATCCCCTGGCAGCGAACGAAGCCTCGAACCAGGACAACCTCTGCTGGATCAACTAGGGACCTCCAAGTCCGGTGGACGAGCTAACGCCAAGCTAAACAATTAAGGATCCTCAATTCAGTCCAGAAATTCACAATAGCTGAGTAGAAACGGGATTCGACCGAGCTAACCTTCACCAAATCTGGCAAATGAGGGCTTCGTGGATTCCTCTCGAAGTCCCGAATCCAACGAACTAAGCCTCGTCGTGATCCGACGTTCCTACGCGGAGAACGAGCTGAAATACGAACAGTCGACGGCGAATTTCAGCAAAACAGCTACTAACCGAGTAGAAATAGTAACACTTGCCCAAAATCCAGAAAAGACGCCGAATCACCCACCTCGACAGCGTCGAACCTCGGCGCGACGTCAAGAACAGTGAAGACGCTCCCTCGCCCGGCCTCCTCGCAAAGCTCCGGCAGCAAGTGCGCTCGAACGGCTCGCGGCGCGACGTCGACGACGAAATCCCCAACCGGACTCTCCACCAACACCTAGAGAGAGAGAGGAGAAGAAGATAATGGAGAAGAGCAGGAAGTACTCCCTCTCTCTTTGCTCGGACACTTAAGAGGAGAGGGGAGGTGAGGGAGATACAAACGAGGTGAGAGAAAATTACTCATTTAGCCCTCTACCTACCCTCTTGTACCGGTACACGGGCTCTTGTACCGGTACAAGAGCCAACCCGAGAGCTGTTAAGCCTCTGCGCGATGGTTGTACCGGTACAGCCACGCTGGTTGTACCGGTACAGCAAGCAGAGAAATCTGCAGTTTTGCAGATTTCTTCGCTATAAGCTGCCCTCGCGTCGCACGGAGTCCGTTTTACGTCTATTTGACGCCAACGCGACTCGGGCTTGTCCCGACACTCTCCAGAGCTGTCGACAAGCCTCCACAGTCAAACACCAGGGATCTCACATCCTCCCCCTCTACAAAAAGTTTCGTCCGCGAAACTGTACACATACCTCAATCCAGGGTCTCAAACAGGTAGGGGTAGGACTCCTTCATCATCGCCTCCGGCTCCCAAGTCGCCTCCCGCTCCTCGTGATTACTCCACTGCACCTTTACAAAGGGTATGACCCGGTTGCGCAATTCCCTCGACTCACGAGCCAGAATCCGCACCGGTCGCTCCTCGTAGCTCAGGTCCTCGCCAATCTCAAGCGGAGTGAAGTCGATCACGTGGGAGGGGTCGAACACATATTTCCTCAAAGCCGAGACGTGGAACACATCATGAATGCCGGCTAGCCGTGGTGGTAGAGCAATCCTGTAAGCAACTGGCCCGACTCGCTCCAATACCTCGAAAGGGCCTACAAAACGTGGACTGAGCTTTCCACGTACACCAAATCGGCGAATCCCTCTGGACGGCGAGAATTTAAGAAAAACATGATCTCCCACCTGGAACTCCAAGTCTCGTCTCCTGGTGTCAGCATAGCTCCTCTGTCGACTCTGGGCTGCTAATATGTGCCGTCGCGCCTCTTTTACCTTTTCCTCAGCCTCAATCAGAATCTCAGGCCCAAGCGTCCTCCTCTCACGCACATCACTCCAAAACAAAGGGGATCGACATCTGCGTCCATACAACGCCTCAAACGGAGCCATCTGGATGCTCGCTTGATAGCTGTTGTTGTACGCAAACTCAACCAGTCTCAAATGCCGATACCACCCTCCTCCAAAGTCCAGGACACATGCCCTCAGCATGTCCTCTAGAGTCTGAATGGTCCTCTTTGACTGACCATCTGTCTGTGGGTGAAACGCCGTGCTGAAATGCAACTGTGTACCCAAGGCTGTCTGCAAACTCCTTCAGAAACGCGATACGAACCTCGGGTCTCGGTCGGATACTATCGAAGTGGGCACTCCATGCAACCTCACTATCTCATCCAAGTACAACTGAGCGAGTCTCTCTCTGGACCAAGTGGTCTGCACTGGTAGGAAGTGAGCAGACTTGGTCAGTCTGTCCACTATCACCCAAATTGCATCAAAACCACCCTGTGCTCTCGGCAATCCGACGACAAAGTCCATCGTGATCTGCTCCCATTTCCACTCGGGCACTGGTAGACTCTGAAGCTTGCCAGCAGGTACCTGATNGCACAGTTGGAAGTGAGCATTGAATAACGCCTTCCCAGGAAGCAATGGGTAGCCCACCTATGCCGAGGCAGCTTGACCACATACTTGTACTGTTCGGGGTTCAACTCCTTCATCTTCTCCATATGTTCATTGAACTCCGCGACAGTGTATGCACGCGCCGCAGCCCAAAATCTTCTCCACGCAGGTGTATTCTTTGGTGCGTCCGGGAGATTGGTAGACAGATGGTAAATGCAATAACCATGAGCTGCATCCGGAAAAACATCGGATACAGCATCAATCAATCCCTTTTGGTGGTCGGAAATAATAGTAAGTACACTATTTGCTCTGCTGGAGTCGCGATCACCGACGACGCCATCCCGTAAATATTCCAGAAACCAGTGCCAGGAATAGCGATTTTCACCTTCAACAATTGCCCACGCCAATGGCAATATGCAGTTATTCCCATCAATACATGAGCCGTCAGCAGACAACCTCTAAATTTACCAGTTAGGAAGGTTCCTGGAAGAATAAGAAACCGTGTATATTAATGTGTAATCGTGCAAAAAATTATAGTACATTCATGAATTTATTATATAATAGTGCAACATAGTAAAATAATGATATGACAGTGTTGTAATAGTGCAATAACGTACCATCCAGATCAATCAGCGGCCTGCAGTGCTTCCTGAATGCTCGAATCGCTGCATCGAATGCCCAGAAAAAATGGTGAAAATGACTCTCGTCCTGGTAAAGTAATTGGAGACATGTTTCCGCATCTCCACTCCTCAACTCTTACATGTACGAGGGAAGTAGAGTGAACGAGCCCTCGAAATCGCCGCGCACGTCTTGAAGGATCAATTCTCTGGCCCGGTAGGCTTTCCAGTATGAAATTTTTATGCCGTGCTGCTAAAGAATCTCGGTCTGAACCATCTTCGGCGTGTATTTCTCGTTTGCCACCACCTGCTCCCTAACAAATACTGCTATAAAAGGCGCATCGCAATTCCTGTGGCCCAGTCCCCCTATTGCCCTGCTACAAGTGTGTTGCGAATCAAATTTCTTCACCCACCATTGAGCAATTCCAGGTACTTGACGCGCCTTTATTCTCCAAGGACAATCTGAGACACGGCATCGTGCGGTTATCTTATGGTCGTTGCATTTCGTGGGTGCGTACTCAAAACCTCTTTTCATTGCGTAAGCTTTGAGAGCTCGTTTGAAGTCGCCTTGCGTCTTGTAGAGCTGGCCCTCGTGGACATCGTCCGTGTCTCCGATGTCAACAACTGCCTCCATCGTAGAGCTGTTTACAATGAGGTCTTCTTCAAGCTCGTCGTCGTGAAATTGCTCAGCAGTAAGTCCCACTGTTTCGCCTTGCCGCAACGGGAGCACATCCATGGCGCTGTATGTCCGATGAGCTTCGTCGGGAGAAGTCGAGACGATACGGATGCTAATGTCGGAATCCGACTCGTCTTTCAGATCAGCGATAATAAAACCGTCGTCACTATTTGTCGCTTCTGCATCGTCAATGAGAATAGGATGAGAAGATCTGCAGCACAAGTGAAAGCAAGGAGTGCATTGTAAATATTAAATAGTACAAGAACCCTTAAGTGTAAAGTTCATACGGTGCAAGATACATCCGTAATGATGTAAAATACTACGCGAACCAGTGCAGCATAAAAACAATATATAATGAATCAATTATGTAATAGTGCAACCGTATAATATATATTGCTTAGCTTTGAAAGAGGTAAAATATAATGGTGCAAAAGGCATTGAGAGTAGTGCAACCGCTTAAAATAAAGAGGTTACAAGTGCAATAAGGCTATGTAATGGTGCAAAAGAAATAATAGTGTAACTTATGAGCCAACTATTTCAAAATTTGTCTGCTGAGGAGTAGATGCATTCCCGGAACGGCTGTTAATCAACAGATCCAGCTGTTCGTCTGTAAGCACTTCGTCTATATCATCGGGATCACAAGTAGCAATCTTTCTCTCGACTAAGTTACTCACAGTATAAAGCTCCATCAAATAAGCGTGGGTTTTATAGAGTCTCCGTATGTTTCCGACATCGTCGTCGTCAATAATGTCGATGAGTTTGCTTAGATTCCCACTATAGCATAATTTAATTTCGATATTGCAGGATTCCTGTGAAGTATTCATGTACTTGCAGAACATTGCTTTCGGGGATTTAAAATTATCGTCTTGCCTGATGAAATTGAGCCGGCTGGATCCTCCTACATAATTGACAAAGCCTTCTTCCTCCTTAAAATTTTCATTCAAATTGAAGTGCACTGGAATTTCAGTGTTATCCATGACTTGTAAGAGTTGGATATAGGAAATTAGCTAAAAGTTATCCAAAAACACTCTTTATATAATATCATCCAGTTAACGTGCCTGAGTCGTTAAGTTGTGCATGTGGCGGAAAATACTAATTGAGACTGTGGATCATTAGATTTTATATTCCCTTCAGTCCTTGAGACAATTGCGGCTGCACTTCCAAATAATATAATTAAAAAAATTAAAAACCTAACAGCAAACACTGACTCTGGCGAATAGAATATCGTCGCCCTAAACCTGAGTTTCCCGCGCTTGCTGCATTAATGGCTCTTTAATGGCTTGCATTTAATGCTCATGGGTCTCTTATAATTACAGGATTGTAAGGGAATTTGGCCTCGGGAAGGTAAGCAACTTTCGATGTTTGGGAATGAAAATAAAATAGTGTAACAGCTGTAAACAAATCACCAATTTCTACAATGAATTGCACTATTATGTCTATTACATTGCACCGTTATAATACAAGATGAATTTTTTTACACCACTTGTACAATAAAATGCACCATTATGTTCACTACATTGCACTGTTACACGGAATGAATTGCACTTCTACAATGAACTGTTCACTACATGCACTACACGGAATGAATTGCACTTTCCGAGTAGAAAATTCCCTAGACAAACCCTTCGGGGCATTAAATGTGGCCCATGCGCTTCACGCAACATGGATGTTTTTTCGGAACTCGGACCACATCCGTTTCGGTATTCGCCAGCCCCGCTGTTTGCTGTTCGGCTTTAATAATTTTAAATATGTGAAGCTAAAACAAGACTGAGCGGACGCATCCGGGATAATAGTGCAACGCGGAGGAGCAATGCCAGGTGCAATGATGTAACTGCCCTTCAAGCGTGCATCACTAGACTCGCTCCAGTGCAAACACCTTGAAGTGAGAAGGGATAATAGTTCAACATTCTTATAAATAGTGTAACAAGGAACATTATAAGTAAAATTCTATTCATTTTTTTATAACGAATGTAATGAGAATTACAATATGTACACCAATTCGTCTTAGAGTGAAAAAAATTATAGTACAAATGAAAGAACTGTAACTCGAATCAGCCTCGAATTATTACGTGTAAAAAAAACGCAAGAATTCTGCTGCTATCTCGCCGCGTCTCCTCGTCATATCCTTCTGGGAGAAGTCCAAGTTCCACCCCTTCTGCAAGTATTCCTCGTATGCTAAAAGGAAGATTGCGCAGTCATTTGACTGATCTTGCATGGGGATGTCTTCCATATTGATCATCTTCCAGTCGACGGGACGGGTACCGCGGCGCCGAAACAAATCGAAAAATTTTTGTTGCAAATAATTTCCTATGAACTTACATTGCATAAGAAAACATTGCACTAATTAGAAATATAAAGGGGGTAATGCTGGTACAATTTCTAAGTATTAAGAAACACTTACTGCTTTTTCAAACCCCGCGTTGTATTTAGGGTTTTTGATGGACGATAAGTGGAGGTACTTCCTGTCTTGGAGATCAACAGCCAGCAAATGCCAGTGTTCAAAGTCGAAGAGCGGGATGAACCAGTACTTCGCCTCACTGATCCTCCCCTCGGTGATGTCGTCCATAAACTTCTCGGGGCTCATTGCACTCCCTAGGGTCTGATAGAGGAAGGTCGTGGAATATATGCACCTGTGGCCTTCCACCTCCTTGAGTAAATGCTGGTAGCCGTCAATAATATCAGAGCTGACGAAGGCCATGTAACTTGTTAGGTCAACCAAGTCCTTCCTCCCGACGTCAATACCTTTCGAAGCCACTACTAATGCGGAGGGGGTGGTGCTTGTCAGGAATTTTTCAATTCGCTCCTGATCCTCCTTCGGTAACTCACCCTTGCCGTAGTACTTTAAATCCAGGGGCGGTGAAGATTTTGCGACCTTCAATTTGAGTGTTTTGGACTTTTTTATTTTTGATGTTTCATCCGAGGAGGCGGGGATGTCGATGATTATTGGGTGCTGTTTAGCAAACAATGAAAGAATGAGATCGTAATTACACCATTGCAGGAAATGCTTACACTATTATACGCTGTATCGCATTAATGAAATGTATCGTTGCAATATTGACACACCTCTATAATGCTGGGTTCTTGCATAGAAGACTTCGCAGTTTGTGTGGGCGCCTTTGTCACCATCGACAGACGCACCAAGCGTCTCTTCGGGCAAGGCTTGTCCATTTTTTTAATGTCCTGTACCAAGAATTTAAAGTAGTGCAACAAAAAAGGTTATATTACACGAATAGCAATATATTGCATTATTTCAAAAGTATCGATGTAATATCAACTTACACGTTTAGATGCGCGAGTCATCTTAGTGTGTATCGGCGATAACTCCGAAGCAACCCCCGGCAAAAATTCGAAGTCCTTTTCCTCCGCTGCCGTAGTCGCTGCCGCAATCTCCTTGTCCACCTCCTCCGCCGCAGCTGCCGCCGCCAACACCTTTTCCTTCTCGGCCGCCTCCTCCGCAGCCTCCTCCGCCGCCTTCGCCTCCTCCTTTTCCTTATCCTCCGCCGGCACTGCAGCCGCCTCCTCCTTTTCCTTATCCTCCGCCGGCACTGCAGCCGCCTCCACCTTTTCCTCCGCCACATCCTCCACTTCCGTCGCCACGCAAGTTACACCCGCCGTGTCCGGTTCCGCCGCCTCGGTTGCCGCCGGCTCTTCTTTCGCCGGAACGTCTGTTACCGTCGCCGCCACCGGTGCCCCCGCCGCCGGCACCTCTGGTAGTGAAGACAACGGGGGCACGTCTTCACATATTTGGATGACGATGTTATGTAGCTAAATTTGTAAAAATTTAAAATTGGCGTCAATTACACTAATTATTTAGAAATTACACTATTTAATTACCGTTTACACTATTACTTACTTCAGCGCTTTTCATAAAGGAGTCGCCTGCGAAAAGACCAGCTTTTGGCCGATCATATTCTTCGATATTTTCTTCATATATATTGAGTGGTCGAGGCGCCGGTGGGTGGCCGCTCCGTCTCGGCTGCGAAGCCTGCATTCAAATAATGCGATTCTATGTTACACTACACAGGTATATGATGCACTATTACAAAGAAATTTACACAAATACAGAATTTATTAATCGAAGTCTGCTACCGTTACATTATTATTGAGATGAAATCTACGAATCAATCGTATGTTGAGAATGTAAAATAATAAGGGCGTCACATACGTCGGCGATTGTGTCGTCGGCGATTGTGTCGTCGGCTTTATTCTTTCGTCCCCAGCGAGGTCGGAAATCGTACGGGCTTCGAAATCGTTTGTCCCTCCCCGGTGTGCGATTTTTAAGACACTTCTTGGGAGCCTTTGGCGGACTCTCTAGTTTTTGGCATGCCCCATCCTTTCTAGATTTCGAAGAAGATCTCGACCGTTCTTTTCCGATTTCGGGATTCTCCTTAATGGCCGAGATCGGTGCGGGCATCGCCAATATGGACGATCCTATCATTCCTTTTTTAACTCCCTGTGTCGATCGCATAGATGATTTAGACGGTGGGGGTGTTGGTACTTGCACCCCATCGTGCCTCCTCTTCTTGCTTTTGATAATTCCAGTAGGTGCCGGGGTGGATTTTGGTACTGGTAGGAGTGCCGGATGGCTCATTATGCCGGCAACGGAGGTGGCAAGACTGAACACCACGGCCTCCAGACGGCTAATTGCCGCCATCACCTCTTTATAACCCCCCGGAGGTTCCTCATTCCTGGGGCGGCGGTGGCGCCTCGGAACTTGAGCCACAACACCCACCAGCCGAAGTTCCTCCGGGGAGAGTTCGAGCCTGCGGCGGCATGTAGTGAAGTTAAAATCCTCCTTCACTCTCGACGATCCCCGTGAACGACGAGTCCATCTAATCGTATCCCACCTCTAGACACGAGGAAATATTGCACGGCGGGAAGGCAGAGGGCATCTGTACCCAGTGTGCTCATATATCCACACCTGATAGCAAAGACATTATTACACTATTAGCAGAACGATATTACACTAGAGTTCACACAGTTACTTGATTTAAGCATACAATAGCTTAATTTGTACTATTTAAAAAATGGATTTCCACGATTACTTGAACAATAGACACTTACTGGGAGAAGCGGGGTGCATCCAAGAACGTATCCTACCCGCTTCGAATTAGCTTGCAATTTAACGGCGGCGGAGCATAGGCTGTCGATTATAAGCCGGTGTACTGCTTCCGGCCAATTGTAGCGTGCCAGTGCGAGGAGATCATCGACAAGACCCACCAGTCCTTTGGGACAGAGATTATTGGTATTGGTGAAAAGAATACAACAAAAAAAGTAGTGAATAAGTAATTTGACGAAGTCGGTAATGTCCTCTTCGTCCTGCTTGGGTGACATCTCCTTCAAAATCACCTCCAGGTTCTTGCGGTCGACCTTCTTCCACTCAAGGAAACAATTTTGAATATCCGACCCCCAATTGAGGCTTAGGTTTAGAGCTTGGCCCGACAGGGGTAATCCAAGAAGAACTGTCACCTCCTTGGCCGTGAAGCGTATGACTTGAGGGCCTATTTCGAATTCTACACCCTCCTTCCAATGACGTAGGATGAACTCCAGCAATGGCCTACCTGAGGTGATGTCAGGGAAGTGTAAGATATTACCGAACATCGTACTCTGGATGACGGGAAGATGATGCGGCTTCACGACCGACGTGTAAGTCTTCCGGTACGCTCCGACGAAACACTGTGAATTCACAATGAATCTACCGGCGGGGCCGCCGGCAATCGGCCGCGAAGGCGCCTTACGGCCATCGACAGACGATGAATCAGTAGATTGCGACGACTTCGACGCCATTGCAAGCAATGTAGATTTAGATTGGTCGTGTATTCGCCGATGGGATTCGAAGTGGACGATGGTGGTTACAAATAGAAATGCGGCTGATAGGGCAATGACCGCCGTAAGGTGGTTTAGAGGCCTTAAAGGATTAGAATAGGATAATGGGGAGCAACAGGAGTTTGAAAGTTAGTGGGATGCTAGTATAGGACAATCATTTTACGAAACAGCGTAAGAGTCCATACAAAACCTGACACATTAGCACAACAAACACCCAACAGCGAGAATGTGAAAGTTAGTGGCATTAAATGTAGCGACAGATTCGTACATTAACGTGATCGTTATACTCGAGTAACTAGTGAATAGGCACTGGCCGGTAAGAGAGGGGAAGAGACACCGGTGACACAACGAAGTTTCTTCGGGAGAATTCATCCCGGATTAATCCCTGATTAAACTTCTTATTGCAACATTCTCAACATACTGTTGAACGTGTATTATAAAATATATGGACAATCATTAGCCAGTTCTAAAAATTGTGGACTCGTTGCACCATTACTTTCAAACCATTGATCGATTACTACGATAATATTACACCATTACGTGCTGATTTGAGCTCTTTTAAAGGGCGTCGCACTATTAATCGCGTTTAACGTTGTAAACTAAATCGTGTGTCGTTCACCAATTAGTGTAATAAATTAACTAAATGGTGCAACATCGTCGGAAATAAGATTTTCTCTGAATTTGTTTATTATATGAATGTAAAAGTGCAACATCGTCGGAAATAATAGTGTAACATCTGCTGTAATAGTGTAATACAGCTAAAAGCAGTGCACGAATAGAATGAATTATACAGATATATTTACTATAAGGCGTAATAATGTAAAGAAAGGGATCTCTTTATTAATATACAAGATAATTATACATTGTCTTTGATGGAAACACAACATATAATACACGTTTTGCATACAATACGATGTTCAGAATATCAACTGTAACTTTCGCATCAACATTATTAATAAACAAAATTAGGCTTTCATTTTACAAAAGTACTGATTCATCATCAAAGCTAGCCGGCAAATCCACGAGCACATAACATACTCTGAGGTTCCTCTATCGCTGAGGTTCCTCTATCGGAAGATGAAATGGCAAAGAGGAGAGGGCTCGCTCGGAGGGGTATGTCGAGAGCTTTATTTGCACTAGGGACTTTGGCATTGACGTTTTGGCACTACATTGTTCGTAAAGAGACAGTATAGTCAGAAAAAAATTAGAATCTATCGATAAGAATAAAGATCTAGAAGAATTTAAGAACCTAGTATAGGGTGGTGCCTCGTCGCAAATAAAACACAGTACTTCAGATAGTGCGAATCAATCTTAACGCCTCCTTACTGGATGGTACACTTACGACCGAGCCTCTTCTTCGTCGACGTCTCCTGCGGCTCTCTCCTCTCGTCTCGTGTACCTCCATCATCGCCGTTTCCTCGTCGCCGGTTGCCCAAGTTCCTAGAGAGTGCTTTTTATATATTGTAATGAAACGATAATACATCTGAAGAACCATTTTATAGAAAACTAAAAGGCATTTGAATAATCGAGTCCAGCGACTCCAAGACTGGGAGGTTGCGTAACCATATAGGTCACCGACTATTAATGCTCGCGAAATATTAGTTTTCGTCGTGAACAGAAAGTGGCTAATGCTCACCTTAAGAGCCGTATTACTGTAACATCACTTAAAAATATCAATTATTCATTAAATCGTATAATAATAGTGCAACGATAGACTGTAATAATAGTGCACCATTACAATCACATTTGTAGTCTTTTAACCTACGTTTCACTATTAATCGCGGTGCTCGTCTCATTGTTACACGCTTTAGCGGAGAATCTTGAACTCTTTTGATCTGAGTTACACCACTTAAAGCCTTCTTTAAATATAAATATCATTTCACCTCACCTTGCGTTGCACTATTATCGGCCTGCAATACCACGTAACGTTGTTCCGCCGCGGCCGCCAAACGTCCGCATACAACCGGGCAGAAGAAAGGTTTCGCGGCGAGAGTCTATTGCTAACGGCTTAATAAAGAAGCGGTGCCGGAATTGCCAGAGATGGAGGCACAACAAAAGGTCATGCAAAAACCCTCCTGTGCCTAGAGCAAACCAGCCGCCCGCGACGACATCTGCGGGTGCACCGCAGGAAACATCGGAAAATCCACACGTCTATTGTAATAGTTCAAGGCTAATATTAATAGTGAACATTAGATAATTTGAATATGTAAATTTTTGTAATAGTATAAAATAGAGGATAACAGTTCAACATATTTAAAAAATAGTGTAACGAGGATCTCAAAATTTTTACTGGTTTAGTGTGGTTGCACTGAAACCAAACAAAGGATGCACTGTTATAGAGATAATTGCACCATTCTACAGAAGTATAACATTCCCGTTGCACTATTATCACCGGCGCACAGAGGCTAATTCAACACGGCTTCTGAATAGTGGGTTTATCTTCTCGAGACAGTTTCGATATACCCACCGGTGTCTCTTCGAGCGCCGAAGAGACGCTATAACGTACACGTTAGTGTTTACTATCAGGTTTATAATTTATTAGGTCAGCCGAAGAGGCACCGGTGGGTTGGTGAGGTGACGATTCGTTTTGTTTAAATATCGGTTCTTCAGACGCATTCCCCATTACGGAGACAGTGGTGTTCGTGAAAGAAGTGAAGACGACAACGCCATTCCCGGTAAGAGGAAGCGCAGCGCTTCCCCTCCGCAGCAGCGCTTCCCCTCTTACGAGGAAGGCCGTTCGTGGCCTTCGACTCGTTCTCAAATATTGGCCTTGCTTTAACCTCCTCGCCTTTACGTAGAGAAGATTCGCACTATCTGGAGTGTTTTATTTGCTAGGAGCCCATTGGCCCTTCTGTCATACAGTTTCTTAATTTCTTGCAAATATTTATTCTTATCGTTGGATTCTAATATTTTTCTGTCTGTACTGTCTATTTCATGGTAGAGCGGAGCTCCAAATTGCCCAAAGTAAATGAAACATTCCAGATAGTGCGAATCAACCTTAACGCCTCGTTGCTGGATCGATCGTACCCTTCCGATCGAGCCTCCTCCTCCTCCTAGCAGTCTCCTTCGGCAGTCTCCTTTGGCCAATACCTGTTTGCGTCGGCTATGTGATCGTGGAATTGCATATAAACTTCGATAATTACATAATCAATCTTATGAAGAGATTGTTATAGTTGATGTAATAGAAGGTTGCATTGTGATAAAATCTTGTTTGTATTTTATTAAGTACTATAAAATCGTGTAATCGGCTTTACAGATAATGTAATTCTTGTTCACAGATTAATGTACTCCTTACGAATTTGTTCCACTATTTACAAGTTACTCTTTTTTATCAAACATTGTTGCACTGTTTACTTCATATTATAATATTAATTTCAGACTATTTTGCACTATTATGTTCATGATATCACCTAGCCTGGGAAACGTTAATAAGGAATTGCACTATTATTTTTGGCGTGCGGAGGTATAGCACCACAGCGGCGGAGGCAATAAAGAGGTGGTGGAGCCGCCTCCTACTCCACACCGCTATATTCGACGCCACCATGTCCTTTCATTTGCACTATTAGCTTAAGATTACATTAAAAAATAAAATAAATAAAATTTTGACTGTTATGGATTGGTTGCACTGGAACGAGGCTACAGATGCACTGTTATAGAGGGCGGTTGCACCATTTCTCCTTTCGTAGCTCCTTCGCGTTGCACTATTATAGGAAAACTCCATTGTAGGTTTGACTATATTAGCTCCTTTCGTAGCTCCTATAAAAGAACGCCCGATTGAGTTTCGTAGCTCCTTCGCGTTGCACTGTTTATTTCATATTATAATATTAATTTCAGACTTTTTTGCACCATTACAATCACCGTTGTAGTCTTTCACCCTACGTTGCACTATTAATCGCTGTGCGCGTCGCACCGTTAATTCCGTCGCTTTTTAATGCTAGTGGCAAGCACGAAGAGTGACGTGTACGTTATATTCGGTTAAGTGAGGAGAAGAGGCACCGGCGGGTTTGTCAGCCGACGATTTGTTTTGTTTAAATATCGGTTTTTCAGACGCATCTCCCTTTCGGAGACACAACCTTTGGTGAAAGAGGTGAATCGACAACGGCGTTCCCTGGAAGACGAAGCGTAGCACCGAAGTACGAGATGGAGCCTCCTCCTACTCCGCCGCGCCGCTTCCTCCTGCCGGGAACGCCGTTCGTCGCCTTCGCATCCTTGACTAATAGTTTCGTCGCCTTAACCTCGTCGCCTTTACGAAGAGATGAGTCGCCGCAGGCGCCACAACGACTGATACCAGGCTACAGTTCGTCCATGACGTTTAGGCAATGACTGTAGATAGCCGAAGCAGAGTTTGAGGAGTAGGCGGCTCGCTCCGAAGGGAGCCGAAGCAGAGTTCGTGGAGTAGGCGGCTCGCTCCGAAGGGTACCATCCAGCAATGAGGCGTTAAGATTGATTCGCACTATCTGGAGTGCTTTATTTGCCACGAGCCCATTGGCCCTATTCTTATACAGGTTCTTAAATTCTTACAGATCTTTATTGTTATTGATGGATTCTTATGTTATGCTGATTGAACTGTCTGATTCATGGTAGAGCGGAGCTCCAAAGGGCTTGAGGCAAATAAAGCACTCCAGATAGTGCAAATCAATCTTAACGCCTCGTTGCTGGATCTACCCTTCCGAACGACCTTCCTCCTCGTCGCAGTCTCCTTCGGCAGTCTCCTCCTCGCAGTCTCCTCCTCGCAATCTCCTCCTCGTAGTCTCCTGCGGAAGTCTCCCCTGGCCTATACCTGTTACCTTAGGCTATGTGCGCGTGGAATTGCAGACAAGCTTTGATGATTACATATTTCTGTTAAGTAATTATATTATGTTCAGTTTGTTATAGTTGATGTAATAGAATTTTGCATTGTAGGCAAATGCTTTTTGTATTTTGCAAACTTCTATAAAATCGTGTACTCGGCTTTAAAGAAAATGTTATTCTTGTTCACAAATTAATGTACTTCTTAGGAATTTGTTACACTATTTACCAGTTACAATATTTACCAAACAATGTTGCACTGTTTACATAATAATATAATATAAATTTCGACCATTTTTGCACTATTATGTTCATGTTAACACCAATTATGTGAAAATTTTGTGCTACATATAGTACTGTTACACGTTTTAGCGGAGAATCTTGAACTCTTTTGATCTGAGTTACACCACTTAAAGACTTCTTTAAATATAAATTTCATTTCACCCCACCTTGCGTTGCACTATTCTCGGCGTTTAAAGTTGCAGAATTTTTATACGTTTTATCCACCTCTCCAACGCACACGTACAAGCTTAGTACGAGTCTTTTTCAAAACATTGCACTGGTATTAATACCGTATTGCACTCTTACAAGTTTCGTTGCACTCATTTTTAAATTCATTACACTGTTATTTTTCCGTATTGCACTCTTACAAGCTTCTTTGCACTCTTTTGAAAAATATTGTTCTGTAATTCACACTGCCTTGCACTATTATTCGCGTTTAACTGTGAACTTATTTAACAGTTAAAAGAACGCGTGATCTTTTATAGGAAAATTTTACACAATCATTTAGCCGTTATGTCGCGCCTCTCGAACTCCGAACCCCGCCGGCGACCGTCCAGCCCCGTAGGCGAGCTTCTTGGCACGCCGACTCTTATATCGCACATCGCCGACCGCGTACGCGGCAGCGACCGTCCTACGCCGCCGACGCTTCGCCTGCATTTGGAGGGGTCGCCGTTCTTCTGCACCTTTAAGTTCAGATTATATTAAGAAATAGAAAAGTAAAATTTTGACTGGTTAAAGAGAGGTTGCCTAGCGATGCACTGTTAGAAGGGAAGTTGCACCATTTTTTCTGGTGTTGTACTTTGCGTTGCACTATTATCCCTGTTGCGGGCCGTGCAGATTTTGTCATTTATCGTGAGTAATTGTATTAAAGTCTTAAAGCCGAGCAGGAAACAGCGGGGCCGGCGAATAGCGGGGGCGGATGTGGTCCGGGTTCCGAGAAATGAGCGAGATTGCGTAAGGTGGAAGCGGCTCATTTAATGCGCGCCAGACCGTACGGCAGGGTAGTAGGGTAGTATACGTATGTTAAGAAATACGCGGGAGGATATTGTATAGGAGGGGCATTTTGGTCAGGCGGCGGAAAAAGCGGACCGAATCTGCAAAAACGAAAAAGGTGGCTCGGTTTTACAAAAGTCCAAAATAAGTGAATTTTTTATGCAAATTGGCCTAATAATACCATTCTTTTTTTCTTTTTTTTTTTTTTTTTTTTTTTTTGAGAGATAAATAGCACGCTATCCGTCTCGTTTATTTCATTTAGAAATAAACTTAGTTAGAAATGTGAATCAACTAGGATTCGAACTTGAGTCTCGGATACCAACCACCAAGCCCTTTGCCATTTGCTCTAGAGACGCTCGGTCATAATAATAATACCATTCTTGAAGGGAAAAAACAGAGGGGAACACTATCTCATCAATCATCAGTCAAAGAAAAAAAACCTAAACCATGAATACATTAATTAAACCGTAAACTTCATTTTACCTCACTGTAGTATAATATATTTTCATTTTTGCCACCTCTAGTTCAAAAAATTCTACCTAATTATTCTGTAATTTTATTTTTTGTTTTATTTTACCCAAAAAAATTCGTAGTCAAAAATAAAATTTTCTAAAAATTATAAAGTGATATCCTATTTAACAATAATTCTTCGCAAAAAAAAAAAAAAAAAAAAAAAAAAGTCGTACGATAGTTCAGCGTAACTTTTTAAATCATAAACTTATCATTCTGAGTGCAAGTAGTAAAGAGCTTGATGGTTGGTACTCGAGATTTCAAGTTTGATTCCTACCTAATTCACATTTCCAGCTTCGTTTAATTTTTAAAAAAATAAACGAAACTGGTAGCCTGCTATTTTTCTATCTCAATTATTTTTTTTAAACTACGAACTATAGAGTGATAAAGTAAAAAATATATTAAACTATAGAATAATTAAATATAATTTTTTTAATCATAAGATGACAAAATAAAAATATACCATACAAACTGAGGGCAAATTTAAATTTATTATTATTAATTAAATTCCAACAAAGAAAAATAAAATAAAAAGGAAATTCAAATCTACAAGAGGATAGGATAGAGAAATATAAAAGGTGTGGTTATAAATTATAATCACGTGCCGCAGCGTCCTTAGCTCTGCCCTTACCCCACTTTTTAGCCTGCGGAAAGGCAACAAAGTATTTATCATCTTGAGCATCCATTTAATCCTCCCAACTAGTCTCAAGGTACCCGATTTCACGAAAATAAATAAATAAATAAATAAAAATAAATAAATTTAAAAATTTAAAAATAAATATAAAATATAAATAAAAAAACTGAAGAAAAAGCAGCGGCGGTTAGAGTAAACATATAAGCATAAAAATATAAAAAGTATAAAAAAAGAAAAAAACTATGAAAATAATAAATTATATTTATAATAACAGTAAGAGTTGAAAATTAAAATATCATACGTCTCATAATTTAAGCTAGAACTTACAACTAATTAAACTTTGAGAATTAAAGTATTGCGTGTCTTATAGTTTGAGCAAGAAATTGAAAAATATGAAAGTTCGAGTAGTAAAGTTTCACGCGTCTTATAGTTTGAGGACCAATAACGTCATTTATCTTTTTTTTTATATTTTTTATTCTTATTCCAAATGATGTCAAATTTGAGTGCTGATCGGTTTCGTTAGTAATTTCATATGAGAAAAAAATATGTTAAACTATCGAATAAATTTTAAAATGTGTAACTGTTAAAATTAAAAGTCGACCAATCATATTTTGGATATTTTAAATGATTTTAAATGTGAAATTAATCGCCCATTAGTCTATAAATATGATATTGAAGTTTAATATTAAAATAAAAATAAAAATATATAAAATATTTCTGAACTATGAACTATTTTGAATTAGGTATTCAAACTTTCAAAATTTTGTTTTTACTATCCAATTGTTTTATATGCTAGATGAGAGTCAGTCTATAATATTTTGACTTTAAAATTTGAATGCGTCGCTTAGTTTTACAGATTTACATAATATATTCCACACGATTCTCGCAATTAAATTTATTAAAACAAATAATTACCTTAAATTCTATCATCTTTTTTTTACTTTTTATTGTATAATTTATGTATAAGTGATCAATATTATAAAAGTAAAATTTATATTTAATACATACATTCAAAACTATTTCAAAATTATGTGTAAAAAATTATACATTTTAAAATTTTATAATAAAAAAATAGATTAAATTACAAAAATATTCAAATCCTCCTTTCCATATCAAGGTAGAGAGAAAAACCTCCCCCACCCGGATAGGGCCCACTGGGCCCCACCTGCACCCGCCTCCACGTGGTGCCGTGTGGATTGAAACTGAGGTTTTATTGCTTTACTAGTGAAGAGTTACTCGCGCATTGTGGGAAGCTAATATTATAAAAGATAAAAAATTGATAAAATTAAAATTTTTAAATTTTTTGACTATATTAATAAATATAAATAGAAAATATAAAACAAATATATACAAATATGGCAAAACATACAATAGTAAATAAATTATATATAATAATAATGAAAGAAGCAGTAATAGAGTTATTACTCCATATGCAACTTTATTGCCCTATCGAGATCAGAGAGGCAATTCCCATTTTCCGCATTGCCTCCACCGCCATTGTCGGCGTTGAGCTTCTCCTTGATCACGGCTATGTCGACACGTACGGATCTCCCCACACCCATATCTTCTTCCCCCACATCGACTCTAAATCTATTGGACTTCACCTTGCCGCGCTGCTGCAATTCTCGGAACCCTAATTTCAATCCCCACACAATTTTAAAAAAAATAAAAAAAATTAAGAAAAATATAAAAATTGAACCCTTCTTGTGTACAAAAAAAAAAAGAAAAAAAATATGATAAAAAAGAGTATGAAGAGATTTTATTTTGTTTTTTTTTAAAGAGATTTATTTAGATAAAAATGAATCAAGTGAATACATTAATTAGAAAGTGGGCGCGCAGGGTGGGAAGACAAAATATCGGGCAGAGATAGGACGGGAAAGCAAAGCATCAGGGAGAGGGAAGGGGGGATAAAGGAGGAATTGCCATGTGGTAAACTCCATGGGAAATAATATATATGGATAATTACCTATATACCCCTCAAAACTTCAGAAATATCTTATTTACCCCTGCTAATTTTTTTTTCAAATATACCCCTCATATGTTCTTCAATTATTCAAAAATACCCTCGCAGTTATCACCCGTTAATTTAACTTGGGTTAAACGTGAGTTAAATATCTACTAGAGTTAAAAAAAATCAAAATGCCTCTTTTGCCCTTTACTGGCAAATAAGAAATATTGATGATGATAGAAGAGTATATTTGAAAAGGCCAAAAATCAAAATGCTTTTTGTACCCCTAACTTAGGCTTAGTTTGGTATTGAGATTTATCTAACGCTACTATATACAATGGAGTTAAGAAAAAGCATATAGGGATATGCCTCTATGTTCTTCAATGGGACTGCAGAAAATATATTATAACCGACTAACCACAATATGTGGAACGCAATATTACGTACGGAAACAAACATGGTATTTTTCCATCGTCGTTTCTCACCACACGTAACGCAATCTCCCCACAATCCTAAACAAAGCCTTAAGGGCAAGTAAGAAAAGTCGGTGATGGTAAAAGGGTATATTAAAAAGGGCAAAATAGTAATTTTATACCGATAACAGTTATTGCTAACAGTTCATTAACAGAATTTAACTCTAGGGGTATATTTGAAATAGGTTGGAATGTAAAAAAAGTATCTTCAATATTAACCTTTTAAGAGAGGTAAATCAAAAAGTCGAAAACTTTTTAGGAGTATATAACAATTGTCCCTAATATATAGGTATAGATATATAGGTTAGATTATATGTAGATTCTATTAAAAGAGTAAAAAGAAAATTGCACAACTAAGTCCGTAAATTGCTAGTCAAATAATATTTTAGTCCTCAAAACTTTTGAATACTCAATTTTTCAAATTTTAGAAAAGAAATCATTATCTGCTCGTGGTACATCAGTGCATCCTATGAATCATGTATTTAGTGGTACTTCATAAGTCTCATTTTTTAAGCCCATACAGTGGAGGAAAATTGTCACTGTAATATTGATGGAGGGATAATAACAAGAGAGGATACTAAAATGCTGACAAAAAAGTGGTGCATATGCTAGTATGGATGTAAGGCCGTCGACGAGTCAAACACGAGTTAACTTATTAAAGTATCAAGCCGTAAAATTAAACTCGTGTTCGGTTCGTTTATTAATTAACGAATCAAAAAGAAGCTGGCTCACAAACAACAAGTTAAAAAGATTAAAAATGATATATATAAAAAATAAATTTACGAGATTTTGCCTGTTAGACATTGATCTAATGGTTAAAACTTTACATATAATAAAACTTTTTATAATTGAGTTGGGTTATACANATATTCGAGCTGTTATCGAGTTGAACACGAGCGAGCACCCTAGTTTGTGTTTGGCTCGTTTATTAAATGAGCTGAAAAATTCAGTTTGTGTTCGGCTCGTTTACTAAACGCACGATTCGATCTCGAGCTCACCTCGAACCAAACACGAGCTAGCTCACGAATAGCGAGCTGGATTGTCATCCCTAATGGATAGACCCGGATGGATAAATTTTTTTGTAAAAGTATATAAGGACTAAAAATAAAAACATTTGAAACCTTTGGGAGTGAAGTGGAAAATTGGCTAAAATTTTCGGGGACTAATAGGTGAATTTACCCCAGCTAAAATTCAAAAAACCAAAAAAAAAAAAAAGTGAATAGAAAATTCTTTAATTTGATACAAACCTTCAAAAGGCCCCACAGATCAAACCCCAAAATAGTACATCAATAGAGAAGAAAAGAAGCAAGAAAGAAGCTAACCACCAAAATTTTCTTTTGCTTGAACTACGCAACTACTGATTAATCGAAAACTTCCAATTCAAACTGAGATCTAATCCCTTCACTGAAACTTCAAACTCCTCCATACAAAAATTTCCAGAAATGAAAAAAAAAAAACAAGGGGCTAAACAACGAAAATGGTTGTGTTAAGCTAACTAGAGAGCAGGTTAGTAAATTTCTAGGGCTCAAAAACTTCTTACTCTACACACATATTAGAGCCACACCAAAATAATTTAGGGGGCATTGATAAGCAAATTTACCAATAAAGTTGAAGTTTAAAAAAAGAAGAGAGACAAGCAGAAGAAATTAATTAACACTCCACTTCTTCTTTCTTCTCCTTCTCCTTCTTCTTCTTCTTCTTCTTCTTCTTCTTCTTCTTCTTCTTCTTCTTCTTCTGCGTACTCCTCTCCTTTGCGTATTTTTATTGACGTGATGATCATCTATTGTGCAACGGGTTCGGGCCGGTGGGCACGATGCGCTTATCGTCCTCGACCAGGCTCTCGTTCTTCGTCGAGTTGCACCATGCAGTTTCGGTCGGAAGGACGGTCTCGGCCGACGACGACGACCCCTTTAGTTGCAGCCTCTTCTCCTTGTTCTTGTGAATGTTCTTCCTGTGACCAACCTCTCGACCCAACACATGCAAGATGGGTGGTAGGAGGAGTATGCATGCGACCAACGCCACACGTGCCCACCGCCTCTTCATGTTGCCGCGAGATATATGAAGAGAAGACCCACTCGAGAAGATGGACCTTAACAAAGTTATAGTTTAGGGGGAGAGAGAGAGAGAGAGAGAGAGAGAGAGAGAGAGGAGGGGGGCTAATTAAAATGAGCTGGGAGAGAGGAGGTGGGGGTGGGTCAGAGGAGACAATAACTAAGGTTCCTCGGATAAACAGTTGTATATATTATGATACATCCACATCCCTCGATCAGTGGCTCCACCAAACCACATTTATGGGTCATCAATTCTGGAGAGAGAAAGATGAGAGAGGGAGAGAGAGTTTTAAAGGAGAGGGCCAGATAAAGAAAACACCCACACCCGACCGCGCCAACATGCTTAAAAGATGGAGAAAATGGAATAGAGGGGGTAATAGGGCTCTCATTCCCCATTCCCCATTCCATTTTATACCGCTACGCGCGTACTTTATCTCTCTCTCCCTCTCTTAATGGCACAAATGGAGAGTGGTTTCGCACGTGCTCCCTATTGAGGCATTAAGATGCTTATTAATACACCCATCATAGTTTATAATTCAGAGAGAGAGAGAGAGAGAAAGAGAATGAAGAGATCGACCGGCTAGGTTTGCTTGTAGAAGAAGTCAACAAGGTGCAGAAAGAGATGAAAATGTCGTCCCTACCTCTTTATATAGTGATGAAGTCCGTACTTCGTAGCTGATAAAAATTATAGAAGTAATTAATAATAAGACAACATTAAATGTTTTATTGTGTACATCATTTGCAGCACTCACCAAAGATCTTTTATTGTTGGCGGTGGGGATGAGCCCTACGACAACTTCTCCGGGTATAGTGATACGGTGACGACGATTACTTCAGCAGCGGTGGAGAGGAGGTAGCTAGGCATGTATTTATACAAAAGGAATATGACGGAGAGATAATTGATGAATTAATTAGAGATAAAAATGTGAGGATTTTAGATCGCAGTGGGCTGTTTGGATGCATTAATTAGAAGTCTAGCGGAGGGAAGATGAAGAGTCATGCTGAACTAATTAGAGATAGAAAGGTGGGGATTATAAATGACATGCAGTGGGGCTATTTAGATGCATTAGTTAGAAGTATTGTATTGGGACCGTTTAGTTGCATTACTTAGATTCATTAATTGAAAGTTTGGTAGAGGAAAGGGGAAGGTTCACAGTACTTCAAACATGACTCGACCCAACCTAGCCTCATGCTATTTTGAACATGACTCGGCTCAACAAGGCCTCCACTACAAGATAGGATGCTGGCCTATTTAACCCAACAATGAGGATAAAGGAGAACTTGCCATGTGCAAAAAATATTAGAAATTTACTTAGGTTAATAGCCTCACGCCATTTCGAATATGACTTGGCCCAACCTGACCTCTCACCACAAGGCAAGATGCTGACTCATTTAAGCAAACAATGAGGATGAAAGAAAATTTGCCTCATGATAAAAAATATTGGGAATTTATTTAAGTTGATAGATAGATAAATGAAAGTTTGGTGGATGAAAGGGGAAGGATCACAACACTTCAAACATCACTTGGCCTAACCCAATCTTACACCATTTCGAACATAACTCGGCCCAACATGACCTCCCACCGCAAGGCAAGATGCTGGCTCATTTAAACCAATAATGAGGATGAAGGAGAATTGCCACATGACAAAAAAATATTGAAAATTCATTTAGGTTAATAGATAGATAGATAGATAGATAGATGGATAGATATGATGTTCTGTATTTCACTAGTCAATTTGTAAGACAATGCGGCTTGTATGGTGGAGACAGCAGAGCAAAAAAAAGGAGAATTTATATGTAACACATCAGTCTGTCAGTACATCATTAGTCTATAAGAAAAAATATGCAAGTCAATATGCAAATTATACATTAGCGCGTGCTAGCAATTATATTAGTCTTCTATAAAATTTGTGAAAAATCAACATGTTAGTACATAGGTAGTTTATATTGTTAGGTTGTTAGTGCTAACCATTAATCACAAAAGCTCGACCTGTTAGAAATACGCAATCAATTCACCTAAAATGTACAGACACAGTGCCCATGGGGCCTCGACTGTAACTTGACCCAACCAGACTCACACCACTTAAAACATAA
Source organism: Ananas comosus (assembly GCF_001540865.1). Classification (NCBI taxonomy): domain Eukaryota; kingdom Viridiplantae; phylum Streptophyta; class Magnoliopsida; order Poales; family Bromeliaceae; genus Ananas; species Ananas comosus. The sequence continues at coordinate 10,024,073 of NC_033622.1, forward strand.
TTCGACCCAACCTGGCTTTCCGTTGCAGGGTAGGATGCTGGCATGCACCTTTAAGCCAACATGTGTTAAGAGAGGCCGAAAGGGAGAGCTTGTTGGCGAGAAGAGAGACAAAGGAGAGGAAGGAAAGGGAGCTTTTCCCTTAGGCTCTTTCTCTTTGCTGGAAGCTAATTATTGTTTTCCTACTGCAAAAAACAACAAGACACTCAACAATCCTTCGAATTTCATCTGCTACTCCTGCGTGTATGTATACGTCTCGTTTCATATATAATCAGTATATGCTACGTACACTAGAAATAGTGGCTATCTATAGATCGTTTCATGTACGGTACAATATTCCTAGGTAGGTTGTTGAGAAAAGGTTTAATTTTTTATGGCATGAATGCATAGAAGAACCTCACTTGAGTAATTTATTGAAAATGGTACCGGTATACGTACATGTGCGGCGAACTTAATCAAATAGGATAATGCTGGTAAACAATTAACCGACTATATTAGGATAATGACTTAATAAGATTTGTGTTGGTCTCATTTTGGTTATCTAGCCTCCCATTAGATGTTTTTGGAATTGATTAAGAACTTACATTGAAAACCAACTTATGTAATTTGAATAAGAATTTGTGGAACGTGACATAAAAAATTTACTTACTGTACTGAGATGAATATGTGAGCTTCTAGAAAATAAAAAAACTGTCCGCTCTGCTATTTTGTCCAACCTGATATTGTAATGTACCGAACGTTAACCACATTGGCGATCGAAGAGCAAGTTAAAGTCATGCTAGACATGACTAAAGTGGGCTTGAAGAAGATAAGGGTGAGCTTAGATCAAATTGAAATCAATTCGGATCGAAATGGAATTCCGAAAAAAGCATGTACGGGAGTTCAGACTTTTTTAAGCCCAAAATATGATTTCGGGTGCTTGAATTGTTTCGGACAGCGTAGTTGAGTGGCAGGAATAAGTGGACACTCTACCCAAGAGTGGGGCTTACGAGAAGGTTAGCATTCGGGCATCCAAATTGCCCACCGGGGGTGCCCACCGGGGCTGAAATCCTTTTGGATTCCCCAAGAGGGGTTCGAACCCTATTTTATAGGCTTTACTCGAGAGCTTGGGTGCGCAAAGGATTAAACATTTAGACATTCGGAACAACTTCCGAATGACTTTGCAAGCATCTGAATACCTTCTTGATGCTCAACTCAAGAGGACTGGTCACATGACTCATTATAAACAGGTGCTCGGTCCCAACCGTGGATGTCTAAAATGAGGAATCGCGCGGACTGGGCGGACATTCGAATCAACTTTTGGACACTACTATGTGTTGGCCTAATGGCCCTAATTTATAATAAAATTTTAATGATTACAAATAATAGTACAATTTGGACTAACATTTTATCTTGAGCTTTGTATTTAGATCTTACAAATTTGAAAGAAACTTAAGGAGGGCAAATTGTAAGGAAAAGAGTTTAAAGAATTAGAACTATTTATATTTCTAAGGCCAAAAAGAGCACTTTTGATCTTTTAGAGCTTAACAGTTGGTTCGTGACTCATCCGCTTCGTACGTGGGATGAAGATCGACTGGGTATGCGCTGATTCCGTGTGGATACATATAAAGGCCAAGCATATATATGTGCGGCTAAGCCAAAACATCAAAGCAATAATCAAAACATATGTGACCAACTGTATTTTAGATCAAGAAATTTTAACTGGTACACGTTAAGACCTCTAAATATGAAAGTTTTGTTTAGATTAAATTTTTGCATAGTAATATGAGAATGATTCGTCGCCACTAGATTGATTTTTTGGTTTTCGATTTCATATGTGATATGTATTTAATTAGCTTTGGAAAGAATTTTAAAAATGTAAAGTTATCTTTCAGCTGCGTTTTTTTTTTTTTTTTTTTTGTGCTGATAATTTCTTAAAGACACTGCATTGTTCATAACGATTAAGGATAAAGTCTTTCATACAAATTTAAACAGATGATATAATTTTTGGTGCTACTATTATGAATTCTCTAAATTAATGCAAAATGAGTTTGAGATGAACATGATGACTGAATTCTTAGTCTTCCTTGAACTCCAAGTTAGATAATTGAAGGATAAAATATTCATTAATTAAGCCAACTATGAGATGGATTTAATCAAAATATTTAGATTGAAAAACTCAAAAGAAATGAATATTTCCATCAGCAATTTAGCAAAGCTTGACAAGGATGAAAAAGCCAAAGACATTGATATAAAGTTCTACTGAGGTATGATGGTGGTTTACTTTATCTTATAGTAAGTTGGCTGGATATCATGTTTAGTATTTGTTTGTGTGCTCATTTTCAAGCTCAACCTAAGAGTCATACTTATTGGCCATAAAGAGAATTCTTAGATATGCAAAGGAATCGTTAAACTTGGTGCTATTCATAATAATAGTAGTCTACTTCTATATATATATATATATATATATAGTAGCTCTACTTATATATTCATGAGTACAAAAGACTCTACACTCATAAGAGTACAATACCCTACTTATATATATAATTGAGCTCCTATGCTTTTAAAAGTACTAAGTCATTGGTACATATGTAAGTTTTCGGTCCTTAGATTAAGAAATGTGTGGTTATGATGATAGCGGTTCTCTAGGATTGAGTAGGGGTTGATTGACTAGTATGATCTAACAGCTGAAAATGGTCAAAGAGGTAGATATCCTTTGAGAAGAACTGAAGCTTCATCCTCCTAAGTTGTTTTAGATGATACTAATTCTGAATCAGTGATCGGAACTGTTAAAATTGATTTAAAGTATTTAAAACGTCTAGCAACTAAATTTCATAAATTTTGCAAATCGTTATCAAGTCCATCGAAGAATCGAAAAATAAACGGCTAAAAAGAATAATCTTGTAAAAATAGATGTTAAACTTTCTCAATTTATAATTAGAGTTCAACCATCATCTAAATAGTATAAAGAATTTTCTATTAAAAATTCAAGCGGTTTAGATTGCTCTATACCGTTAAATAAGGAAACGGCTCATATAGGCTATCAAAAATTATGAATTTTGTGATCTTTTGATAATTACATAAATAATATTTAAAATTTTTGAAATTTAGTTTTGAGATATTCTAAATACTCTAATCAACTTTAGTAGTTGTTATCATCGATTTGGAATTCCTACCATATAAAATGACTTAGAAGGACGTAGATCTTTGTCCTCTTAAAAGAGTAGCAGTTCGACTCTCTCTCTCTCTCTCTCTCATATATAGAACTAGCTAGGTTAGAATACTACTAATAAGCACTAAGTTATTGGTGCTATAAGATTTTCGGCCAAGATTAAGAAATGAGACTTAGTTAAATTTTTTTTAAGAGTTGGCAACAAAATTGATAAAAAAAAAAAAGATAGAGAATTCAATTTAACAATCAGAAAAAGATTTGAAACCATTGGTGGAATTTATCAAAAAAAAAAGGGCTCCACAAATCTAAATAAATCTGGTACCTCCCCGACGAGGAATTCTACACTATCACACTTGCACCACATAATCAATAACAAGCCAATCACATTCATTCTTTTCAAACAAAAATATAATAAAAATATTTTTTTACAATCATGATGGGACATATACTGCTAAAAGAAAATATTTGATTAGTTTGTTACGCCACGTTACCAATATACGCGTTGCATTTTAGAATTTTTCCTCCCCGACACTTCCAATTGGGATTTATTATATTTATTTAATAATAATAGGTTAATAGATAGATAGATGGAGTATTAAATGCACCGATACTGGTATATATAGCTAGAGATTAATTGATATGGAGCATAAATGCCCTAGAAAAGGTTTAACTCCAATCCCTGCTTTGCCGTACAAGACCAGCCATTCATTAATTCCTTTGCTCCGATTCCCAGCAGCTTTTGCTATCATGCCATCTTTTATTATTCTTGTCCTTTTCTGTCTCCTATGGTAAATTTACAAAGGACCCCTCAACTATAGTCCTATTTTCAAAGACCCTTTTCAGCACTAGTTTCTTTTTCCTGTTGGTATCTTTATAAATTTTGATTTTTTTTTTTAATTTTAGTTTCAACTATTTCTGTAAACTAATTATAACTTGATTCTGCTATTAACTATTAGACAATTCTATCCATTACGCAATCTCGAAACTTCCAAATTCTTCTAATTTCCTCTTATGTAATTAAGTTTACATTCCAGATCTATTAAAAAGTCATAAGGATTAAGAGTATTGAAAATAAAAAATTAAAAGCACATTGATTTACCAGCTTAAACTTTTATAGAGGAACAAATATTTAACATAATATCAGATTAGGAGATATTACATATAAAATATTAAAAATATTATTTTTCGGTAGCTTTTGCTATTTTAAAACCAGTTATTTCATATTTTTCACTAAAGGCTAATTTAATTTGTCAAAAAAATAAAACGTTAGAAAAGTGCCTTTGAAGAAAGGAAAATGGTGAAAATCCGTTTTAAGAATAGCTTATAGTTGAGGGGGTCTATATACATTTTCACATTTCTATTTCTCCGGGGAATCGGAGCTGAAGGTGTGTTTGGACTTGACGCTTTTTGAGTTTTGACCCTTTCTAAATTCGTTTACTCGGTGTATCGGTTACATGCTACGCCGTTCGGAACTGCACCTGAAACGAACACGTGGCATCTTGTAAATGGCTGAATGAAACGTGGCATATTTTGACTGGCTCTTTCTATCGAGTGGATTTCGAAGAGAAGAAATAATTGCTTGCACCAGACGCATAAGTAGATCTCATACACCGTATACCCAGAAAACTATTGTAAATAAAATTTTATAAATTAGAATCTAAAAATATGTTCTTATGTTTAAAGGCCTACATATCAAAAATTACAATTTAAGATATCAATTTCGTAAAATTCATTAATTATTTTTTCTGCTCTTATTTTTGCAGTACTACTTGTTGTAATAAATTTTGTAAATTAACTACATAACTTTTTAGACATAAATTTTTGGAAAAACTTCAAAAAAACCCCCTATGGTTTCACACTTTTTCACTTTAGTACCATGTAGTTTAAAGTGTATCATGTTAGTACCCTGTGGTTTCTCACTTTATCACTTTAGTACCCTGTGGTTTAAAGTGTATAAAATTAGTACCCTGTGATTTTGCACTTTATCACTTTAGTACCCTGTGGTTTCATACTTTATTACTTTAGTACCCTATGGTTTAAAAAACCACAGGATACTAACTTGATACAAAATTAAAATCACAGAATATTAAAGTGATAAAGTGCAAAATCACAGAGTACTAACTTGATACATTTTAAATTATAGGGTACTAAAGTGATAAAGTGAGAACCACATTGTACTAACTTAATACATTTTAAACCACAGGGTACTAAAGTGAAAAAAAATTGAAACCACAAGGGGGGTTTTCGAAGTTTTCCCTAAATTTTTTAGATATTGTAAATTTTAAATATTTATTTAGATTTTAATTTTATAATCTTAATAATCATTAAATTATAATTCCTGTGTAGGAAGTGACAGCATCCACTGGGTGCATTCACAAGCAATCTGGAGGAGGAATCGATGATTGGATAATCATTTGGGAATGATGATTGTGTGATGAATTGGTTTTTGTTAATCTTTTCTTTGAGATACCACTGTAAATTGCACTGTTTTGTTTTTATTTTATTTTATCTTTTCACTTGGTTACTTGCTTTTCACTCAATCAGTCATATATAGAGGGATTCAATAACAATGATTTATTGCTTATTATTAATATTAATAGTATGTGAATACCATTTGTTGTTAATTTTATAATTTTTTAGATGTCTAAAATTTATTATCTGGTGATGGTACTATTAAGAATATTATAGATGGATTCTTATCATCAGGGCAATAAATACTATGTTTTATTGCATTACAATCTCCTTTTTTTTTTTTTTGATACTCAAGAATTTTAGGAGTTGTTTGATTGAATATAATTATAAATATAGTGGAGATGAAAATATATATAGTTAAAAATGTTGGCGTTATAATTATATATTTTTGTTAAGTTCAACAGTAGAAAGAATTGTAGTTATAATTTTCTTATTTGGTTGTATGTAGTTGAGAAGCATATTATAAAATTTTATTATTTTTTATATGTGACGGTGAGATTATCCCTTTTGTAGAAAAATATATTTTTACTTTAAAATGTTGTTAGAGAGGTAAGCGTACTCTTTTACAATAAGTTATTCTGTCTAACTACTGCAGTAGAATTACAATCAATTTGGACATAGTTTCAAATACTGTAGTTGAGTCTTCTCATGTCTAATTGCAGCAGTTAATTAATTAAAATACATCAAATCAAATACCAGATTTGCATATACATACTGTTACAACTGCAATTTGGTTGTAAATACTTGCAATCAAATAGTCCCTTAAATTTTATTTTTAACTTTTTTTTTTAGCTTCTAGATGTGTCTTATTTTAATCATTCTCCGTATTTATTGTTAGAGAAAAAATTGTTGGCTAAACCTGATACATCTTTCTATTCACATACCAAACGTCTATTGATCTTAAGTTTTATACCATATTTTAATTCTAGAAACTATTGGGTTATAGCTTTTTCTCTAATGAGCAAAGGAATTGTCAGATTTAAAATTATAAGGTAGATGAAGTGTAACGTACTGAACTTTGGCTAAATTGATAAAGTACGAATTAAGTTATACTAGACATGATTAGAATGAGTTTCAAGAGGTTTAGACTATATTTGAATCAAATTGAAAATAATTTGGATCGAATTAGCGTTTAGAAACTCAGAAAACTAAGTTCCAAACCTTTTCGGATGGCCAAAATAGGCATTCGGGTGCACAAAATAATTTCGGATGGCCCATTAATTGCATCCTCTGGATTCCTTTGGATGCTCATTCAGAGAGCAGAGTTGCTGTGAGGCCACTTTGGGGCGCCCCGATCTTTTCAGGTCTCACTTGAGGGCATCCGGAAGGCATCTGGATCCTCAACCCGAAAGTTGGAACATGCAGATAGGGCATTAAGATGCCCAAATTCCCCTGCAGGCATCCAGAACACTTTATCAGACAGTCTCTCGCATGCGCCTGATACACCATTCAGACGCTCAACCCCACAATCGGACGCTCGATTTCCATTTCAGATGCTCGAATTGTGAAACGAGTGGATCCATTGGGCGACCGGATTTTGGACCAAATGCAGCTACGATAAATTCAAGCATCCCAAAGATTGGGGGGGCTTTATACAAATAGAAATTGTTGGGGGCTTTATACACTATTGTAGCATGCACTCCTATAAATAGGGCTTTCACAATAAACACTAATCCTCACCCCATTTTTTTCCTTTTACACACTCTCTCTTCCTCTCTTCCTCTTTTTAGAAAGAGTCCTAAATATCCATTCTTGGGGCTCGAAGGAGCACCCTTTGGACGCTTGAGAAAGATTGGGAGCTTTAAGATCTAGGAAGCTCTACGTACGGCGGAGGAGAAGACCATCTCTTCTTTTATTTTTTTTTATTTTCTCAAATAATTAAGTTGATTATGCCTGTTTGTCAGGCTACAATTCTATACATGCTGTTAATGACTTAGTTTGAAATAGTACAAGCTAGTTTTGTGTTAAAAATCTCTTAACAGCTTTTGCTATAGTGTAAGCGAAAACTATATGCTTTAGGTCTCGTGTGGTATTACATCTATTTTTTATTTTTTAAATAAAATTTTGTATATCTCAAATGATTATAGAATGGGCAGCGGAAGTAAATATTGCTTAGCTAAAAAAAATAAAAACTTAAAAAACTCTTTTGTGCTTCCAAAATTTTTTTAAATAAATTATCATCTATCACTTAGTTGAATACATTCTAAGCTAAGGGTGTGTTTTGTTTGACATAAAACTATGAAAAAGAAAATTTCGGTGGAAAAAAAAAATTTCGGAGAAAAATAAATTTTATGACATCTAGTGTTTGGTTATTAGGAAAATAAAATAGTTTTCCGTTACGATTGTTTGGTTGAAAAGATTGAAAAAAAAATTATAAATAAAAAATTAATATATATATTTTTATTTATATATTTTATATTATTAATATATAATTATTATCATATTACATATATAGTTTATATTTATAAATAAAATATATTTAAAATATATTATGTAATAATTAAGTATATATGTAATATAATATATGACAGTATATATTTAATACTATAAAATAAATTACTAGATATTTATAAATAAAATATTATATAATAAATATATTTATATTAAAATAAAATACTTTCTTTAAAATATATATAAATATATATATTATTATATATATTATATGTAAAAAAAAAAGAATGGGGAGAGAGAGAGGTCCACTGTCCCCCTCCTCTCCCAAACGCCGAGATTTTTGCGCATAGTTTTCGTTTTCCACTAGCTTCGAGCGGAAAACAAAAGCATCTTTTTTCCTCACAATTCGTAAAAAAATAAAATTTTCAAAAAAAAATTTTTACGAGCAAACAAATGGCAAAATTTTATTTTTCCACCAATTTTTTTTTTCAGGATAATTTTACGAGAAACAAACACACCCTAACCTATATTAAAAGAACAAAGAATCTTATTTCTTCCAACATATCTAATTATATTAAATTAATATTTCTTTTAAACAATAGAAACGGCAATAATACTAAAGGACTAAGCGTCACAGACATGGACACAACACGACTCGGACACGGCGACTAAGCAATTTCCAAAAAATTGGGACACATACGAGTATGGTAAGAACACAGCTAATAAAATACAATATTATTAATATAATAATATATATATTTATAATATATTAAGTATTAATTTTGCTAAAATGTTATTATATTTCTTTTATGAATAAAATCCACCATACGTAATTTATTTATATTATCCCAAAAAGATATGCATTCATCAAAAAGTTAAAATAATTATAGTCTTATTTATATATATATACATGCATAAAAGAAACTAAAATAAAAAAAATATATTTTTTCAAATGAGATGCGCTATGGACCTATATCGAAGGTGCATGTGTCCATGGCCTGTCCGCGTTGAACACGAGTTCGACACGGGTACGTGCGTGCCCGATACGAACACACGCGTCTTATAGAAATGTCCTTGATACGTAGCCTTAGCGATCATCCGGTATTGTTGACATTCGCTTATTATTTTTAAACATGAATTCTGCACGATAGAGTGTTCGAGTGGTTTAATTGTAGTACTTTTGTCATCCATATATGTAAGGGTGCGGTATGGGTTGTGCAATGTCGGCATATCTTGCATGCTACGACGGGCTAAGAGCTCGCCTGACCTGAGTCACCTGACAAGGAGGATCCCTTGGTGCCATGCTGGACCTCAGACCTTTTATTTTAACTTTTTCATTTTTTATGTATTTTTTGAATTTTATAATTTTTAACTTTAGTTACGTAAAATAGAGATAATTTCGTACAGCTTTCTATAAATATAACAAATAATAATAAATATTATATCTCTACAAAATTCAAATTATCTGATTTATTCTCAAAAAGTACTAATGGTTTCAAATATATACTTTTGCTGTTAGTATCTGTTATAGGTAAATTGACCTTTTACTCCTTTTATATTATAATCTCATAACTACCTGATGGGCCCTAGCCCTAGTCGAAGAGAAACAAACGTGCTTGGAGGAGAGCATTCATGTCCTCTCGCGAAGCCGGCGAAGCGATCGAAGCCCCCCGATGGCGGCACCCTGAGAAGTCCTTCTGCGAACCCTCCCACGAAAATAGAGGAAAATGAGTGAAAAAATAAAGTGTTTGATACATAAAGGAGAAAAGGAGTGTGAGAAGAGAGAGAGAAGAGGTTATAACAATAGTAGATTAGATTAGTTTTTATAAAAAAGAATGAGTTGATAACAAACCGCAGTAGCAAATATGAACGTTACTAGATTTTAACTGAATAAAAATGATAAATTGAACTTTGTAGGGATATATCTGATATTTGGAGTTGTATGAAACTATCCCTAATAAAATATGCCTAGTTACCTATTTTGTAAATAAATTTTTAGATAGTTTTGAAAAAAAAAAAAAACATTTCACAATTGGGTCCAGTAGGGAAGCACGTCTTAGCGGTGGTCCAACAAGTCATACCGCGGGCCATGGCCTGCCCGGGCTGGACCTCTCCATGGGCAGTCCAACCCATTCCACATCTTTATATTTTTACAGATTTTGTTTGGCAACACAAGAAAAACACTTCGTAATAATATAAATATAAATAAATAAATAAATAGATAAATTTATTTATTTATTTATACTAGTTTAGTGGACGTGTAATGCACGCCGGACACATTCAAAAAAACACAATAATTTTATAAGTTTATTAACTTTATTTTTGTTTTAAATTCATACTTTTTCATGGTATGCCTTCATGTATGTCAGATCATATTATCTCTCTCTTGTTTGCTAATGGGCACAGCTTAGCCTTCTGCGGCTTGCACTACCTGCTAAAAAATATGTATATATATTTTTCACCCCATGTTTTTCATAGGTGATACTGGAGGTGAGGTCGGGATAGTGCATGAGGACACTTGTAGATATAAACGTTTAGACTGGCATTGGTGATTTAGCTTTCCTCTTTAAGTTGCATATTCATGGTATTTAGCCCTGTGTTATTAATGATGGGTACAGGTTTCCCGCTATTAGGTGGTTTCTTTCATTATTAGTATCTTCAAATAATTAATTGTTGATTTATTTTGTACGGTTAGTGTCTCTGGTTCAGTTGCTTATCTATCGGTTGTTATTGTTGTTGTTCTTGTTATGATTGATATTATACTTTAGAGATTTCTATACCGTGCATATAAAAGGGAGATTCATTTTATTTATACAAAAAAGATTCTGTACACATGACGGATCTATGCATGTTTCGATACAGTCTTTGTTTTGGTTTATATATATATATATATATATATATAGAGAGAGAGAGAGAGAGAGAGAGAGAGAGAGAGAGAGTCCGGCTGGGATACTATCGATAGCATAAAGAATTTGTTGCTATCGAGTTTTCTACTTTTAGATTTAACCATTCAATTATTTTTACCCGTTAGATTATATTATTTAACCAACCACTCACTCAACCCTAGAGGGCTCACATCATTCTAAACACACATTTCTCAATCCAAGGAATAAAAAACTAATAGCTATTGGTGCTATTAATAGTATTCCATCCTAGTTTTATATATTTATATATATATAAATTAAGTCCGGTTGGGATACTATTGATAGCATCAAGGATTTGATGCTATCGAGATTTTCACCGTTAGATTTAACCCTTTGATTAATTTTACCCGTTAGATTATACTATTCAAACAACCATTCACTCAACCCTAGAGGCTCCATATCATCCTAACCACACATTTCTAAATCCAAGAGTTAAAAAACTAATAGCACCAATAGTATGATGCTATTGATAGTATTCCAGCCTAATTTCATATATATATATATATATATATATATTATAACTCAGTGGGACCACTCAACCCCTAAGGAACTAATATCATCCTAATCCTATAATTTTTCATCTAAGGGTTAAAAATTTGATAGCAAAAATGATCTTTTGCTATCACTAGTATTCCAGCCTAAATCTCTCTCTCGCTATATATATATATATTGCTATTTTTTCTATAAAATATTTTACAAGAAAGTCCAGAGATGTGATATATATGGCTTTATCTTCATAGTTAAAAATTGAAGCTATATGACACCTTAGAAATAAATTTTCAATTTTTTTTTTGGTATATTTACGCCCTTTAATTAGATGGCTCTTATTTATTTGATTAGATTTTGATTTTGCGGTAATGATGACTTAAAAAAATACTTAAAAAGTTTTTTTTTTTTTTTTTGAGAGATAGGTAGCACGCTAATCGTTTCGCTTATTTTATTTAGAAATAAACTTAACTGAAAATATGAATCAACTGGAATTCGAACTTGGATCTCGAATATCAACCATTAAACCCTTTGCCACTTGCTGGACGATCGGTAGTACTTGTGTAGAACGCAGCGGAAGTATTCGTTCGTACCTTTTTGCGGAGGCGATTCGCGCAACAACGCGATGAGCCCGGATCGTTTAGATTGATTCACGTGTCCTCGGATCGTCCTTGAATGTCTTCTCACGTTCTAAACTCGCGATGGATCGAACTACAAACAAGCACGATCACAAATCCACCGTGCAAGTCCCTCTAGAATAATAGGTCAATGGAGGAAGTGATTTTTCTCTATTATTTTTTTATTCTCTCTCTTTTTCCGTTCTTTCCGTATATATTTCGCTATGTGGGATCGCCCGCATATTTATAAGGAATTCCAAAATCCTAATGGCGTTAGAGATAAGGCCAAATCGGTTATTAATTGTTATCCTAATATGATTAGATTTATCTCTAATTAGCTTTCCAATTTAAAAGCAAAATTAATTCTAATTCAATTAGATAACATAATATCCGTCGGATCGAACTCGCTTATGAACGTACCTGATTCGATTTAACCGAATGCCAACAACTTGAAAAGTTTCAATACGGGCATGAGACATATATGTGTTCACGGAGTGCAACCAATAATTTATTCTTACAAAGAGGTGAAGGAGGCAGTGACGGATCGACACCGACAGTACAGATGTGTAGTATTAATGGGACAGCTGGTTTGAAGACAGATGTGTAGTACTAATGGGACAGCTGGTTTGAAGACAGTACGAATGAACGTGGAGTGACAAAGCATCGTCGTCCATCCCAGCCACTTTATGCTGTTAGTCATTTCAAAATCGCACTCAAGCGTTGGACAAAAATTATATGCGCATCGTTTCTAAACTATCCAGTGTTAGAACGATGCGGATGAGTCCAATCGCACAGCAAGTTGGTGGATTAAGGTCCCCCTCAACTATTGGTTATTTTGAAATATATTATTTCTATCAAATTTAATTAAAATGTTAAATCAAATTTGGCATTAAAGTTAAAACTATACATCAAAAAGGATTTTGTCTCAACCCTTTTGGATTTTAAAAAATTAAAGTAAAATAGAAATAAAAACTAAAGGCTGTATTTCAAAAATCTGCTGATATTTGACGGACCTCCATGCATTTTAACCAACAATTTGTCTGCGTGCTTCGTTTTTACTCAACGTTCTAGCATTGTTTTTGTCTTTTTGAATTTCTATAGTTAAAAATTTTTATCAAATTCAACAACTATATTAGTTATTGAATTTAGTAATTAATCTAATTTTGTTTATATCTTACTAATTTTTCTAGTTCAATTTTTTTAAAGTAAAGTATTATCTATCACTTAATTCGAGTGTATTATATAGCTAGGTAATCAATCATAGCAATAAAAAGTTTTACCAATATATCAATTAATTATAGAGAACTTATATTTAAAAAATTAAAAATATTAATAATATCAAATAAGGCCTAAATGTATAATTTTTTAAACTATAATACAACAAACTAAACAAGTGCTAAATCATCATAAAAATAAAACAAATCGAAGTTTTTTTTTAATGGGAATTAAAATTGGATTGAACTCCTATTTTTTTTTTCTTTTCATGTTGTTAGGAGCCGAATTTCCTGTTCCTTACTCGGTCAAAGATCTTCCTCGGGGAACGTATAGGGATGCGGAACGGCTAAGAATGCTAACCCCCGAAGTTTGCGCCCTTCGACTGGATCAAGCGATTCGGTTGATGAGGGATCGGATCAGCCGAGTTCGAAAATCTCTACTGTAGAATCGATTCAGTTGGATGAGTCGAATGTATGGACTATGCATAGATTTGGACCGGCCAAAGAGCCGAATAGGCAGAAAACACAGTGACTGGTCAGCTGAAAGAGCCGAATGCTTTTATATATTAAAATAAAGTTGGGAACTCATATAAAATAGAGTGTGCCCGAAGGGCATATAGAGTCTAGATTACAACAGAGTGTGCCCGTGGGGCATACAGATTCCAGAGATCTAACTTAAAAACTACTACTAGAAAATCAATAAATGCAGGTAAAAAAAATTACATGTAGAACTACTTCTAGAAAATGATAAATGTAGAAAAGGAAAGTATTGAAACGGTGGTCTTCTCGTTCAGGGGAGAGAAAGACCTCTATTGCAGGCTTCGAAATTAGTATTTATAGTGATGTCTTCTCAGCCCACATTATTGGCCGGTTTTTAGTAGTGGGGGGAGTGTAGTCATGATCGCGGAAGTTACACCCCACTTCTCAACCGTTCCCGCCTAATTTTAATTTTGGCATCAACAATGCCCCCTTAATAGTCTTTCGAATGAATATTTGGATGACTATTGGTGCCAAATCGTCTGCTCAATGACACAGCTGAGACCCAAACTTTAGTTTCGCTGGTCTTGGTCGAATGAATAATCGAAGTTTCAAAAATGAGTCAGCGGCCGCTTCTCTATATTGGGCCGTGAATTGGGCTATATGCTCGACCATATTCTCGGTCTCATCGCCTGAGAACTTGTCGAACTTTGTCATTTTTTAGTTTGCTGGATACGGATACTCCACGTTGATGTTCGCGGGATATGGCAATCTAAATACAGGTCGCACTGCCGAACTCGGCCCCACACCAAATGTGTTCCGAATCGCTTCTTCTATTTGAGCGTATAACTCATTATTTCTTGCTGCTGAAGCAGGAACCGGTGCCGGAACTACATTCGGCCCTGAAAGCGGTCCGTAATTTTGCATTACAGAGTTGAATTCTTGCAACCTGTTGAGGCCTTGCCCCCCAGCCCTTACGCCCACGTTCTGGGGCTGGTAAGCTGGTAGGTAAACCCGATGCAATCTCCGATTGCACGCCGACGTTTATATTCGCCGGCCTATAAGCAGTCTGGAACTATGCCATTTGCGGTTGCGTCTGTGAGACCGCCGGCGTGACGGAATTTTGTTGCACCGGCGCATTTAGGGGCCCTGGCCTGTTGCCCCCCATAAAGTTGCTCGTTTGGGGTAAATAACTGTCCGATTCGACCAATATTTTCATTGTAGGCCGTGATGGCGGCCAGCACCGCATCTAATCGAGCAGTACTTTGATAGATATTTTGATCGACAGCTTGCAGGACTCGAGTCATCTGGCTGAATGCCTGAGTTAGACTCGGCTCTTGATAAGCCGACTGCCCACTAGTCTCTCCTCCAACAGGTAATGCCGCCTGATTCTCGTTTGTATTTTCGGCGCTATTAGCTTGGTCATTCCCTGAATGCCTAGGAATGACTCTATTCTGGAGGTTCATAGCGTTGTCGTCAGCCATAGTTTCAATAAAAAATATAAATTTACCTAAATTGGTGTCCCACCGGGCATGCCAAAAATTGTTAAGAGCCGAATTCTTTGTTCCTTGACTCGGTCAAAGATCTTCCTCGGGGAACGTATAGGGATGCGGAGTGGCTACGAATGGTGACCCTCGAAGTTTGCGCCCTTCGACTGGATCAAGCGGTTCGGCTGATAAGGGATCAGATCAGTCGAGTTCGAAAATCTCTACTGTAGAATCGGTTCGGTTGGATGAGCTGAATGTACGGACTATGCACAGTTTTGGATCGACCGAAGAGCCAAATAGGCAGAAAACACATTGACTGGTCGGCTGAAAGAGCCGAATGTCTTTATATATTAAAATGAAGTTGGGAACTCATATAAACCAGAGTGTGCCCGAAGGGCATACAGACTCTGAAAATCTAGATTACAACATAGTGTGTCCATAGGGCATACAGACTCCAGAGATCTAACTTAAAAACTACTCCTAGAAAAGCAATAAATGCAGATAAAAAAGATTACATGTAGAACTACTCCTAGAAAACGATAAATGCAGGAAAGGAAAGTATTGAAAATGCGGTGGTCTTCTCGTTCAAGGGAGAGAAAGACCTCTATTGTAGGTTTCGAAATTACTATTTATAGTGATGTCTTCTCAGCCCACATTATTTGTCGATTTTTAGTAGTGAGGGGAGTGGTGTAGTCATGATCGCGGAAGTTACACCCCACTTCTCAACCGTTCCCGCCTAATTTTAATTTTGACATTAACACATGTACTCCTACTTTTTTTTTCTTTTCATGTATGCGGATATTAACAGATAGAGAAACACTAAGTTTAAAATTAGGAAGGATTGTAATCCTACAACTCCTCATTCATGGGTACCAATTCACTTAAAATATGTAGACGCAACACACAGATCTCGATTGTAACTTGGCACAATGATTCTCACGCCATTCCTAATATGAATTGATCCAATCCGACATCCCGTGATCACTTCAAACGTGGCTAAGTCCAACCCAACCCCTCGCCACAGGCAAAATACTGGTTCCTTCAAGCCATGCAACAAAGATAAATAAAAAAAAAAAAAGCTTTGGATGAGAATATTGTAGGATTAATTATACAATCCAAGTTAGGTTTACAACCTAGCACTCGTCATAGGTATAAATATAATAAATTGATGGAGACCCCTCAAATACATGACATTTTTGAAATAGACCTTTAAACTTTTACTTTTTTCTATCAGAACCTGTTAACTTTTAGTTTTTTTAAGAATTAATTTTTTTAACCTCTTAGTGAATGAAATTAAATTAATTCATAATTTGATAGCTAAAATGATTTTTAAGTGTGATAAAACTTTTAACCTAAAAATCTAGATAAAAAAAATTTAAAAGCTAAAGAGCCGAAGAAAAAAGAAGTTAGAGGGCCGATTTCAAAATAGCTAATAGTTTAGGGTGGTCTCCTTGCATTTTAACCTGGCAAAAGCTTTTGTTGGCGGCTCAGAGGATGGTCTCTAACCAGTTGGTTTGGCAACCGCGTCCACTAAATTTTTGTCAATATAAAGGGGGTGTAATTCTGACCTTTTTTTTGACGTGCCATGAAAACGATATGAATAAATTGATAAGCTACGTGCACTTTATACAAAAGTTTTATTCTTATCACCATGCCATGCTACAAACCGCACAAACTATTAGATTCCTTATTTCTGGATTCGAGCCACCATGCCTCGTATTTGGATTTGAGATAGTTTGATCAAATCCAAAATATAGACTTAAATTAAATCGATAAAAATTAATAATGCTAAGAAGTTTGGCGGTAAAAGTTTGACAGGACTTGAACTCAAAATTTTTTACTCCAATATTATATTAAAAAAATACGAAATAAGCGTTGTTCTACAAAATCTTAAGCTCATAGAAAATAGTATTTTTAATATTTTTATTCAACGTCTTATAGGATCACCGGAGCTAATGTTTAATTCCAAAAGATTGACCATAAAAAAAAAAAAAAGAATACTCATCAAACTTAAAGTATATAAATGTACTGTGCTCATGGATCGGATTGTAACTCAGCCCAACCTGACCTCCTCCATCAGGCAGAATGGTGGATCTATTTCAGTCAACAATCCTCCCCCCTCCTCAACATATGCCTCATGTGGGGGAATCAAACCTGCACTTTAACAAATCTTTTTTTTTTTCACATAAACACCAAACCTTGTCAAAATAATTTTGTCCGAAATAACTGAAAAAAAGGAAGCATTATTGGCCAATAGCAAATGTAACATCCATCCCCAAAATAGCACTTCTAGCATTTGATAAATGAAAGGGCATGTTTAATTCAAATATGAAATTGTTGGATTATATAAAGCCATGCATGTTACAAGTCGATAGCACGGTGAAATGTCGATTGCTGTTCCGGACAGCATGGGTTCTTACTTGAATGGTTCAAACTTGATGTTCGAGATCCAGGAATCTCTCAATTGGGATTTCATGGTGATCGGCATGTAAACAGTGGGTTAGGTGTATAATATAGGTGATTTCTGGCTCCGTTCTCGCAGAACGAGTTTTGCTGCTGGTTGCAGCGGTAGGGTAGTCTCGTTGGCTGGTTGGAATCTCGTTGGTGCAAAGCACGGACCGGCGATTGACCCTAGGTGGGTTCCGAGTTCGAAAATGATGATTTCCGAGAACCCGATACGGTAGATTTTGGAGTTTTTGCACCCGCATCGTACCACTTAGCATGCGGCTGTCCCGACACCCAAATGTGAGTATTTTTTGATAGAGAAGTTGGTCAAGTAAATAATTGAGTATTTTGGAACACTTCAGAGCTAATCTGGACCCCAAAATGCCGAAATTGAGCTGTTTCGGGTGCGGTTCTTGTCACATGGGTTGCTGCGGATGGTTTCGGTGCCAAAATAGTGTCTTGGGAACTTAACCGGTGACTTCCAAGATCTCAATTTTTCATTTCGGTGTACTACTTAACTGGCTGTCCCAATAACATTAAAATGATGTATTGAGATAGTAGGCAAGGTAGGATAGGAGTGGGGCTCAATTCGAGGCACCTCGTGGGTTGGGATGGCATTCTGAGGAGTCGATGCAACCACTGGGCGATCTTACGGTGATCGTTGAACGAGATTCGAAAATCTGATTGTTTGCATGTTCGGATTCATATAGAATCATAGCTTTTGTAATTAGTGGGTTTGAACTAATTACGATTTTGGATGGACCTGCGCATAGGTCTGGACTGTGGCGGGGGACATCGACAGGGTATCGACGACCTGGTTTCATTATATAGTGAGGTGTGTACTTCGATCCGAAGTCGGTAAAGTGGTGCATGTTCGGTGATTTCTATTCCTGTTATCTCCTTTCATTCACTTGATGCTGGTTGAGCTTCCGTACACCACTTGACTTCTTAGCTAGTTGCTCTACGCTTGTACCTATCTCATTTTATCATGATTTTGTGGTAGAGCGGTGTTCCTTTATGATTGAATTGTTTATTTTATGTTGATAGAAGATAATCTTGACATTAGTGACCTTATGGTCGGTGACACTCTTAGGTATCTATTTTATGACTTGACATTAGTTGACACTCGTTGTCGGTAACACTTCTAGTGTGTATTGCATAATATGACATTAGTTGACATTCGTTGTCGGTGACACTGCTATTTGTATATTACATGATTTGATAATTGTTGACCTTGTGGTTGGTGACATTTTTAGTGGTATATCACACGACTTGGCATTAGTTGATCTGATGGTCGGTGACACTCTTAGATAGAGATTGGCCTGATTGGTCGGTGACTCATTGTGGATTATTCTCTCAGCTACTTGCTGATGTCGGCTGTTGAGCATATTGCATTGATCGCCACAGCTCGTGAGCATTTCACGTATACCAATGGTATGATCCACGGCAAGAGGGTGTTCTTTTTCAAAAAAGTAGTCATCTTCCGACTTGTGAGCCCTACAAGGTGCATGTTAGGGTTATATGCCAAGTGGGCAAAGTACATCTTGCCTTCGTCGGCTTACGGTACCCACTAGGAAAGGAGACGTGTTTACATATTCTCACCCCCCACTATTTTTTAGGTGACGCTAGCGGAGAGGGTTGGGACGGTGCATGAGGACGATACTAGATAGCTGTGTCCCAGATTTGTCCATTGTTGATGTTTGTTACTCTTCTGTTGGATTAGTTTAGTTCATTACCTTTCTTTTTTTTGAGAGATAGGTAGCACGCTACCCGCTTCATTTATTTCATTTAGAAATAAACATAGCTGGAAATGTGAATCAACTAGGATTCGAACTTGGGACGTCGGGTACCAACCACCAAGCCTTTTGCCACTTGCTTTAGGGATGGTCGGTAGTTCATTATCTTTCAATGTTTAAATATTAATAGATGTATGTGAATTGTTGTTATATTTTGATCATCGGATTGTTTGTGTTGTGTGGTTGTATGTGTGGTTGACTTTGTATTATGGTGCTACACCGTGCATGTGCATAGAAGACCCTATATGTTTGTACAGGAGATCTTTTGTCCATATTGCGGGTTTGTGTGCATCTACAGGGTGTTATCAAAGATGTTTTAAAAAAAATCTACGTGTTTTTCGCTAATTTTTCTAAGAAGAACTTCCAAAAAGAACCTCGGGGTATGACAGATTAAGATGGTATCAATGCCAATTTCAACTACAATCAACCACATTTAGATTGACCTGTAGGATAACCTAAGGCTTATAAGCACGTAAGACCGCGGGGTTATTGGGATTAAGTCCTGGTGTTTGGGTCGAAATTCTATAATCTCGAGTTATATGATTTTTTTATTACCCCGTATTTTGTGCTACATGTTTAGGGTTACTACTCTACCTTGTGTATGTATTACGGTGATTGGTGTAGACTCGAGCTTCTGCCAGGAGTAGTGGCGGTTTACCAGGCAGATATCGAGTGACAAGGTGTAATTCACCAGGTATCACCACTTATTGGCAGGTGGTGGCCTTAATGGGCCAAGTGACGGCACTTAATGGGTCTATACAGTCGATTTAGTTGCTTTGACCCAGGTCTCACTTCCTACGTATAGTACGAGTGTTACTATAGAATACTGTTTTATTGTGGACGCAGTGTAGGTTGCCGTCTAGCATGTGAGCGCGAAGTTTGAATGAGGTGAAATTATTTTGGTGCGAAATTGACGCGAAAACAAAGGAATCGGGCTAATTTATCACTATGAGGGACCAAATCGCAGTGATGAAAAGTGTTGGGCTAAGCTGCAAAATGGCACCTTAATGGAATTCCACCAAGCATCAATCCTTATCTCTTTCTTTCTCCTCTCTCTCTCTTTCAGATTTTTTTTCTTTTTGTTCAAGAAAGAAAGCAAAAGAAAAGAAGAAAGAAATGTGAAGAAGAGAATAGAAAAGAGAAGAAGAAAAAGAAGTAAATCCCAGGTAATTTTTTTTTTCTCTCCTTATTCCTTCTTCTCTTTCTTTTTTTTTCTTTCGTCCTTTCCTCTTCCCTCTCTCCGCTGCTCCTTGCTGCAGAGCAGCGGTAGCAAGCTGCTGTTGTTGCTTGCTGACTGCACAAGCAGTAGCAACAGTAACAGCAGCTACTTGGGCAGCAAAGAAAAAGAAAAAAATACAGAGAGAAGAGAAAGAAAGAAAAGAAAGATAGAGAGGGGGAGAGGGAAAAAGAAAAAAGAGAAAAAAATATAGAAAGAAGAGAAAGAAAGCGAATGAAAGAATAAGAGAAGAAAGAGAGTGAGAGAAAAAGAAAGAAAGAAAGGGAGAAGAAAATGAAAGAATGAAACGAAGTGTCAATTGGTCAAATCCGCACCTCTAACTTCACAATTGATCGTCACAGGGTGTACCGTGTTTGCGGCGCGCGTCCAGCTACTCGAACTTAAGGTAATTTGCAGTCATTTGAGACGAATCAAGAGCAATTAGATAATCCGAGGTATGTTGTAATTCCGAAAGTTTTGTCTTGTGTTGTGTTTCCGTGCGACTGTGAGCCCAGGAAAAGCACGTGAGTGATGGATTCTTTACCGTAACTAACGTAGCTCGTTGAAGTGGGTTCCGAGTCGCCGAAAACGGCGAATTTTCTTATATGTCTATTTGTAGTATTTGAGCCTCTATACATGACTTATACAATATTGATCGTCATATCTAGACGTTCAACGCATGAACATGTGACATAATAGTCGAGCGTGAACATGAGTATGAATAGGGGACATGAATTTGACCTTGATATGTCCATTTTGACAACGTATATCGTGTTTAAAGCATGAGCATGAGTTATTTTCTTTTCATTGTATTGATCATGCCATGAGTGATATGATACAAGTCTAAGCTTCGTGAAACCTTTAACAACCACTCTTTTGACTACTTTGTGGCCAAGAGTTCGTGAGACATGAGTTGATTAATTTTTGGACATTGATGTCTAAGTTGAGACCATTGGGTCATTTCTTGTGATTCTTGACCATCCCATTATCTAGTAGACGTGACATAATGCTTGTTAGCCATATCTCCTATTGGACATCCTGACTTAGGTCAGGGGAAGCCAGTCGACATCTTGTGTATAGTGATGAGTCGCCCATTGCCCCTATATGTTGTCCAAATTCTAAGTTATGTGAGACATCTATGTGAGTTATCTATGTGAGCCATCTTGTACATGCCATGAATTCTGTGGTAGAGGCCGCAGGTTGCGTGGCGATAGCGTACAGACATTTGGACATAGAGAGGTAGTAGTTGACACCATTGAGTTGTGTAGATGTTTGGACAAAGAGAGGTCATATGCATATTCTGTTGTGACATCTATTTTCTGTTTACGCCACGATTATGCTGAGGACATTGGATAGATAGTTGAGATATTGTTGACCATTGTATAGATCATAGCCTGCAGAGCAATATTGAGTTTGACAGAGATACTTGCTATTAGACTCTGTAGGAGTCGTTCCCTTTCGAGTGCTGCTCCGGACGCTGGCCATTTATAGCAGAGATATGTGTGCCTTTGGGAAGATGACTCACCTGCGAGAGTGGTGTTCAGGCTAGGGGCAGAGTCTAGGTGTAAATGGTGCACCTGCGGGAGTGCGATTCCGGCACTAGGCGGGTGCAGGCTTGACCGGACGTAAGAATCAGTCGTTGTGATTGGGTACTATTACAGCATTTGTTTAGTAGTAGTTACATTGCTGCATACACTACTCAGTTTTTTTCCTTTCCTTTTGCTATATATACAGGGACATGATAGTACAATAGGTATAGAGATTTGTTTATATTGCATTCGTTTATTGTTATTTTATATTCTCCATGCAGGTCATAGCCAGTTAGTCCTTACTGTACCTTACATTCATCTATTTAGATCAGAGCAAGTTATCTTTATTGTTACTTACGATCACTCATTTACCTGTTCAGATCATTTACTTGTTATACTGCATATTTTACTATTCTTTCATGATTCTGGCCTCCAGTAGACCTAGTGGGAAGGTTGTGGTGTTGTGGTTATCGTCGACCGTACCCACTGGGAACTACTGTTTAGTAGTTCTCACACTTCTTTATGGTTTACTTTTCAGGGCTTTGCATATTGTCGGGTGATCAAGGTGAGGGGGATCGCATAGTAGATAGCACCTCCCACTAGCAAGCCTATACATTAGAGGACCACAATCTGTACTACACACTTGTACTGGCGTGGGCCAAGGTCCCTTCCTTGCACTTTTGTTTTGGGGGTTGAGTTTTATTTGATGTAGTACATGATGTATAGTGCTCTGATACATGTTGTTTTTTGATTCGATCCTTCATCTTCATCAGATTTAGCTTGGAGATAGTGCTTTGATATGTGCTGTTGTTTATTTTGTTCTTCACCTTGATTCTTGTATTATGAAAACCCCTCAATTTTGACCATGTGGATTGTCTTGTACTGTTCGATTCTATTGACGCTTCGTTCGGACGGGAAAAATTTTGTCCGTTCGCGTGCCTGCAGCGGCCCGGCCTGCCTACCGCCCACTCGCAGCGCGCATCAGTCACTGTAGCATTTTCTTTTTAATGCACGCAAATAGAAAAAAATACACCTTATGTTTAAAAAATTTTTGCATGCCTTGTGATCAATTTTTTAAAAAATCTAAAACTAATTTAGTTTTTCCTTTTATATTTTTTATTGATTTTACATCGAAAACGGAAAAAAAATTGTAAAATTAATCTACATCAAAAATTGATTTACAAAGCATGTGATCTAAACTCAAGCATCATAAGTATGATCATATGGCGTAAACAAGTATAACGGTTCTGATATCAATTATTGGAATTAGAGAGTAGTAAAAACTTACAAACTAGATAGCCAACGTATCCAGAAATCAGAATCGGATTGGGTTGCTTGTTTTACTAGCTTGCTTGGATCATCCTTGTCTCGATGATTCTGGATCTACCACGTAGCTTTACGAATATTCCACCTTCTCCAACGTTTACGTCTTGCGTTACGGATGGGATGTGTCGGATGCAAATCGAAGAGGGCTATCTGAGTCCTCTTCTATGTCCACACTCCAAAACACCGAGAATGTAGGTAGAAATTGTAGATAGAAAGAAGAAAGAGAAGGAAGAAATCTTTTAAATTCTGTTAGATTAATAATAAGAGACAAAAGGGGACGGTCATATTTATAGAATATCGGAACCCCCTTAAATATCTTGAATCTTATATAGAAATTGGGAATAGGAATAGGATTAGGATATCTTAATAGATATCCACTAGGAGATACGTTTCTTAACTAATAAGAAACGCATAATCCATCATTATTCTTAACATATTAGAATAAACCCAATCCACATCTTATGTGAATCGGGTTAAATATCAATGGGCCAATGTGGATACATCACATGGCAACGGTATGTCTGTACACCACAAATTCTACTGATCATTTGTCAAATTGATACTTTCAATTTAATGGTCCAAATTTTAAATCAAGAAAAAATATTGCTCAATAGATCATAGCATCGAAATATATGATTGCTGCGGAGCCAAATTCTCCAACTGATGACTGATCAAAGATCCTCCTTCAAGAAACATGCGAGGAAATGAAACGGCTGTGAATGATAACCCTCGAAGTTTGTGCCCACTGCGAATCAAGCGATTCAATTGATGAGGGATGGGACCAATCGAGTTCGACTCAATACAGTAAATTTGGTTCAGCTAGATCAGCCGAGTATACGAACTGCACAGAGATTTTTGGTTCGACTGAAGAGCCGAATGAGGCTTATATTGTTGAAGTCCAAACAATGTGTTTACAGGATAGAACAAAAAAAAAATCTACTCTATCAACTACTCCTGTAAAAGACAATAGATGTGGAAAAATAGAAAGATTACAAGTAAACTACTCCTAGAAAGCAAGAGAAAATGTGGGGAATTGAAAGTGGTCTTCTTGTTTGCAGAGAAAAAAGACCCCTCTTCTAGGTGTTATCTGTTTATTTATATTCCCTTTGTTGTTATTCAGTTATCTACATAATCGGCCACTTTTCTAATTCGCGGGCCACTATAGGCCGATCCTAACCGCATGAAACCGTCTATGGTTTGCTGCGACTCGTCCGTTATTCCTGGTGCACCAGATGTCATTTATCCTTGGCTTTGAAGCTCCTGGCTGTGTTGTGCATCGGTTCACTACGTGGCACGATTTTCTTGGCGCCAACAATTGCCCCCTTGGCAATCCCCGAACAGACGGTTTGGTAGCTGGCGTAATCCCCTCTACAGGCACGGATTGCGAAATCATCATTTTGAATTGTTTTATAACGTCTCTTTTCTCAGCCGTCCTTTTACCTTTGACGGCCACGATCTCTCACGTTCATTTTGTCTCTTCCGAGGCATTAATTAGGTCATTTATTGCCGCCGTCTTTTCACCATTAAAGCTATTTTTTTCGAAATTCCATCCGATGGCTATGCTTCTCTTCCCTCTTTCTTTTGTCTTCTGTGCTTCATTATTTTTTTCTTCTTATGCTTTCTTTCTTCTTCCTCCCCATCTAGAATTTTTTTTTTGCTATTTTTTCTTCTTTCCATCTTCTTCTCTTTCTTTTTTCAATTTCGCTCATGGTTCCGCTTCTTCCTATTCCTTCATCACCTTTCATTGATTATACTCTCCTTCGCCAATTCGTTGAAACAGATCTTTCTCGATTTATATTAGGACCTTTATTCATAGATGATCCTATTTCCCGAAGATTTTTTTTTCGACTGACGGCCTTCCCCTGATGACTGATGCCATCCATCTGTATTCTTGGTATGTTTCGACGACTTCAAAATCATCTGGGAAGAGTTTTCGAACATGGCCGAGTGCTTCAGGTTCCTATCTCACCTGGTTAGATCATGTTATGGTGTCCTTTGCCGATTTCTGGTGCGAGGTCGGGATTTATGAAGCCATTTAACTATCTAGAGCACCTCTTATAGCCGACATCCTTTTTTTGGCTGCAGCTCTCTGTTTCTGGTCCCTTCTTTCCAACACCTTTTTTTTAGAGGGGGGTCTTTCACTCCTACTCTCCTTGATGTGGCGGCGATCGTTGGTCTACGCCCTCATGGCATTACTCTTTCGATAGTCTATAACCTTGATGGTGTAAATGATTTTGAGGCCCATCTTGATCTGAAAGCCGATCTGGCCTATGCCAAATTCATCCGCCGATTTGCAGGCCAGTCTACTACTCCGGTTACAATGAAGGAACACACAACCTTCCATCTTTACTGGTTATGTCACAATCTCTTGTGTACTCACTCGTAGAAGATCAAACAAGATTTCGTTCTGATCGTCGTTGCCTTGGCTAATGGCGAGAAATTAACATTAAGTACCTATTTTCTTTCTTTGTTTGTAGAGAGATTTTTGAATCTATCAAACCATTACCATCGGGTGGTGTGATTATTAGCTCCGGTTGCAGTGTCTTGTGGTTTTTGCAAATGTGTTTACAAATCTATTTTTCTTATTTGTGCCAAACTCCTTTAGATTTAGATTCGGCTCTTAATTTTGACGCTTATGGCCTCCTCTCACTCGATTCGAAGCCATTCAAGATCAACTAGCCTCTTCTCACGCAAGCGAGTATGCCGACATGTGGTTTTCTATTTTGGCTGCTAGAGATTTGCATGTCGGCTTGGATTCCTCCAAATTGATGCCAAGTACAGAGGTGTATTCCCTTTACTACGTAGCGCGTCAGTTTGGATTCATCCAGGCCCTTCCAGCCCCAGCCAAATTCTTTACTGCCAATACTGCCCGTGGACGTCCTCCTACAAAGAATGCAACTAAGGCCGATTATATTTCAGCTATGGGAAATCGTCTTCGACGGTTTTTCAAACTTTTGAGCTTCCGGCCAAACCACGCAGGAGTGTTGGACTTTCGCTTCACCAGAGCCTGGGAAGCCTTTTGTCAACAACATTTTTTTCCCCTTATGACCCTTGTCTTTAGAAAATCTTTTATCCAGAGGGTATGCTGTCTTTCAAAAGATTCAATTTTATTCTCATCTCCTTTTTTCCTTAATTCATTTCACCTTGATTTGTTTTTTTAGGTAAGGATCCTTTACCTATTCCCCAGAAGAAGTGTCGGAAGAAAATTCAGACGAAGACCCTGAGGATTCGTCTCATCCGCCAACGGTAAATCTCATCTTCTGGTGTATTTTCTTTTTCTGAGTAATTTCTTCAGCTAATATGTCTTTTTCAGTCGACCTTTGCTCCTGCTTCATCGACCCTACGTCCTGACAAGCGGCCGATAAAGTCTATCAATCGCTTTAACCGCCACAACAAAAGTGGCGTAAAATCGTTGCCATCAAGATCCATCCTATTCCTCCTCTTGTGCAAATCGAAGAGTCTTCGGCAGAAATTCCACCGGGCGATACTTTAGCCAAGAACCGTGTGGACCCAATCTCTGTCGAGGTAACCCCTCAGCCTATTCCGATTGAATCTTCTTCCTCTTACTCTTCTGCCGAATCAACCCCACTGTCCTTTTCGATCAAACAGTTTGTGTCAAGAAAAACTTCTCGTACTCACTTTGCTTCATCCTTGGAGTGAGTGATGTCTGATATCGGGCGGCAAGCTCGTTGAGAAGCTTGCTTCAATAAAAGCAAGAAGCAGAGAGAAAGCGGGTGGAAACAGAGAAAAGAGTTGAAGGAGAATGGAAAAAAGAAGCCGCAGAGAAAAAAAAAATTAGCCAAGCAGATGGGGGAGGAAAAAGATCTCAGGAAGAAGAAGGGAGGAAGAAAAATGAGGAAGAAAAAGAAAGGAAGGAAACGAAGAAAGAAAAACAGAGGGTTGAAGTAGAACGAAAAAAGCAAGAAAGACAGCAAGGAAGAGAGGATACTAGAAAAAGGAGAGACGAACATAGACTTTCCTAATGATATTCCAACCGAGGCTTCTGCATCAGCTTCTTTGCCGGTGTTTGAATTGGCAGATCCATTGGCCATTTTTCTTCAAGACTTCGCTGCTTCGAGCCCAAAATCAAATGAAGAAGAAGACCTCTCTACCATCACTTCGGCTAAAACTCAACAGAAATTGGATAAATATTTAAGATTATATAGTAGTGGTCTTCCTAGTTTGGCTCGAAATATAGAACAATTTGATCGGCTTGGGACACTCCTTCTTGATCTCATAGACTAGCCGGCCTTTCTCCTTCAGATAAATGTTTTGCTTAGACTTTATCTTCTCATTTCCCTTCTTTCTTGACTTGACAACAAACTGTTTCTGCCGAGAACTTGGCTTTGGATCATCATTTCAACCGTGTCAGTCATTTTAAAATGAAATTTCAAGTGGCAACTCCCATTACCGATCTGAACAAGCAAGACGCCTCCTTGGAGAACCAAGAATCGGCTCTTTGGCAGTGCATCATCAACCTGAAAGAAGAACTTGTCACAACCAAATCAGCTCTGGCACAGACATCCGAGCGGTGTGTCCTTGTACAAACTCAACTAAGGGCCAAAAAAGATGAAGGAGCGATGCTACACAACCAACTCTCTCAGCTTTACAAAATCCACTCCATAATAAAGTGAAGAAAGCGAGCAGTCGACCTGGCCCAATCTAATTTGGAAGTCGAGTGACATCAACTTAAAGACTTGCTATCTTGTTTTCCTCTTTGTTTCTTATTTCTTAAACATTCGGCCTCATACTTTTCGCCTCTTCCCAATGATGCCTTGCCTCAGCTTGAATTCTTTGCTGCCGACGCTTTTGAATCTTGGTTAGCATCAGCCCATGCCATTTGGTCGGTGCTTTCGTAGTGTGCCATTGATCAACTGGCACGTTGGCAGATACCTTTACAGTTCTGAGATGTTTCCTCAGAATCTCTCTTCTTTCCTACGGTACTGGCCAAGGTTGGATACCAAGCTCGTTAACTAGTCGTCGACCGAGGAATTCAATGTTGCCCTCGGTCATTCCTTCAAATTCAGGCTCGAGTCTCAGCCTGGCTTGATAGTGCTAGTTTGGCCGATACCCCGGGAATCTCTGCTGTGTGCCGAAAGATTTTTCAGGGTTAGTCGTTCGGCTCATTTTTTCTTCGATTTGATGATTATAATAGTCGTTCAGGACTTTTTGTATTACCAAGTCCTTCTTTTCCTTTCACTACACCATAACACGCTTTTAGAGGCAATTTAAACTGCCAGGAAAAATAAAAAAAGTGCCAGGAAAGATCTTTCCCGGCAGTTTCTTGTGGCNGGGTAAATCCTTGTACATGATCGTTTGCTTAGCCTTGGGCGGACAGGGGAGACTCTGTCCGTTCGGCGTCTGTTCGACGCGCTCGAACCGCACCAAATTGGTAGCGGTCTCGGGGCGTGACACGACCTCCTCCAAGTTTGCCGCATTATCCGCCTCGGCAGATTGAGAGCGTGTAATCGGCATGTCACTACAACATCATAAAAGCGTAAGTTAGTAAAACCCACGCTATCGCATCCCCGCTCAAAAAGACAATACCCTAATCATGCGAAAGTAAGGAAGTGTCCTTCACCACTAACTCCCGATGTTACGTTGTCGGCCGCCAACGTAACCCTCCGCGAAGTTAGGAGCTATACACTTCAATTTAACTCCACTTTCTAGAGTTATATAGATACCCAATTAAGATACTTTCGCTTACAAGTCGAATAGACCTCGTCTCTCACGAGCCTATTTCCTATAGGTCAACCGGCCTAAGGTTTGCTAGGTCCACTAAGACTCAACCCTAGGCTCTGATATCAAACTAATCTGTCACGCCCCGGGACTCAGCGGAAGCCCGCCCGGCACGTGCACAGACCCGCTATACGTCTAAAACATATAAGGCGTTTAAAACAAAACGATAAATGAGACAATAAAGGAAAACAACTTGTCACGTCCCGCTATCGCCAATTTGGTCGATCCGGGCCCGTACACAGACGCCGAACGGACAGAACCTCCTCTGTCCGCCCAAGGCTCAACCACAACGAGTACATGTATAAAGAAATAAACAATTTCCAAGATAACATTTCAATATACATGGCTTGCACGAGGGCAAGCAACAATCACAAGTGATAGTAAGCTAGCTATACTGAAAATTAACTGTAATTTAAAACTGTTAAACTGAACTTTACATAACTAAATAACTGAAACATTTAGTTATTTACATGCTTTATAATACATTCATTTACATGTCTCTGTACATCAAAATGTCTCACATGAACTCAAAATGGTATACCACTAAACACGGGTGTCTGCTAGCTAGGCTGTAGGGCTCTTGCCTCGATCCTCGGCCATAACGTTCGCACTGGAACCTGTATGGTTAGTGGTGTGAGAACTACTAAAAGTTCCCAGTGGGTTCGGCCGCCGACCTCGCCGACTCACCCACTAGGTCTATTCAGGCATATGTAGGCAAAAGAAGTAAACAGATAGTAACCAACTATAACATGTAACTACTACAATGCCTGTACAAAGTTGAAAGAAAGCAATATATGAAAACTGTAAATATGCATGCATGCTTTTACTGAATTTACCCAATCTTTTGGTTAACCCTCTGGTTAACAATAACTCACTGACACTATCCCAAATATCGGGGAGACGCAACCTGCACCCGACGGGACTGTCAACTGGGGGAGACGCACCTCCTGGTCCAGTAAAGATGACTACTCCGGAGCTCATCGTTCAAGAAGGAGCGACCTATCTTGAACAAAACGATGTGAATATGATCTGATCCTCCTTTAGAGGATTCAACAATAGACAATGTCACACTTTAACTCTAACTAACTCTTTATGCTAGTTTCATGGTTTCATATTTGATGCTAACCAAATCTCTAGTCATGATATCACCAAGTTCACTATTGTTGTAGTCCATGCATTCATAGGCTTCTATGTCCACATACTAATGTTCATAGGTTCTCAATTTTGATAGAAATTCAAATATTCAATTATCACTTGCATAATGCCAGTACCCTATAATGCATGAATACGAGTAATTCATATATAAATATGCTCAATGAAATATCATAGACATAAAGAGTGATTCAAAGATTTCGGATAGCACCACCCACCTGTAGTGGTGTCAACAACTAGAATCCACGTCTCAAATTGTGTCAAGAACAATCTCGCGCGACTCGGTGCAAATAGAACTAGAACGGCCTTTACCGTAATTAGCGCGTCGCCGACCTGTCGGAAAGTCAATTTAGACTTTCGAGCAAGTTTAACTTTTATTTATAAAGGAATAAAAGAGATTAACTAGAATCATTTTCTCATATTTTACAAGTTAGCATTTCAACTCCAATTTGCTTGTGTGTATATACTCTCGGCATATACACAAACATAGTCTTACTATTAAGCTCATTATCAACTCTCGTAATCAAAATCAGGGATCAATAACATCAACTCTGGGCTGAAGTTATCAAGGTCATATCTCAGTACTCATACGTATTCTCTTAGAAGTCTCAATTTAACATGTATTTCAGCATCATGCTGAATTCTACATATGCTGAATTTTCAGCATTTCAATTCCAACTTTGCTCTAGTCTCCATTAATCTGAAATTAATCAGATCTATTACTCAATTAGTTAGTTCCATCAATGCAATTTTGCATTTCCCTGTTATACTAATCGAATTCCAATTCTTTTTTTTTTTAACCATAATTATCTAAATGGGTTCTCCAATCAGTTCACTTCAATCACACTAGTCAACAGATTTCAATGTTGAAATCTGCACTAGCTGAAATTTCAGCACTACTACTTCTCTTTGTGCAGCCCCCCTACAAGCATATAGCAATTAATTTTCATGTCTATAACTCTTCTAACATATTTAACACCCAATTCATTTGGTTACCCTCGGCTTCAATCAGCGAGGGACGTTGTTTTAAAGCTTTCTTTTCAGCTCAACCTCAAGATCAGCACTATGCTGAAATTTCAGCACTATGCTGAAATTTCAGCACTTTACTTTCTCTTTGTGCAGCCACTATAAGCATAGAACAATTAGTTCTCATGCTTAGAACTCTTCTAGAGTAACTAATCTAACTCCTAATTATAACATAATTATCTCGGTTTGTCACTTAATCAATTCAATTTTAGCTTTATCAATCACTAATTCCATGCTGAAATTTGCCTTTGTCTCACTCTTTTCCAGCTCACTCAAAATCTGCAGTAATACAATAAGTGACCTTACTTCATCCAAATTAAAGAAGAGCAGCAACTTACTCAATTAAAGCTTTACTTAACTCCTTTAATCTGGCTGCCTGGAATTCCTGAAGTCACTACAGCTTCACTAAGTTTTCAATCATGGCAGCAACAAGTTCTTTATCAATTCTTCTTCCAAGGTAATTACCTAATTACAATTAGGTATCAACTTCACCTTAATGCAATTAACTGAATTCCCATTAAATATGAATCCAAACTTACTTCAATTTCTAAGTAGTCTCAGCTAAAGCTTCCACTTGGTCCCTCTGCTGCAGTCCAAGATCAACTCTCAATTAATCACTATTCCTGTATTAACTTTAATTGCTTAGAATTACCTTCAAAGCAATTAACCATAATCAATCAGGAATTTAGCATCAAATTACCAGAATTCGAACTTCTTCAAGGTTTTCTTCTCAGCTGCACTTACTACTCAATAGCTCTAATCATTTCAGCTCCAAATCTGAAATCTCAGCAGCAAAACTCCATATAGGTCTCATTTCTGCAGCAATTAATTAACTAGACCTCATAGTAACTAAATTTACCTTAATTTGGATGCTCTAGCCAAGTTGTTCAGCAACTCCAACAGCAGGAATTCCTTGCTAGGAAATCCCTTTCAGTTCGGACCAGCAAGGAGATCCCTCAACGCATCAATTTCATCAACCTTCCTCAGCTCGGATCAACTTCTCCACTTGAACCCGCAAGCTACAAAGCTGCCCCACTTCTTCTTTGTTTATTCAGCTACTAGCTGAAATTCCTCAGCTGATTTCTTACTTGGATCAGCTTCTTTTCTTCTCCTCAATCCGCAGCCCTCCAAGCTGCCAGAACTTCCTCAACTCCTCAAGCCTTTTCTTCACTACTCTGCTCCTAAGGCCGAGAGAGAAAGAGAGGAGAAAAAGGGATAAGAACAGGCTGGTGGAGGGGTGTTCCAATACGTGTACACCTTCAGATTGACTGGGATTAAGGGATAAGAACAAAGAATTACAACTTAATCCCTGAAATCAGCATAATTGCACTTCAGTCCCTGCTGTAGTTTGATAGGCTGGTGCCTCACTACTTGCTCCTAGGCTGAGAGAAAAAAAGAGAAAAGGAATAAAGGGAAGAGATTAAAAAGCCTGCTGGACACCTGGACATGTGTACTTCAACTAAGGCTAAGAGATAAGGATGAAAAATTGCAACTTAACCCCCAATTTCATCAAAAGTGCATTACAATCCTGCAATTTACACTTTAGTCCCTGCACTAACTAGAACCTGGCAGCAGCTGCTTTAAAGCTTATTTTGCACATCCAACTCACTTCAAGTCTACTCAAACACTTCCAAATTACCCTAATATACCTCTATAAGTTGTCAAATTAATTTGGAAGTGATAAATTTTTATTTTAGCATTATTGCGATCAATTTGATCATTTTGACCAACTCGACAAGAATTTTTCAGCATTAGAGTGATAACAGCAATTTGAGTTCTCGGCCACTTCGATTCCATTCTAGCTTACTCACACCCTTCCAAATTGCACTAATATACCTGTACAAGTTGTCAAATTAATTTGGAAGCAATTAAATTCCAATTTGGCATCATGTTGATCCTTTTAATCAACATTAACTAGGAATTTCAGCATCACTTGACAGCAGCAGTGATTGGAGGTTTCTAACACTTCCAATTCACTTCGAGCCTATTCTCTCACTTCCAAAACATGTCAATTGCTGTTCTTAAGCTACTAATTAAGCTTAGAGACACTTAATTTCCATTTTTACATCATTGTGAGCAATTTATTCACAATTAGCTAACTAGTGAAATTCCAATGCATTACACAACTAGAAGTATCAGAGCAATATACAACATCCAGAAACTAAAGCAAAGTGAAGAGTAGCGAGCTAAAATCACTAATAAACCATAATGTAGTACAACCAAAACCAAGTACAAGAACTAAAAGAGTACATAGGTGGTCTCTATACATGGTAACAAAATCTCTCGCTCTCCCAAAACATGAAAAGAGAGGAAACCACCTAAGAGTAAAAGTAAATCCTCGCTATCTAGCTAGCGATCCCCTTGCCACGGTCCCGTGTCTCCGCCGGTGCAGAGGGCTCTGAAAAGAAAACATAAAACAGGGGGCGTGAGAACTATTAAATAATAGTTCCCAGTGGGCAATTACTGACTTCAGTGAAATGCACCACTAGACCCAAAACTATGCAAGTAAGGTAAATAAGGCAGGTAAGAATAATATATGAACAGATAAATCACTGAAATGGTAGCTCAATATAGCATGAAGTCACTACTTCCATCAGTAATAATCTACCACATGATCTCTACTTAGCATGAATTTGCATAAGTAATAAACTACCACATGATCTCTACTTAGCATGATTTTGCGTAAATAATAAACTACAACATGATCTCTACTTAGTATGATTTTGCATAAGTAATAAACTACCATGGCATAATTGCAGAAGTATAATCCCAACACAATAATTACAAGCTAGAATGGTAATGTGTCATTATCTACTATTCTAATCGATGTCCAAAAGGTACAATATGTCACCAGTAACCCAATCCTGTGAAAGCTACCCGTAGGTAGTCCGGCCTGCGCCGTGCCAACAATGGCCACGTGGAGTCAACATCCCCACTCTAGGAATGAGCCTCCCCCACGGCATCCCATTTTGGCGCCCAATCCCACACGGGCGAGCATATGTCGCGATGGCTATCTCCGGAGTGCCGACTTGTAGGGAGCGACCCTCACAAGTATGTGCGAATGAGCACAATGGCATGCAAGCGAATAAGTCCGTCTCAGGTCCCAGTGGTTCATCACTGTTTCATCAGATCTAAAACCCGGAATACAGCACATGTCCCAAAGGCCTGCCTCTATGTCGTCTTGTCTAAAACACGGAATATAGTAACTGTTTCAATGGCCTATCTCTATGTCATCACGTCTAAACATGGAATATAGTAGATTTCCAGTGGCCTATTATCATGTCTCTAAGTTGCAGTTCAACAATTTTCTAGTTCAAGTGCCCCTTTATGACACTTTTGCTTACTATGTCCCAATATGTATGATAAGTCTAAACGCTTATCATTCTAATCATTTTTCACACAAGAAACATGATCTTACATCATTCATTAGAACATTAAACTCATGCACACTAACAATGCATATGCTTCTCTCTACAACATAGAGTCAATTTTTCATGATGCATAACATAGGAGTCTTAAGCGCTCTAAAATTCATATAAATTCCATTTAACAAGAATATGCATGCATTTATAGTATACGAAAACATATAACCACATAGGAGGCATTTCCTCCCATTTCAATGAAGCCAAACCCACCAAAGGTTAACGAAACCCTTCATAAGCTCCGACGAAGGTGTCCAATAGCCTCCTAGCACCCTATGGATGTAGGAATAAAAGTCACATGAACCTTACGAACAATACTAAGCTCAAACATTAAGCTATTCAAGCTAAGGTGAAGAAAAACTCACCTAGATGAAGGAATCCTCAAATAAAGCTCAAATAGAAGCCAAATCTTTTCCAAAGCAACCTAATCCAAGGTTCTAAACCAATCAATTTGGTTCTAGAAGCTACAAATCCAAAATCCCCAATTCTAACCCTAAAATCCAAAATCTAGGATTTCCAACAAGTAGAAACTACCAAAACTTGATCCAAAAGGGAGATTAAGTATACTAACCTCACAAGATGCTTAAAACCAAACTCCAAGCCAAGTGGAGTTGAAGATCTCCTCTCAACAAGCTCCTCTCCAAGCTCCAAGCCTTCAACAATGGAGGAAACCCAACAAAAAGAAAGGTGGAGAAGAGAGGAGAGATCAAAACCAACCAACATCCACCAAAAATGGAGAAGAAATCAAAGGGGGAGAGTCTCACCTTGTTCTCCACTGGTTAGGGCTCAAAAAGAGCAGCTATGGGGGCTGGGGTGTTATTTATAGAGGTTGCAACAATTGCAAATACACCTCTCCCCGAAACAGCCCATTCTACACTGCGTACCGGTACACGGGTTTGTGTACCGGTACACATTCCACGCACCAGCCCAACCCGAGCCTCGGGTTGGCACGAGATCTGCCTGCGTACCGGTACACAAGCCCCATACTGGGACAGCCATTAGCGTGTACCGGTACAGCCATCAACCCTGTACCGGTACACAGCCCTGCAGAGGCTACCCGAGAGCTGACCAAAAAACTGACTTTTTGGATTTTGGGGCTAAGTTTTAAACCTCAATTCTCGGGACTCGAACCATAGGTCGGGACACTGTCCACGACCCTCCACGAAGTGTGGAAAAGTTCGGAACACAAACCAAACACTCGGACCTCACTATTTGCGACGGTTGAGTGTGTTACACTAGTACTGCGCCGATGGAGTCCTTTGGCTGGTGGCTGGTAGAGCCGGTGCCGATGCAGTCGACGGTGCCGGTGAAGGACCTCTCGGGCACTCAGTCTGGACGTGGCCCTCCTAGCCACACTGGAAACATCTGCCCGCCCGCTATGGACATGCGGTGGGTAATGAGGACCACGGCAGATCACACACGGGAAAGGCCGGCGACGGTCAGAACCTCCTCGCTGCGTCGCTGAGCCGCATCCACGCTGCTGGCTCCTAGGATGCTTCGGCGGCCTCCTAGAGTGCGTCTGGCTCGCACCCTCAGCCGCAGGCCTCTTGGCCTTACTCTTGTCCATAGCCTCTCGCCGCTCCTGGACATCAGCCGCGCCGCTCTCCACGATGAGCGCGCGATCCACCACCTCCCGGTAGGTTTGGAGGTTAGAGGATTGCACGAACCGAAAAATAGACGGTCGCATCCCTCGCTCAAAAATGCGGGCCTTGTCCTCGTCGTCCCGCACGACGAAAGGCACGCAGTGAAGAAGCCAAGAAAACTCCCGTTTGTACTTGGCTACCGTCCGGTCTCCTTGGCGCAAGTTGCTCAAGTCCTGCTCCATCTTCCTCTTGACGCTGGTCGGGAAGTAGTGCGCCAACAGAAGCTCCTTGAACTTCTTCCATGAGATAGCCGCCAAGTCCGTGCTGGGGTTCTCCTGAAGATCCAACCACCAGCGGTAGGCCTCGCCGTTCAAGTGGTGTGTGGCGAGCCAAACTCGATCTCTCTCCTCCATGAAGCTGTCGCGGAAGAGTTTCTCCATATGCATCAACCACTTCTCCACGATCCAGTGGTCGACCTTCTCGCCATCGAAAATTCGGGGAACGCACCTCCTGAACTCATTGAGGCGCTCTATAAGTCGGTCCCGCTCTGCCCCCTCGACCATAATAGGGAACACTGCTCCAATCGGGGGCCTCTAAACAGGTGGTGCCGCGATAGCCTCCTCCTGAGGCGCGGCCGCGGGCGCTGTTCGCGAAGAACTGGGGGCGGGGGACGGCGCTCTCGGCGCGACGTCCATAACTGGTGCTGGCGGTGTAGGGGCCTGAGTCTCCCTGGAAGCTGCCGCCTGCTGTAGCAGAAGATCCTCCAAGCGCTTCATCCGCGCTTCCTGTCGGCGCGCCGCCTCAGTCTGTTGTCGGGCCGCTTCCGCCTGCTGAGTGACTAAGTCGGTGAGGGCCGCAAGCTGGTCCCTCAACTCTCGGACCTCGCCGGATCCGAAGGTAGAGGAGGTCTTGACCTCCTCTAAGTGTGTCGCATTATCCGCTCCAGTAGATTGGGAGCGAGTGATCGGCATCGTCACTGCAACATCATAAAAGCGTAAGTTAGTAAACTCATGCTATCGAATCCTCGCACAACAAGATAATACCCCAAATCATGCGAAAGTAAGGAAGTGTGCTTCACTACTAACTCCCGATATTACGTTGTCGGCCGCCAACGTAACCCTCCGCGAAGTTAGAAGCTATACACTTCGATTCAACTCCACTTTCTAGAGTTATCAAAGATACCCAATTAGGATATTTTCGCTTACAAGCCAAATAGACCTCGTCTCTCATGAGCCTATTTCCTATAGTCTAACCAGCCTAAGATTTGCTAGGTCCACTAAGACTCAACCCTAGGCTCTGATACCAAACTAATCTGTCACGCCCCGGGACCGAGCGGAAGCCCGCACGGCGCGTGACCAGACCCGCCGTTTGTCTAAAACATACAAGGCGTATAGAACAAAACGATAAAAGAAATAACGAAGCGATAAATAAAGCAACAAAAGGAGAAAGTCTAGAAGTATCAGAGCAAAGTATATCTATAAGCTGCAATAAGGGAAAGGAACATAAGGCTAAATCCACTATGTAAAAACATAAAGTAATACAATAGGAGTCCCAAAATCAAGAGCTAAACAAGGTACATAGGTGGTTTCTATACATGGTACAAAACCTCTCTCTCACAAAAACACAAAAAGAGAGTAACCATCTAGGAGCAAAAGCGAGCTCCGCTATCAATCAAGCTAGGCGACACCCTTGCCGCGATCCCGTGCCTCCGCCGGTGCCGAAGGCTCTGAAATAAAACCATAAAACAGAGGGCGTGAGAACTATTAAATAATAGTTCCCAGTGGGCAATTACTGACTTCAGTGAAATGCACCACTAGGCCCAAGAGCTACAAAATGGGGTCAGTAAACAAGTATAAGTAAGAGCGATAAGTACAACGAGTAAATAAACAAGAATACTTGCTACCACAAGATATCTCTACTTAGCATGATTTAGCATAAGTAAGAAAGCTATTCTACCAAGAATACGAGTGAATGTGCAACCAACATAAAGTCCACAATGTAATAGTAAAATGTCCAGTTTACTATTCTAGTCACTGTTCACATGTCACGATGAATGCTCAAAGTCAAATCTAAAGAGATCCGCCCGAAGGCTGTTTGGCCCTGAGACCCACCCGTAGGCTGTCTGGCCGGTGCCGAGCCTAATGGCCCTGTGGTAGTCAACATCTCCACCCTAGGGATGAGCCTAACCCACGGCAATCCACTTCGGCGCCCAATCCCGCACGGCGAATATGTATCGCGATGGCTATCTCCGGAGTGCCGGCTTGTAGGGAGCGACCCTCACAAGCATGTGCGAATGAGCACAATGGCAAGTATCGTAAGATCCGTCTCAAGTACCAAGTCCTCATGTCTACAAACATGGAATATACATCGAATGTCTCAAAGGCCTATCTCTATGTCATCATGTCTAAAACATGGAAATAATAGATATCAATGGCCTATCACTACGTCTCAAAGTAGCAGTTTCATAGTCTACTAAGTCAAGTGCCCTTTGATGGCATTTTTATTCGCTAAGTCCAAGCTTGAATCAAATGTTCACAAATGCATAATTCGAGCTATTTTAAGCATACGAGACAAGCTTCCAATTCGCTACCATGAACACTTCTCACATGTATGTATAATACCCAGAATGCTCTACTATATAGAGTGAAATTTATCTTACACATAACACATGCATTTTAAGTGTTCTAAAATTCACATAAATCCCATTTGGCATGAATATGCAATCAAATTGACGTTACGATAAGTATAGAATACATAGGGGCCATTTCGCCTCGATTTCATGAAGTCAAACCCACCGGACTTTTCCAAACCCTTCGTATGCTCCGACAAAGGTGCCCACAAGCCTCCTAGTACCCTAGAAGCATCAAAAAGGGAATTAAACGAATCTAACGAACAACCAAGAGGTTGATCAAAAGCCAACTCAAGGATAGGGCTAAAAACTCACCGAATGCGAAGGAAACTCTCTCGATCTCCAAATGGGAGTTAGAGTCCTTCCACTACACCAGAACAGGCTTTTAGAGGCAATTTAAACTGCCAGGAAAAATAAAAAAAGTGCCAGGAAAGATCTTTCCTGGCAGTTTCTTGTGGCACTCACAAGTGCCGGCTAAAATTCAGTCGGCAATTATTTTGCTGGCATTTTTTTGTAACCGCCAGTAAACATTAAATAGCCGGCACTTTCAACTGTCGGTTATGATATCTATTTCGGCACTCAAAAGTGCCCCGCAAAAGAATCTATAGTGGCACTCGGAAGTGCCGGCTAATATATCTATTTCGGCATTCAAAACTGCCACTATACATATCTATAGTGGCAGTCATAAATGCCAGATAAAATATATATTTCGGCAACCAAAACCGCAACTATAAATATCTATAGTGGCAGGCAGAAGTGCCGGCTAAAATATCTATTTCGGCATTCACAACTGCCACTATACATATCTATAGTGGTAGTCATAAATGCCAGGTTAGATATATATTTCGGCAACCAAAACCGCCACTATAAATATCTATAGTGCCAGGCAGAAGTGCTGACTAAGATATCTATTTTGGCATTCATAACTGCCACTGTATATATCTATAGTGGCAGTCAAAAATGCCAGCTAAGATATATGTTTCGACAATCAAAACTGCCATTTATTCATACTTTCAGGAGCATTTTTTTGCTGAAAGGTTTAATGGCACTTATTAATACCACTTATAAAGATATAATTACCCGGCATTCACATGAATAGAAATACAAAAAATATGTATACACATGCAAGCAACTTCAAACACAATAAGTTTTGCATAAGAAAATTAGAGAACAAAAAGTTAACTTCATAAGCTTTCAACTTGTATCATATATTCGACATCCACATTAAACCAAAAAGACTTCGAGTTTAATTCCAACAACAAAATAGTAACAGTACTACTCCAAATACATATTTAAGTTATAGACAAAATGAAGCCTTGCAATTGGTCCACATGCAAAGTTGGCGCCATCTCTGTAGGGATCATACAAAATGTTGAAGAAGTGAGGTGTGGCCGGGGCTGGGTAAGGAGGTTCTTTATGTGCTGCTCAAGAGCAGAGCATTGAAACCTTTGCCAGATGGTTCCTTAGCAACCTATTTGGTACATATAAGAAGAAATTAAGCAGCAAAAAATAAAGGAAAAAAAAGAAGCAATCTGGTTACACATCCTTTGATTAATCTATTTAGATAAAATATGCGAAAGAAATTCACATTACTAATTAAATTTCATGATATTACAATTTGATTAAAAAAGTCAAGATTCTAGTTTGCGAGAGAAACACCTAACATCATCCCATATTTCTTTGAGACGGCAATTTTAGATTTCGACCTTTCATTATCTGCAAACAGATAGACAATTCTAGCTAGCAAGAGAAACACCTAACATCATCCCATATTTCATTGAGATGGCAGTTTTAGTTTTTGACCTTCCTTCGTCTTCATGTAGTACACGAAAGCCACTAAATTCTAATCAGAACAGGCAATGTTTTACGTTTTACTTATTTCTGATCACTCTGCAACACTAAAATGAAGATCTTATCATAGAATTTTTAAACATGATGGAAAGTATGCTGAATTTTTAAATTAACAACTTTCTGTATGAGGTCATAAAATAACTCGAAGCACGTAAAGAAACGGACAAATCCTGCGCAACCAATTATATAGTAGAACAAACATATGATTATGTCCGATCAAATATTATGAAACCCTATAGCTCAAGTGCATCAAGCTATGCATTCTGCATCTTCTATTTCAACAGGAAATTCACTACAAATTAGGGGTATTAGAATGCTTTCGATGCTCAAGAATGATTGGATTCAGAATGTATCAAGAAGGAAATACAGAGCAAACATTATTAGTTTATCAAAAGTCAAGTAATTTTGTGCCAGATAAATGTACAGTTAATATTAGCAAGTCACTAGAAATAGCTTAATTTTATTTATTGGGCCAGTTTGTTGTAGGGAAACTCACGAGGATCTCAAGGACTATTTGGAAGAATCAGAAGAGGCGGATGATTCTCTCTCTTACTCCTCCATCTAAAAGTGAATATATTAATGTAGATTGAACTCTGATCCACCGGTATACACTTAACCATAATTCTTCTGCAATTCATCAGAAAAAACAAACCATGAACTTTATTTTCAAGCCGCCCAACAGTTGAACATCTGTATCACAAGAGTTGAAACAGAAAAACACCATTGACTTATTTATGAATTTTACAAAATATTTTCCCTTGTCAAAGTTTACAAAGTTGGCGAGAAATAAATAGATGTACGTTGGAGATAATTGAGAATTGAATATCAACAGAAACATATAAGAAATTTATTGTATTTGAATCGTCATAAAATCAAGGATCATGCTCAGGAATTTTATTAAATGCATAAGATTAGAGACGTGCACTTTCGAAGTTTTCAATATTGAATTGCAACAAGAATATCAAATTAAATAACTGGAAAGTTGGTTTAAGTCAATATTCATTGCACTAAGATTTAAGTAATTGTATATTGTTTATTCGTTAATAAAAAAATTAAGTAAGAATTACAGCACTATGCTTTAGGAGTTTCAACAATTGTTGAAAAAGAAAGAAAGAAAGCCCACAAACGGATAAGCATCAGAAAAAACAGAAACAAGGGCAAGACATTATGTGCAAAAAGAAAAATCCCACCGTCTTACCCAGGTTCCTGGATAATCGGTTACTTTTAATCTGGTTAACCTTGTAACTAGAAAAAAGTACTGATATAGCGGTAAGCATTTGTTTCCATGCTCAATCATTGGTTGATGTATATGTTAATTATACTTAAAGATAGGCTGCCACGCAATAGATTTTCTGTGCGAGCATCACGTATTTGGTCATTACAGGATAAACTCCTATTAAACTTTGTAGTATCATTATACCTCATATTAAACCTCCCATATTGTTGACCTAATTGTCGCCTCGTACCTTTTCCCCCCCCCATACCGATTGTAGAGGATCTTTGCTAACCAAGTCTCGTGCAAGGAGAGATGAGGTTTTTCCAATGACATTAGAGCACTTCTTGTGCACCCTTCAACATTTTTAGTAAATATAGAGACATATTTTCACTGGGAATAATCATAATCAATTATATTTCCTGATCGATAATCAATAGTAGTACATTAAGAGCACTCTGATGCGTCACTTTGTATAGCATCTTTGGGAGTAATAATCTAAAGGTGTATTTAACAGTGTTCCTGGTTATCCGCTTGGCCCAAATTCATTGTGTTCATATTATTACTACTAGTGCTTTCGTTTAAGTTTACTCTCTAAAACCATTCGTGGTTAGTAGTATCTCGATATATCATCTCCGCACTTTCCTTTAGCGTACAGTATCAAACAAGTCCCTAGGTTTTGTACAACTACAAATGCCAATCTTCTCTAGGGGTCTTGCTATATAACCTTGTTCAAATTGTGATGCTAGTACAAAGGTTCATTTTGCCATATTTCATTGACTATATACAATGATTGAAGTTACAAGTATGTAATCCAAGTTGTTCCTCTTTAATCTCTGCTTCAGAACGCACATTTACCCCATGCATTTAAACACACAACCTTTGCGCTTTCATATATATGATAGTTTCAATAATCTTTTTAGAACGTCATAATTTTTTTTTTTTTTGCTTGTATGCAAATCTCTTTGTAGGATTTTGATCTGTGCACTTTGAAAATAGAGTGTGCTTGCAACACACAACGCGTTATTTTGTGTCTTGTCCTCTCAACATTTTTGTATGAAATCGAATCATTAACATTATCCTTTATATCTTCTTGCTGTCATTAGACGAACCCGGCTGCCTAACCATTGAGAATTTCCTCGATAACTCCAATTTCTTCCTTATCAAATTAAGAAACTATTAAACAATGCAAGCCACATTATGTCTTTAATTTTACCATATATATTATTAGAGATTAGGTTTCAAGGTGATCTGACTTACATGGATTAAAACATTCATTGAAAGTTTCATTATGAATACTGTAACACACTTGGGACCTTTGCAAATGCTGAGGTTTCGAAGAGTGTTCAGGCTGTGTGACTGAGCAATTCAGATTTTCTGGTGGTTCGTTGACAGCTGTTACCGACCTATGGCTCCATCCGAGAAGTGATTGTTTTTTAAAGCCGAGCCGAAAACGAAAATCGGATTTTTGTTAGGCTCGGGTTAGCTTCAGAGGCTGTGTACCGACGTTACGGAGTTGAATTGCGTGATACGGCTACAGCTCACTTTGGACGTTCGTGCAGCAACGAGGCTCGGTGGGCGTTTTCGCAGATGGACGATGTACGGGTACGGGCCGCTAGTGTACGGTACGCGTGCAGTTCTGAAGCGTTTACTGGCAGGGGTTTTGCGCGGATTGTGGCCTTCTTATTGCCACCCACGGCCTAGGGCTTCTC
The DNA here is from genome assembly GCF_001540865.1 of Ananas comosus. NCBI lineage: Eukaryota > Viridiplantae > Streptophyta > Magnoliopsida > Poales > Bromeliaceae > Ananas > Ananas comosus. The sequence goes on from NC_033622.1 coordinate 10,067,928, forward strand.
CCTAGCTTGCAACCGGAAGGAGAAGGTGAGGGAGCTCTGCCTACCTCCTCATGCCTTTCCTATGATTTTGCGTGCTGGGTTTTTAAGAATTAATACCTCTTTTTGCTCGCTTTTTGGCGTTTTGGAGGTATTCCAATTGGAGGCTGGGTTTGATCGTGTTGCGAGAGAGATGATTCTTGACTTGTGGTTGTTGACCTTGTTGGGAGGCTGTCTAAGAGTGGGGGCTTATTCTTTTCCTCTATATTTTGGTTTTGATGCTTTGTAGTAGATCAAACCCTAGAAATGACAATTGGTAGGGTTTATTTTGGTCATTTTGGTTCTTGTGGGCTTTATGGAGCTAGATTGGTTGGCATTGAACTCCTCTAGGTTAGATTGGAAAGGCGTTCTTAGCTCTCTTTTTGGAGCATCGGAGGAGATTTCTACTTCATTGAGCTGTGCTGAGTTTTGCCCATTTTGCTAGATGCTTTGTTGAGTTTTCGCTCTTCGTTTCGTTCTATGACACTCTTTTTGATTCTAGGGTGGTAGAAGGCTGTAGAACCTCCGTTGGAGAAACGAAAGCTTAGTTGTCTGTCGGTGGGTTTAGTAGTCTTATATAATGAGAAATGAATTATATTTGCGCTTGATAAGGTGCTTTGCGTTACTAATAAATCATGATTTTTTTATTAATACATTTATTATGGTTTTAGAATGCTAAATGCTAAGTTATACATGATGAATTTTTGGACCTCTATTGAGTAGAGAGTTCTTGAGAGATCTTGGATTGCATTTAGACATTCTATCGGAGGTTTTTGTTTCATTGTTCTGAGAGTAAATGAGCTATGATTCATGCTGGGTTTAAATCATAAGCTTTAATTGGGACATGAAGATGACAATTGTGACAATTTGTAGGCACTCGAATTGGATTATCATGTGAATTGCGCGAGCTAATTCATCAAGCGGCTTGAGCTAGGACTTGTGAGAACATGTGGTAGGCCATTGAGCGATTGGGAAAACGTGTTGAACATCAATTGGTAAGTGTATCAAGGGCACTAGGCGTACAGAACTTGTGAAATTCAACCATTGTGACTTAGACTAGATCTTCGGGGATTAGTTATGATACCATGTTGAGATATGAGGATTTAGGTATTTTGAGATTGGACCTACTGTTGCTTTGCCATTTGTGTCATTCGCACTAGCTTTGAGGTCGCTCCTAAAGCCGGCACTCCGGCAGTTACGCCTGCGCGACTTTTGATTCGCTCGTGCAGTATTGAAGAGCCTACGGGTGAGTGGACAGACCACATTCCAAGAGTAGGAATGTCGGGTACCACAGGCACTGTTGAGCGGCACAGCTGGACTACCTTGGTAAAGTCCCTAATTGGAATGGAAATGACACGGGGTTGAGGATGAATGTCACTACTAGGATAGATTAGTAGTTGGGTTTATTACATGCTTTTAGCTTAGTGTGAGACTGTAGTATACGTGGTTGCCATATTAGAAACTACAACATTATTATTGACAAAGGTTAACAACATTAACTGTGTGTTGGACTTAATTGTATGATAGAATAGAATGTACATTTTGGAATTGACATTTGCATGCTTATTTGAGACACAGGACTAGATTTCTTTGTTATTCTTTCAGCAGTTATGTATATGCTCGCTTATTGCTTTTATTTATTATCGTTACTCACCTTGTTTTGGCGCCTAGTGGAGCAGGAGCTGGAGGTCAGTATATTGCCCACTGGGACTATAATTATAGTGTCACGCCCTCTTTTTGATGCTTTTCAGGCTTCCACTCAGGAGAGGCCAGGGACGCGGATAAGGGTATCGCTCGGTGCTAGCGTGCTATACGAGGGATCGTTCTGATAGTGGGTCTACTATCGTGTTATCTTTTTGTGGAGTTTGAGAGTTGTACCCGTTATATGCATAGAGGACCACCATTTTTGATTAGAGTACAGTATTGTACACTTTATGATTTCCTTTATTGTGTATCCTTTTATCTGTTACTGGTGTAGATGCTCGACTATAATTCGCGTTATATCATTGTTGATGGTTCTTCACTTTTTTTTGTTCTATTTCTCGCTTTCTTCGTTCTTATTGTAGTACGCTTTATTTATGTGTGAATGTGCCGGGTCTATTTAGGCACGCACATGGGGGCCTGCGCGGTCCCGGGGCTGACAAATACGTGCGAATACGCCTTGTCGCGCTCGAGATATTCGGCCTTATATCTGAAGATGCGTTTGTAAATAAATAAGCCTTAACTAAATAACTATTAAAATTTAAATTATAGCATATAAACTCTTATTAAATATTTAAGTTTAAGAACTTATCAAATAAGAGCTTATAGATCCAATTAAATTTAGTTAATAGTCGATGTGCTTACCCAGTTGTTATAATCCAATGTTATAGTTTCGCCTGCGTCTAGTGCACCGACCAAATATAGAGGAAAATAGGGGTTTTTAGGTAATCATTAGGATTACGATCATATTTCTATGGAGGTTGAGCGAGAATTCAACACCGATGTAACAATAGCGAGGACAAAATGTTAGGGCTCTCTCAATTAAATAAGCCTTTGCAATTGAAGCCTTCTGGATGTTATATCTATTTCGTACATATGCTTCTTTAGTCTCAAGATACCTAAATAAATAAAATAACATTAGGAAGAACAACAAACTACAAAATAGTATTTTTTGAATTATTATCCCCAATATTAATATCATAATGTACCTCTCAATTGGATACATCCAACGAGATATTGACACGTTGGACCAGCAGTTTGTCTCCTCCTAGCAAGGTGAATTGAAAATAGACTAATTCAAAAAAGGACGGAGGAAAATTCGTCCAAGATGAGTATAATGTCAAAGCTATTCGATCTTTAAGTGTGTGTAATCCTTCACCGCAAAGAGATTTACAGCATAATTCCTCTTAAAAGTTACTTTAGTTCTGATCAACGTCTGTGGCTAACATCTATCTGGCAAGTTCTTTCTAGTAATGGGAGCAAATGCGCCATCAGTACAGATATCATGACTCTTAAGCCCGAAAATTTGTCTCTCTTTAACATGTACACGATTTGATATTTGATGATAACCGTCAGGAAATTTAACTCCTTTAATAATTTTACAAAAATTCTTTCCTTTCCTTCGTATCATAGAGAAGCATGATGGGTAGATATATTTTGTTCCACTTGTACTGGTGCAGTATCATATCTTATTCCCATGTCTCGTAGGTCCAGACGGACTTGAAATTATCTTTGATCTTCTTCGAATTTTAGTATGTATAAAGTACTTGTCAGTTAAAGTTTTTTTTTATGATAATCAGGTTATGACGTCATAGAAGAGTATAATACAGAAGAGTTTTCAATATGGCAGAGTTCAAAAAGATGCTCCGTTACTGTCCAATTATTGTGAAGTTTGAATCATTACTCGCTTACGTTTTCTGTTTCATGTTCATTATGCTTTCCCAATAATGATGTTAAATCTTTTACTTGCTCTAAAATCACTACCTGAATTGGAGTAGGTGCTATTCTGGTCTGTGCTATTGCTTACCATTGAAAGATATTGCTCACGTTAAATTATGCTCCAATGATCAGAAATCTACGATGATCCATATAACAGAATTTTTTCATGCTTATAAATATTCAGAGCACTTTCATTATTACAGTAATGACAGAGCAAAGCGTCCAGTTTTGTGTCCATCCTGAAAGACAGTATAAACTGGGAAATACTTATGGTCACAAGATCGCAGGCATGCCATTTGAAATTTGGGCACTGTTTGCCCAAGACACATATTAGTGTCTTAGACGCCTTCATTCCATACTCTTTAATTATCAATGCAACGGGCTGCATTATTACACATTTCTATATCATTCCCAGGGAGATGCGCAAGGATAAGTAATAAGAGTATTTAAATTATGGTGCTTCGATGCCAATCCATGGAGGCAATATATGGTAATTAAAACAACGCGCATGTGCTTGAATGAGCAATACTCATTGTGGCGAACTGGATTTAAAGCCATTTTTCGTTGGCTGCCACCTGGCTGACATTGTCGGCTCCGCATGAAAAACAATATGTAAGATGGGGCTTGTGGTCAAATCCCTTCCATGCTGGAGAATAGTCAGCAGATGTTTTTGATCTAAGTACCCATTTTTGTAGACGCCGCTCTTATGCCATCTATATAAGATGCTGTTTTTGAAAGATTAGGAATAAACACCTTTGTAGCCTTTGGTTTTAGTGGAAAATACGCAAATACCTTTGGAGAAACTCATGACCACAGATTTTTTTGGTTTCTTAATACGTTATTTTATTTCACATGGTTTTTCCACTTGAGGCACCACAGACATGGCATAAAGATGCATGAGCAAACTCTTTCCGGTATAACATACAATTATTTGGGCACGCATCAATTTTCTCGTAGCCTAAACCCAAGTCTTTAATGATTTTGTCGGTCTCATAAAAGTTGCTTGGTAAGGTTTCGCCCTCTGGTAATACTTCTTTGAGCAATTTTAAAAGCATTTCAAAGCTTTTATTGCTCCACCCTCCTAAGCACTTTATCTGCAATAGTCTCACAAGAAATGAGAGTTTGGAGAACTTCTTACAACCTGGATATATTTCTTGATTAGCATCTTTCACCAATTTATAAAATTTTTTTGTCTCTTCATCTAGCTCAGCTGTCAATTGTTCAGTGTCTAAATCCTCGCCATCAAAATCTGACTCTGGATGAAAAAATGCATCATGTAAAAGTTCATCCATTTCATCGTTGATTTGATCATTTTGAATATTCTCATTATGAGTAGGGTTTGGTTGGAAAGTGTCTTCTCCATGAAATATCCATCTTGTATAACTTTGCATAAATCCATCACATAAGATATGTTCATAGACAACTTCCCGTTCTTTCCAAAAACAATTAGTGCATTTTCTACATGGACAAAGAATCATGTTTTCTTTAGATGCATTGTCAAATGCAAATTTGAGGAATTGATCCATGCCTTGCTGGTAATCAACACTTGACCTATGTACATTAATTGAATAGTGCAAATCAATATTACTTGATTAATTGTATATATTAATATAACTCAATAATCATAACTTTAAAAATATTGTTAAAATTACCTTGGCTTAAGAATCCAAGTCTTATCCATATTCTGGACAAGTACCTAGGTATTGTTGATAATAGAATTACCTGTATAACCCTAAAATGTTAGTATTTTAAGATCAATTATATTGACTTCATTATTGAGAGCTAAAATATTTCAAGTTCTCATATAACTAAAAAATTCTAATAATGCACTGATAATTTTAAAGTTTTCATATAATATCTAAACACAAAAATATACCTTAATATATAATTCTAATAATGCACTGATTTTCTCAACCATAGTTGCTTGTTGACTTAATATTAATGTGCCCACATGTCCTTATGACTAATAATATTTAACCATTCATTTTGTTAATTTGTCGTTTAATGATACATAGTTTCAGAAATTACTTTTCTAGCATTCAGATAATTTTTTAATCACTAAAATAAACGTGAGATTTATAACAAAATGAGCCAATTTAGTATAGTATTAAAGGAAGTGTAATGAGCATTGAGTTTAATTTAGTAGAAAATCAGGGGCTGTTCTGAAAAACTACTAAATAAATAGGTATATAGTAAATAGGTATGTACTTATGTAGTAGAATCAAATAGGTATATAGTTATGCTGCTGTTCTGAAAAACTACTAATTAAATAGGTATATAGTTATGTAGTAGAATCATGCTAAGTTTACCGCGGAAGTTCTGAAGGCGATGACGGAGAAGAAGTCGTCGGAGGTGGCGATCTTCCTGACAGGCAGTGAGGCGCTCCTTAGCTCGGAGAATTCTGAGAACCCCTACCCGCTCCCCTGAAACCAGCACACAGCAGCATTAGCAACAGCAGTGGCAGGAATCAATTACTTTTCATGATGTGTTTTACAATGAACATGATCACAGAGTTTCTCAAAAAAGAGTAGAAGGTATATATGTATGGCTTTTTAGGCAACTACAAAAGCAAACAGGTGGAGCTTAATTAACACTATCATTTCCTTTCTTGATCTTGAAATGTTGTCTTTGTTGAGTTATTATTTTGAAGTCCTCATTGGGCATTTTCTCTATAACATTTGCATTGTTCCAACTTATTTGAGGGACGAACTAACTTCTGCATAAAGATTTAAATTTTAGAATAGATTACCTGAAACTTCAACTTCCCTAATGTAAACATATCTATTCTCTTAGAAATTCTCATTAGCTTACTTTGTTAAGATCTACCTTGTCTTACTTTGGAACAGATGATATAAAATCACTAAATTAAGGAATAACAGTGAAATCAAACACATGCATTTGGGGTGAAGAATATGTCGATAAATAAAAATCATGAAGTTTTTTTTGCTAAGTTCCATTAATTAGTTTGCGAGTAGATGTCAATATATATAGTTGAAATCAGCTGCTAAGGAGTTAATGACTTGTGGAGCCCTTGGCTGATGAAACGTACTTTTCCATTGACAAAGCAAGATGATAGTACGGTTTGTTTGGACACTAAACCTAATAATGTAAGCAGTAGTCAAGACACTTCCGAAGGAGACACGCCTACTTCCTCTACGTCAAAAACAACCACTAAGTTTTGGTGGCGTATATGCACGTTTGGTGGCTTAATTAACATATGTAGGTGAACAAATGGTTTATGCGCAATATATATAATATTGGTTCAATCTCCCTTGGACGGATATTGCTTAATTTGTGTGAAGGTGAAACTCTTATTAAAGCCACAAAGTCAATTGTTTTAGTTTTGATAATAAGGGGTATATTACCCAAGCTATTTAATTTAATCCATGTACTAATTAAGTTGCTCCAAAATTTTGCAGTCACTTAATAAGAGGCTAAACAGCAGCAAAGAGAGAAAGTTATTCTAGGTTCGATTATTCTTTTCTTTAAATTGACGAACTGCGCGCTTAGGATTCATACATTCGTGGAGTTCGCTACATCAAAAATACAGAAGCTTGGTGATAATAATAATAGTAATAGTATCAAAATGCAAGAAAATGAAGCGTTACACACCCACACTAGCGAAGCTTATACTACGAGGACACTAATAAGAAAACAGTATAATAATAATGAGAATGAATCAAGGGCGATTAATGAAGGAAGCGACGATCTGCAACTCCTTGAGAGCCTTCTTGGAGTCGGGCGATTAATGCGGCGGCGTAGCCGGCGAGGGAGTTAAACATAGAGTTTATAGTAATAATGATATAGGTCAAGATATAGTTTATAGTAAATTAATTACAATAGGATTAATAAATAGCTCTTATTTATAACAGTTTACTATATGCCAATGTTTATATACTAGCAAGGGAGTCTAAAAGTTGCCTTTTCTAATAAGCAAGGGCCAGAAAAAGCTTAAGAAACTTGATGCTAAATGATTCTCAATAAGAAGACGTCTCTAGGTAACTTAAGCTAGATGATTCTCAATAATTAAGCTGTGCATTCATAACTTCTAACCAATTACAATGGCTGTAGATGCACAAACTATGAGGAAATATAAAAAAGCAATAATGCCAAAAAGAAAAGAGCAATTGAAACGTACACAAAGAAGATGTAGCTCAAGCTGTTTTTTGCTCGTTGATGAAGGCGCCCACACTCTTAAACCAGCGCATGAGGTTTCGATGATCCTTCACGTAAAGCCAAGCTTGGAGGAAAGCGAAAAGCTTCTCATTTATGCCGCAGGCCTCGATGTATAGATGGAAAGCGTCCCTCACCTTCTGATCTAATTCCTTACAAGAGCAACTCTCACGTGCTATGCATCTTACAAGAAATTCAGGAAAAGAAAATGCAAATTAATCAAACTCTGTACTTTCCGTTCTGTGGAAAAACAAATCACAATATTAAGTTCCCTAATTTCAAAATTGAGGCAGCTTTTGATCTGTAGCCCATAACTTTTGCACTTTAGATGATTGATACTTTTATAATTCAACTTAAGCCTTTCTTGATCAACACCAACTTTCATTAATTGCAACCTGTTATATCACATTTGCCAGTATCTTCAAACCATCTTTAAAAGGATAGCTGTTTAATTTTCCCCTTGATCTTGTGATATTCCTAGGTTAACAGGAATTCAAAATCTCCTACTAACAACCGGGGAACTTAAAAGTTTTATTCTTTGCTAATTAATTTTTTATTTGTTAATACCAATTAGTTGACCTCTACCAATTTCAAAGTAGCTAACTTTTTAGCACGATGTCCTGTAAATCCTGTATCATACAACCCTTCATCAATTTATCTGTCATTGATGTTCTTTCGTTAAAGCACTCAAACCACACCTCTACAGTTAATTCAAAACAAAGGTTTGTTACTGAAATACTACGCCCTAGACACAATTGTGCCTCTTAGCATCATCAATATGGTTGACAAACCTACAATGGTGTCGCAATGATCTTACTCTTCTACTAACAGTAATAAAAGTTAAATTAGCAACTCCACTCTAAAGCAATAAAGTTAAGTTATAATAACAATTTGCTACAGTATGGATAGCCCTCAAATTAAGGTACCACTTGTTTAGGATTTGCCCATTCGGCAGGCACAACTCAACACTAATTACTAACGTTTTTTTTCCTAATATTTTGTACCTAATATATTTCTTTTTTTAAAAGATTATTCATGCAATTTATTCTTTATGTTCTGTTTTTTTTTTCTTTCCTCAGAAGGTTTTAGAGTATTAAAAACAAAAAAAAAGGGCTGGTTGTTTGAGCACATATCAGAACCCCTCCTACTACGTGAAACAAATTAATTAATCGATGATATGTAAAAATTTATACTGCTCTAAAATAATAATAATAATAATAATAATAATAATAATAATAATAATAATTTTACCACTTTCGGTTGGAATTTGCGGAGGAGGCGAAGGCGGAGAGGATGGGCACGCGGGCAGGGGAACGGTGAGGCGCAGGCGAGAGGGTGGCACCTGCGTAGCGATGCGAGGATCAGTGAGGAACGGTGAGGCGCAGGTGAGAGGGCGGCGATGCGTAGCGATGCGAGGATCGGTGAGGAACTGTGAGGCGCAGGCTAGAGGGTGGCGCCTGCGTAGCGATGCGAGGATCGGTGAGGAACAGTGAGGCGCAGGCGAGAGGGTGGCGCTTGCGTAGCGATGCGAGAATCGGTGAAGCGCAGGCGAGGGAAGGGAACGGTGAGCATGCGGGTTTGAAGCAGAGACCAAAAAGGGTTTTTTTGAAGATGGGAGGAGACCAGCTAGGGCGGCGTAAGGTTTTTTGAAGAGGGTTTCTCTTTTTGCCTTGCGCGCGAAGCGAAAAGTTCCCGCCTGTACATATTAGCTGGCGTTTATTTTTTATCAAATTTTGATGTGACCTGCCAGCTTTGCAAACAAATAAAAATAAATTTTATAATTAGTTAAATAAAGGCAGTTATATAAAAGTGCCACTAATAACTTATTATTGTTGGCATTTTTTCTAAAAGCCACTAAACAAGTGCCACTAAATATGATATTTGGTGTAGTGTTCCAATCCAACCTAAACAAAGGTTCTAAACCGATCAATTGGGTCCCAAAGCCCTCAAATCAAAAATTTTCAAAATAAACCCTAAAATCCAAATCTAGAGTTTCATCTAGTGTAAAGTTTCAAAACTAGGATCTAGAGGAAGGAAGCTAGTCACTTACCTCTAGGATGTTCCAAACCAAGCTCAAAATCCTCAAGGGTTGAAGATTGATCCTCCACAATGCTCCAAGACCAAGCTCCAAGCCTCTAATAGTGAGAAATGAGGGAGAGGAAGGTGGTCCAAAGCCTCCAAGCTTGCTCTCCTTCTTCTCCTTCTTCTTCTCCTTCTTTTCCTTCTTCTCTTTCTAGAGTGTGTGAGAGAGTGAGAAGTGAGGGAAAGAGAGAGAGGTAATGTCACGCCCCAAGCCTGCCTTTTTGGTCGGATTCGGGCACGCCGACAGACCGCCGAACGGGCAGGGTTTCCCCTGTACCACGGACAGAGTCTTCCCTGTACATTCAAGGCGTCGCAATCAATACATTACAAGAGGTTCCAACCAGGAACAATATTCAACATACAGATTGCATAAAGAAGTATCAAAAATATAAACAACTAAGTTATTACATGCATTCAATTCACTTAATACATTCTACATCACATATTACACTTTTCCTTTTCTTTTCTTCCAAATACAATCAAGATTATTACAATATTGTTTTACATCTTTTCTACAACCCTTAGCTAAGCCGACTCGGGGTAATCTATTTCTGGTCTCGGTGGTAGGGCGCTATCTACGGAGCTACGCCCTTTCCTCGCGCCGCCGCGCCGCTCACGTGTAAACCTGTACCCCCAAAAACAACACGGGGGTGAGAACTATTGTCCAAAGTTTCCAGTGGGTACGGCCACCCAAGGGAAAAGCTCGACCCACCAGGTCCAAAGGAGGCACTGCAAACATGTTAGTCCAACAGATATCCACAAATAATTAATGCAAATATTAAATACATGTTTGTGCCTCAAGACATGCAATATGTAGATCATGCAACTCATACAAGTAGATTAATTGATTCTACTCTATATCACTTACCATTCTTTATAATATTGGCAATTCTGTATCACATGTCATTCTTTATTCTTTATTCTTAGCCACACTTTACTCAATTTTCATTCTTTCCTAAGGTTACATTGACCTTAGCCAACTATGCCACTCGACTCGGTCTTGAGTCAATTCACGATGAATGCAAGATTTCATTACCCAATCTCTTGGTTAACCCGTAGGTTTCGCCCTCAATGACTCACCAACCCAAATCCCTACTATCGGGGAGAATTTCGCTACGACCCAGTGATGTCAACTCCGGAGCACATCGCCCGAGGGGGAGCTACCACCCTCGAGCAAGGACTTACAGGTGAGTATGATCCCATCCTTATCTATAAGGATGTCAAGTACAATCCATTCCTTAACTATAAGGAAACAATGCACATATGACCCTTAACTCTAAGGTTGTTATGTCATAATGTCGCTACCTCTATTTACTTGCATTCTTTAACCTTTACTAGTGTCATATATACTACTTGTTCTTGTACTCATTCATTAATGCCACACTTATTTTCTAAGTGTTCAACATGCCATAAGTGTTTCCACTACACTAATCGTATGCCACTCGATCAATTTGACATTCTAATTGTCCACATCGAGTATCATAGTTCATATGTCATTGTTTTCCAATGTCGAGTTCTCTAACTTACCTAGAGTTTATCGACCCAAGTTCAACATGCATATGTCATTTAACATAATCCACAATATGTCAATATACATTCATCTAGTATATTCTACAATACATCAACATGCATTCATTTTAGCATCTCAAGATATGTCAACATGCATATTAATCATCTAGCATCTCACGATATGTTAACATACATATGTCTTCTCATGCATTCATATAGCCTCTAGCCTTTACATTCATTAACATCAAGCTCTTGTTATTATTTAGCAAACTAGCTTATGCATTCCTGATTAGCATAATCTCGTACATTCATTTACTTTGCAATCAACTACCAATGCAATTAGCTATCATAATGTATATATGCATCAATTAGAAAACCATACTCCACTTTGACATAGAAGCGACCTAATCGCTTCGGTGAGCACAACCCACATCGTAACGCTGTAGTCACTTGCAATCGGCCTCCCGCGGCACCCGTTGCCCGGTTCGGCCCGAACTCGCGCGCGACCAAACGGCCACCAATCCACAATCCGAAAATTAAGGGTCTATAACTTGATGCCACGATACTCCGGATCCACTTTCATGATTTTTCGACGCCGCCTCGGCCCTCCAGGCGGAAACGAAGCCGAAACGTCCGTTTCTTCAATATCTTCGCATAGGCTCGACGAATCGCCGAACCGACTTCGCCAACGTGTTCGTATACCTAGCAATTAGGTTTACGGAGGGTCAAATTAGATCAAACCCTTATATTTTACAAAACCCCATTCGGAGCCCTAACGTGCAAATAACCTCCAAATAATCCAAATTAATGGGAAAAATATGTTTAGAACACTCTAGATACTACTAGAACATCATTCATGAAGGATTTAAACAAAATCCCAAAAGCTTACTAAAATGTGAACACCGCGACGAAAGCACGCCGCTCCAACGGGCGCACGAAAGCTCGATTCGTCGCCTCCAACGCGTTCACAAGCATCTTCTTCACCAACCCTCAAATTTTTAGAGAGAGATTTAGAGAGATGAGAGAGATCTTTAGAGAGAGAAAGGAGAGTTTCTCTCCCTTCCCATGCGTGCGTGTGTGTGTCGTGTGTGGTCGGCTGAAGGAGGAAGAAGAAGCAATGCTTCTTTTAATAAATACACCCTCCAACACTATTCACTCCGGGCAGCTCGATATCTAATATCTTTCGCCGGAGCTCCCTGAATATCCGTTTGAGCTCAAATTTGATAGTCATGTTCGGTTTTACTTAACGAGTCCAAAGAAATTTTAATATTTCAGTTTCGACCCCGTTTGGTCACCGAAAACTAGCATTTCTAGACTATGTCATCATCTAATGGCAGTTTATATATTTTTAGCATCTATCACATGCATTCACAATGCTACATACTACTATTATATGCATCAATACGAATTCATACTCCACTTTGACATGGAGGCGACCTAGTCGCTTCGGTAAGCACAACCCACCTATTGTCGCGTTCCGATTGCTCATAGCCACTTACAATCGGCCTCCCGCGGCACACGCCGTCCGGTTCGGCCCGATCTTGCAACTAGTCACCAACCGTGCATCAATTCGCGGCCCCGGATTTTATAGGTCTATAATCTGATGCCACGGTACTCGGGATTCGTTCTCGTGATTTTTTGACGTCGCCTCGACCCTCCAGGCGGAAACGAAGCCAAATTGTTCGTTTCTTCAATATCTTCGCGTAGGCTCGACGAATCGCCGAACGACTTCGCCAACGCGTTAGAATACCTAGCAATTAGGTTTATACATGCCCAATTTAGATCAAACCCCTAGGTTTTGAAAAACCCAATTTGGAGCCCTAACATTACAACTATGCAAGAATCCACCATTTGATCTCTAGATTCAAGCTTTTAACATCTATTTAGCATCCTAGGATTCCATTAAATCCATTCTTAGAGCAAAAGATTTAAGCCCTAGAGTTCTACCATTGAAGCCCTAAAAGCTTACCTCAAGAGCTAGCTCCAATGGAGAGGAAGAAGATGAAGAAGAAGATGATCCATCTCTTAGCCTTCTTCTCCACCCATTCCTCCTCCTTCCTTCCTCCTTGAAGAGAGAGAGAGAGAGAGAGCTCTAGAGAGAGAGGGCTTCTAATTTGGGGCTTAGAGTGTGAGGGAATGAGAGAAACAAGAGGGACAATCCCTCATTTAACCCCCCATAAGCAACAATAGCCAAAAACCCCTCCAACAATGCAAACTACACTAAACTGGCCATTTTCGGGTCTCGGGGACCGGTTGTCACGCCCCGCCCCGAAACCACTACCAATTTGGCACGATTCGGCCGAGGCGACGGGCCGCCGAACGGACAGCACCTCCCCTGTCCGCCCAAGGCTCAACAACAGGAATGTGTACAAGAATTTACCCAGGAATTTAAATTCTAGACATACACACTCACAAGGGCACAAACAGTGCCAACCATACTAAGAGCAAGTAACCCACAAGATTAACATGTGAAATAAAGAGAGTACTTTACTAACTATTACAATAGTTGCATTCTTTTTACATTTACATCATTCCCACAAAATGGATACGGTTGATTCTCAAAATATATATAGCTCTCCAACCTCACCTACATGATTCTCTCAAATACATAGGTGTGCTAATGCAAAAAGGAAAGCTACTATACTACCACGGTCTCACTGATCGGGCGCGATGCCCTTGCCGCGGTCCTCTCTCGGTAACCCTGTACCTACCACTGGAAATAGAGTGGGGTGAGAACTATCTTCCATAGTTCCCAGTGGGCTCGGCCGCCGACTCTGCCGATCTCCCCACTAGGTCCAAGTGGGCACAAGTAACAACAAATAGATAGATAGATAGATATGTATCTGAAACTGTAAATGCGATAGTAGGAAAAACTATGCTACTATGCCCATAATCATGAATATGAATGCATGCATCATATAATAAAGGTTCGCTACCATGCTAACAAATTCGATCCATGTTCGAATAGCTATGTTCAATGACATTTAATAACCTTTAACCTTTCATTTACCCAATCTGTGGCGAGGCCCTAGGGCTCGCCCATGACTCACCTTCAAATCCCAAAGTGGGGAGGGAGCTCCAAGTGCACCCAAGCCCGGGACCGTCTGCGGACCTCCATGTGGTCCGGACCTCCAAGTGGTCCTAGTCGCGCGACACTCCGGAGTACTCGACGACAATCCCCTCCATGTGGGGATTGGATGGTTATACCACCCTAAACGCAGACTGTGAGCTAGATCTGTCCTCTCCAAGTGAGGACACTCTACAGCTAGGGTCGCAACCCAATCAAATCCTCTCCAAGTGAGGGAGCACTCTACCTCTAGAGTCAACATCTCTCGCGGGATCATTTGTTCCCGACATCTATGCAATGTTATTTAGTTTTCTAAATTCATTGTTCACAAGGCATTTTCTAAGGGATCCACCTATCCCTAGGTCCATCGACCGCTAGTGTTATTTACACTACATTAATGCCACTCGTCATTATTTAATATTCGGATGCCACTCGTGTTCTTTAACATTAAACACTACTTTCTATGTCATCAATACCCCCATCGGGTTCATCTCTCTTCTTTCGCATCATAGGATTCACGTCTCGACCCAATCCCCACCTATCTAAGTTACCAAGCGTTCCAAGTACACTAGGCTATCATTTAGAAAGCATAAGGAATGGAGTTATTATGCAATCCTACAATGCAACATGAAGATATGAGATTAAATGCAATCTAAGACATAGAAAGGAGTTCGAAAGCTTCGGGATGGCACCCCCCACCTTTTACCAACGTAGAGGCTTTAAAAACGCTCCTCGGCGAGCTTTACGAAAAGGCTTTAGCCTTCCCTAATCCAAGATAGCGCCGAAACGACCGTATTTCGCCGATAGCTCCAAGCTCGCTCGACGAATTGCGAAATCGACTTCGCCCCCACGTTTGGGCACCTATCGATGAGGTTTACAAGGCCTCAAATGAGATCAATCTCATACTTTACAAAATGCCCCCATTTGGAGCCCTAGGTTGCACATATAGCAAACCACCAATAAAACCCTAGATTCATGGGATTGATCTACTTAGAAGCTTGCCTAGGGTCCATTTGACCCATTCCAAAGCATAAAAACCCAAAACCCTAAGTTCTAGAAGCTAGGGTTTAGTAGCTTACCTCAAGAGCTACACCAATGGGAAGAGGAGAGGGAGATAGAGGTGCTCAAAGCCTTCCTCTTGATCTCCTTCTTCTTCTCCTTCCTTATCTTCCTCTTCCTTTCCTTCCTCTCCTTCTTGTTCTTCTTCTTCTCCTTTCCTTTCTAGAGAGAGCAAGAGAGAAAGGGAGTGAGAGAGAGAGAGAGAGAGAAATGAGAGGCTAAGAGGGGGAGTGGGCCAATATGCCCCTCTATTGTAACAAAATCCACTTTAGCCCCTCAACTTTTCATCCCTCGCGCAGCTGTCACTGGGCTGTTTCCGCCCAGAGGGACCGGTCTTCTCGACGAGGGACCGGTCCCCGAGAGCTCTCCCTGCAGTCTGGGGACTTTTCGCGTTCGGGAACCGGTCCTCACCTGTGGGACCGGTTCCCGAAAGGGGAACCTTCAGGACTTAGCCAAATTTAGGCTTCCTCTCGCGGGTGTCGCGTACGGGGACCGGTCCCCTCAGCCAAGGACCGGTCGCATCGGCCTTGCCCTGCGACCCTCGGCTACGGGGACCGGTCCTTCCCTCCAGGGACCGGTCCCCGAGAGCAAAAATCTGCTGAGTCCAGATTTTATCCATTTGCTCTCGCGGACTCAACTCCAAAGCATTTTTTGTGTTTTGGGCATTCTTAATTCCCACAAAGGGTATTCTCTCGACAGTCAGTCGATCCTGGATGAAGTACAATCCTCGGATTTCGAGAATTCACTTCCTTACATCCTCCCCTCCTTAAAAGGAGTTTCGTCCTCGAAACGAACAAATCTTCTATCTTTAATCTAAACGCATACCTCACTCCTCAAACAGATGAGGATGGTGTTTTCTCATCAGCTCTTCGAGCTCCCAGGTGGCCTCGCGATCATCATGATTGCTCCACCGGATCTTCACATAGGGGATTTCTCGATTTCTCAACTTTCGCACTTCTCGGGCGATTACCTCCACCGGAAACTCTTCATAGGTCAAATCTCCTTGAAGTTCCGGCGGCTCGTACCGCATCACGTGCTCGGGGTCGTGAATATACTTGCGGAGGTTGGAGACGTGGAACACATTGTGCACATCCGCAAGTTTCGGCGGCAAGGCAAGCCGATAAGCCACCGCGCCGACTCGCTCCAATATCTCGTATGGCCCAATGTACCGGGGACTTAGCTTTCCCCGTACTCCGAACCGCTTCACACCCCGCATTGGTGAAACCTTCAGAAATACGCGGTCACCCACCGCGAACTCTATGTCTCGCCGGCGCCTATCCGCATAGCTTCGCTGTCTCGACTGCGCCGTGAGCAATCTCTTGCGAGCAAGGCGGACTTTCTTCTCCGCTTCTCGCAACACATCAGGGCCGAACTCTGCCCGTTCGCCCACATCACTCCAATGTATAGGAGACCGACACGTCCGCCCATAAAGAGCCTCGAACGGTGCCATCTCCACACTCGCATGATAACTGTTGTTGTAGGCGAACTCGGCCATGGGTAGGTGGTCGCACCAACTTCCCTTATAGTCGATGACACACGCTCGCAACATGTCCTCCAGAGTTTGGATGGTTCTCTCTGTTTGTCCATCGGTCTGAGGATGGAATGCAGTGCTAAAATCGAGCCGTGTGCCAAGGGCTTCTTGCAGGCTCTTTGTCACGACCCGCGACCACCCGCCTATTTGGCCGAGGTCCCGGCGCCGCCGACACGCCGAATGGACAGGGTTTCCCCTGTACTACGGACAGAGTCTCCCCTGTACATTCAAGGCATCGCAATCAATACAATACGAGAGGTTCCAACCAGGAACAGGTATTCAACCATAGATTGCATAAGGAGTATCAAAAACATAAGCTACTAAGTTATTACAGCATTCCACTTAGATGCATTTTACAACATAACTTTTCTTTTATAATCAACCTCCAAATACAATCATAATTATTACAATTTCTATTACAACTTAAACAAAAGTTTGTTCTTGTCTTTAAACCTCCCAAGCTAGACCACCAACTCGGGTACTGCTATCTCAGTCTCTGGGTAGGACGCTATCTGCAGAACTACGTCCTCGCCTTGCGCCGCCGCGCCGCACACGTGTGTACCTGTACCCCCAAAACAGCAACACGGGGGTGAGACTATTGTCCATAGTCCTCAGTGGGTTTAGCCACCCAAGAGAACAAGCTCAGCCAACAGGTCTAACGAGGCACTGCAACATGTTAGATCAACAATATACAACAGATATATAT
>NC_033622.1:10087544-10094144 GCF_001540865.1 Ananas comosus
GTCGGGCTTTTGTCGTCTAGTCCAACCTTTTAGTCTTTTTGACTCCCCGGAAAACCCTATAACAATGTTATGTACACTCTCCCATAATCTCTCCCGAAAAAGTGAGAGAGAGTGTGAGGGTGTCGGGAGAGAGAGAGAGACAAGCACGGGTTGGCTTCCCTCTTTCTTTCTTTCTTTTCTCTCTTTTCTCTTTCTCTTCTTCTTTTTCTCTTCTTCTTCAACCTCTTCTACCTCTTCTTCTAGATCTTCCTCTAGAAGTAGGAGAGGAAGTAGAGGGAACCCGGTAACCTCGAGAAAATTTCCATTCGAAATTGGGATTTTTACCATAAAGATCCCAAATCCCAAAAACCAACAAAACCTACCAAGTTTACCTTGGGTAAACTCAACCTCTTCTACCAAGATCGAGTATAACTTCGAAACTTGGTACCTAACGTGATAACTACGTTTGGATCCCAATCTCATACCCAAAATTTGGGATCTAGAAACTAAAACTAGAGGGATGTTCGAACGTACGGACGTCCAGCTGAGATCTCCTAGGGGCCCATGGCTCGAGCTTAAGCGGGATATCACTCAGCATAATGTTAAGTGACCGGCCTTGTACCGGTACAGGGTTCCTTGTACCGGTACAAGGCCTGGCAGACAGCCAAACCCGAGGTTGCGCAGTGCTTGTACCGGTACAAGGATCCTTGTTCTGGTACAAGGCCTGGCAGCCTCAAACCCAAGAGCTCCAGAGTGCTGTTTTCACTTCGTTTCGGCTCTACTTCGCGCCGATCGATGTCAAAACCATTCCAACACCTTTGGAACTCATTTTTTACTCTTCCAAACTTGTTGGAATACCGAATGGAACTTGTCCATCCAACTTGTTCGCATACTTTAGTCATTTTAGCTAAAGTTCGATAATTTCCTTCGAAACCTCGGGGGTTACACTCTTCCAAAAATGTGAAGTGAACCGGGGGTCACGATCTGATACGATCGATTTCGGCACCCCGTGCAGTCTCACTACCTCATCAAGATATACCTGCGCTAACTTGTCACCCGACTACGTGGTGTGGATCGGCAAGAAGTGAGCCGACTTCGTTAATCGGTCCACAATCACCCAAATCGCATCGTGGCCGCCCGTTGAGCGAGGCAAGCCAACCACGAAGTCCATCGATATATCCTCCCATTTTCAAACGGGGATTGGTAGGCTTTGAAGCTTTCCCGCCAGAAATCGATGCTCGGCCTTCACCTGTTGGCATGTTAGGCACTTCGCCACAAAACGTCCGACATCGCTTTTCATTCCCGGCCACCAGTAGTGCATTTTTAATCCTTGATACATCTTAGTGCCGCACGGGTGATCGGCGTATGGAGATCGGTGTGCTTCTTGTAGAATCAATTCGCGAAGCTTACATCTTAGTGCCGCCCGGGTGATCGGCGTATGGAGATCGGTGTGCTTCTTGTAGAATCAATTCGCGAAGCTTTCCATCTTTGGGCACACATCTCCGGTTCCGAAACCGAAGCGTGCCATCGGCGTCTACATTGAACTCGCCGCCATGGCCATCCTCGATGTCTCGCCGTATCTTTTGGAGTTCCGGGTCTACGGGTTGCAACTCTTTAATCCTCTCCAACAAAGTCGGCTGGATAACGAGTGCCATCAACTGGGCCGGAATCTCGGGAGGAACTACTTCGAGATCCAGCCGCTTCATATCCCGCCATAAGGGTGTTTGCTGGGTAACGTCAAAAACGAGATTCTTCGCCGACTTCCTACTAAGTGCGTCCGCGACCACATTTGCCTTCTCGGGGTGGTAGAGGATATCGACATCGTAATCCTTTAACAGTTCTAACCACCGCCGCTGACGCATATTGAGCTCCTTTTGAGTAAACAAGTACTTCAAGCTCTTGTGGTCGGTATAAATCTCACAATGGGCACCATACAAATAGTGCCTCCATAATTTCAGGGCGAAAATTACCACCGCTAGCTCCAAATCATGGATGGGGTAATTCTTTTCATAGCTCTTCAGCTGACGGGATGCATAAGCAATAACCTTCCCGTTTTGCATCAAAACACACCCCAATCCTAGATAGGAAGCATCGCTGTAGACTACGAAGTCTTCGCCTTGCACCGGTAGAGCGAGCACCGGAGTCGAAGTCAGTCTCTGCTTCAACTCCTTGAAACTCCGGTCGCACTCTTCGTTCCAAACAAACTTGGTGCCTTTCTGGGTCAGGCGGGTAAGTGGGATCACTATCTTCGAAAAGCTCTCCATAAACCGCCTATAATAGCCTGCTAAGCCCACGAAGCTACGCACCTCCGTGACGTTTGTCGGGCGCGGCCAATCCTTGATTGCCTCAACTTTCCTCGGGTCTACTGAAACTCCACCCGCGGAAATCACATGCCCTAAGAAGGCGACTTCGCGAAGCCAGAAGTCACACTTCTTCAGCTTAGCATATAGCTTCTCCTCCCGAAGGACTTGAAGCACTAATCTCAAATGCTCAGCATGTTCCTCGTCACCACGAGAATAGACCAATATGTCGTCGATAAAGACTACGACAAATCGATCCAAATACTCTCTGAAGACACGGTTCATCAAATCCATGAACGCCGCTGGAGCGTTCGTGAGTCCAAATGGCATGACCGTGAATTCGTAGTGTCCATACCGCGTACGAAACGCGGTCTTCTGAACATACTCCGGCTTGATTTTCAACTGGTGATAGCCGGATTGCAAGTCTATCTTCGAGTACACGCATGACCCTTGTAACTGATCGAACAGGTCATCGATTCGGGATAGTGGGTACTTGTTCTTGATCGTGACTCTGTTCAATTCTCGATAGTCCACACAGAGTCGGAACGATCCGTCCTTCTACCTCACAAATAACACCGGGGCTCCCCACGGTGATACACTTGGTCGGATAAATTGTTTGTCGAGGAGGTCTTGTAATTGACTCCTCAACTCCTTCAGTTCCGCCGGCACCATTCGGTACGGCGCTTTCAAGATCGGTGCGGTACCGGGAACCAAGTCTATGACAAACTCGATCTCCCGATCTGGTGGTATCCCTGGCAACTCTGTAGGAAATACATCCGGGAACTCCCGCACCACCGATAACTCCTCTAATGTTGGAGCTACTCGCTCCACCTGCACAACAGTTGCTAGGAATGCCGTGCAACCGCCGTTCACCAACTTCCTTGCTCTCGTCGCCGACACCGTCGCGACGAAGCACGAGCTCTGACAAGCCCGATAAGTGAATTCCTCTTGTCCTCGCTCACGGAATGTGATCACCCTGCTCTTGCAGTCGATGGTTGCATGATATTTTGAGAGCCAGTCCATGCCCAATATAACGTCGTACGCCTCTAGCTTTTGGAGTCCCAGCGTCCGAATAGGCATTACCCAATCGCCTATTTGTACCGGGCACGAGGCGCATTCCGTGTAGGTATTAAACGTCAACCCAGGGCCCTCCACTCGCCACTTGTCACTCGCTTCTAGGAGGATGTCATGCATGCGTGCGAATGACCTACTTATGAATGAATGCGTGGCTCCTGTATCAAATAAAGCCCTGGAGCGAACTCCGTTAATTAAAACCATACCTGCCACAAGGCGATGCTCCTCCGCCTCCGCAGGTTCCTCAGCCTGGACCTGAGCGGCAAATACCCGTCCGCTCGGGGCCGATCGCGTCATTTCAGGTTGACGCGGCATCATTGCGCGTCCCGTCGACGCAGCCGTCGATGGAGCTCCTCCGTAGTGAGCCGGAATCGCCGGTGCTGATGCGAATGATAGGGCAGGTGAGGCTCCTCCTCCCGGGCAGTCCCGAATGAAGTGCCCCGGTTGCCCACACTTGTAGCACTTGCCCCGGCCTTGTTCACAGCGCGAAACTGGGTGGTCTCCGCAGCATACAATGCATCGCCGCGCTCCACCGTTTTTCTGTTGAGCGCGCGGGTACTTCGGGGGTCTCTTATAACGTGCTTGACCACCCGAACTACCGCCGCCTTGGCGTTTCTTGCCCTTATCCTTGGACTCCGCCAAAAGCTCACGCTTCTCCCGCACGTGGGCATCGCCTTGCTCCGCCCATAGAGCTCGATCAAAGACCTCCGCGAAGGTCGTGAGCTTAAGTATTTGCACGGCCTTGTAGATCCCCGGCCGAAGTCCTCGCAAGAACCATTCGGCCCGGTCCCGGTCATCCTTGACAACATCCGGGACACAATCTATGATGTGGGAGAATTCCTGTTCGTACTCCGCCACGGAGCGGTCCCCTTGCTCTAGCTTGCGGAACTTCTCCTTGAGCTTCCGCTTCAATGTATCGGGGAAGTAATTGGCGAACATCTCCCGCTTGAATTCCTCCCACAGCATCGGCGGAAGGCCGGGAAGCCGATCCCGCCTAACGCGCTTCTACCAGACCTTCGCCGCCTTCTCCAAGCAATGGGTGGCAAGGTACACCTTATCTCTCTCCAAGGTACGCAGGTCCTCAAAGAGAGTCTCCATCGAGTCGATCCAAGACTCGACCATCGCCGGTTCCACCTTCTCGCCCTCAAAGGTTGGCGGATGGAACTTGTTGAACTTGATAAGAGCCGCCAATGCGCGCTCTCCTTCTACATCTTCGGCCGTCACATCGGGTGTAGCCGATCCCGATGCCGCCGGTGGCACGATCGCCGGCGGGGGACGCGCCGCCACCGGGACCGCCGCTATACCCTCACCCTCAGCTGGCTCAGGTACACGAGCCGAGGGCGCAGGCACAGCGCGTCCGTCCGTCGCTGTTGCGGCCGCTGCGCCGCTTGCCACTCCAAAAGCTCGTGGAGCCGCTCGAATCGGGTCTCCTGGCGCTGCACCACGTCGGTCAGCGCGGTCACCTGCGCTTGCAACCGATCCATCACGCTCGGTTCTCCCTGCTCGGGCACCTCAGGAGTCGGTGCCGGAGTAGATCTGCACGTGTAGCGTCTTGGAGACATTAGCCCCTGTAACGCAAATACCAGGTCAGTCCTCTTGACCAATTACCTCGTCGAAGTTACGACACAAGACGACTCAACAATAGAATCGGGCGGAAGCACACAAGTGTACTCGTCCTAGACTCTTGGCATCATGTCGTCGGCCGCCGACACAACCACCTCAAGACAAGAACTCGTATCACTTGAATCCGTCTCTATTCACAACTAGAGACATATCATCAACTTCGACCCAATCTAAACCACTTCCGCCATCGCTACAGGTTCACGTTCCACTCACGCACCTATAACCTTAGGGCTCACCAACCTAGGGTTTCCTAGGTCATCCTAGACTTTCTCTCTTTACTTGCTCTTGGCTCTGATACCACAAATAGCTGTCATGCCCCGCCCCGAAACCACTACCAATTTGGCACGATTCGGCCGCGGTGACGGGCCGCCGAACGGACAGCACCTCCCCTGTCCGCCCAAGGCTCAACAACAGGAATGTGTACAAGAATTTACCCAGGAATTTAAATTCTAGACATACACACTCACAAGGGCACAAACAGTGCCAACCATACTAAGAGCAAGTAACCCACAAGATTAACATGTGAAATAAAGAGAGTACTTTACTAACTATTACAATAGTTGCATTCTTTTTACATTTACATCATTCCCACAAAATGGATACGGTTGATTCTCAAAATATAATAGCTCTCCAACCTCACCTACATGATTCTCTCAAATACATAGGTGTGCTAATGCAAAAAGGAAAGCTACTATACTACCACGGTCTCACTGATCGGGCGCGATGCCCTTGCCGCGGTCCTCTCTCGGTAACCCTGTACCTACCACTGGAAATAGAGTGGGGTGAGAACTATCTTCCATAGTTCCCAGTGGGCTCGGCCGCCGACTCTGCCGATCTCCCCACTAGGTCCAAGTGGGCACAAGTAACAACAAATAGATAGATAGATAGATATGTATCTGAAACTGTAAATGCGATAGTAGGAAAAACTATGCTACTATGCCCATAATCATGAATATGAATGCATGCATCATATAATAAAGGTTCGCTACCATGCTAACAAATTCGATCCATGTTCGAATAGCTATGTTCAATGACATTTAATAACCTTTAACCTTTCATTTACCCAATCTGTGGCGAGGCCCTAGGGCTCGCCCAAGAACCACTTTCAAATCCTAAAGTGAAAGCCGGAAGAGGACTCAAGTGCAACCCAAGCCCGGGGATCCTGCTTGTATTTCTCTGTCTAGCGGACCATCCATTGCGTCCGGACCTCCACAGGTCCTCCAGTCGCACGACATACTTGGAGGAGTAGATGATTCATGCTATGTTAATACACAATTCTTCCGATACTCGACGACAATACCCCCCATGTGGGATTGATGTTATACCAACCCTAAACGCAAACTGTGAGCTAGATTCTTGTCCTCTCCAAGGTAGTGACACGTCTACAGCGTAAAGGGTCGCAAGCCCAATCAAGAGTGCCTCTCCAAGGAGGACATCTACTAAAGCCATCTAGAGCCTCAACATCTCTCGCGGATCATTTGTCCCCCAAGACATCTATGCAATGTTATTTAGTTGATCTAAATTCATTTTCACAAAAGTCATTTCTAAGTGGATCTGCGTCTTATCTTATGATTGTTGAGTGATCTTAGTTTTTATTTATATACTGAAGATAAATTTTTAGGGT
>NC_033622.1:10094853-10105915 GCF_001540865.1 Ananas comosus
GACGATGATGTCCAAAACATGTCAAGACTGTATAAAAACCATGCATTTCTGATGGAACTGTACGTCTGTAACACACTGAACTTTAGCAAATTTCAATGTTCGAGTGTTTGATTAGTGTTCTGAGCTTTTTCAGGTTTTCTGGTGGGTCGTTGACTGTGTTCCGACCCATTACTCGCGTCTTGAGGAGCGAGGATGAGTACTTAGCACCAAAACCTTCAAACTGTAGGTTCTGGGATGCTGGTACCGGTACTAGAGAAGGGGTACCAGAACGGCATCGCGCACTCGAGAAGAGTGCTCTCGAGTTTGAGCTCTGCAAGGCAGAGTACCGATACTGTATTGCCCGAGTACCGATACTGGACCTAGTATCGGTACTGCATTGCACGGATACCGGTACGCAGCGTGTTTTCTCGCCTGACCGAGGCTCGGGTTTGGTGAGCTCGGCTGCGGGGTACCGGCACTCCAGCCCGCGTACCGGTACGCAGTACAGTCCGCAGACTGCCAGTTTTTGGAGGTTCTTTTTGTAATTATCCCAACACTTTATATACCCCATACCCCTTGGGCAGGGGCTCTTGTGCTGCAACCAGAGACGGAGGAGAGGTGGGTTTCGTTTCCATTTTCTTTGCTTTTTCTCCTCTTTTTGCTTGGGTTTTGTTGGATTGATCACCTTTTTTTGCTCCTTGTTTACTTCATGTTGGTTCTCCCACCTTGGAGAAGCCCTAGAGTTGATGTTTCGAGCTCATTGGAGGAATGATCTTCAACCCTAGCTCACTCCTAACTTGGTTTGGGGCTTCAAGAGAGGTTAGTAGGCTTGATTTTTCCTTTGGATCTTGTTTTGGGGGATTTTTGAGTAGAAAATCTAGAATGTAGAATCTAGTGTTGTAACATATGGCATCCAGGAGCTGCGATGTAAACTTTGATCTATTGGATCAAAGTGAGAATTGAGCTGGTTGGACGTCATCCCCGAGTGACTTTGGACGCGTGAGAATGAATTCCGATGATAAGTAAGTGTTTCGGCGCAAAGTGGGCGCGAAACGAAATGTAAATAGAATTTTCGGAATTCTGACGCTAACCTTGATTAAAAGAATTAAAGCGAGGCTTGGAGATAGTTTATGGAGTATCCAAGTTAGTCTGGAATGACTCGTGCCGAAATCGGAGCGAAAACAGAAGAATTGGAATTTTCTGTAAAGAACGGGACTGAGAAATTAGCAGAAAATGCACAGTGTCAGAAAATTATGAAAATTGGCGGAGATGTCAGGAACATTGGTATGAGGCCAGATTTCAAGTTTCAGATTTTTCTGACGCCCGTAGAGAGAGAAATTGGATCCGAAAGCTATCGGATAAAGATTGCAGTTCGGGACAGTTCGCAGTGACCAAACGGGGTCGAAACTGAAATGTTAAAATTTCAGTGGACTTGTTAAGTAAAAACGAGCATTCCTGTCAAATTTGAGCTCAATCGGACTGTCGGAAGGGCTTACAAAAGGTATTTAATCCGCGCGGCTAAACGGACAAGTCGAGGGGCATTATGGTAATTAATGCGTGCTTAGTGGAATTCCACTAAGTTCCCTGCCAGGCAGCCCCTCCATCCTTATCCCCTTCACCCTGCCATCATACGTAGAGAGAGAGAGAAGAGAAAAGAAGAGAAGAGAAAAGAGGAGAAGGAGAAGAAGAAAAGAGAAGAAGAAGAAGAAGAAGAAAAAGAAAAAGGGTAAAATTATATCTCTCCCTCTCGACCCCCTCTCTCTGCTACTAGTAGTCGCAGCAGCAGCCTTTGCTGCTGCTGTGAGCAAGAACAGCAGCAGCAGCAGTAGCATTAGCAGCTGCTGCTGGAGCAGCCAGCAGCAGCAGCAGCAGCAGCTGCTGGAGCAGCCAGCAGCAGCAGCAGCAGCAGCACAGCAAGCAGCAGCAGCAGCTGCAGCAGCCATCAGCAGCAGCAGCACAGCAGCAGCACAGCAGCACAGCAGCAGCAGCCTCAGCAGCAGCAGCTGCAGCTAGCAGCAGCAGCAGCCTCAGCAGCAGCTGCAGCTAGCAGCAGCAGCAGCAGCAGCAGCCTCAGCAGCAGCAAGCAGCAGCTTCAGCAGCAGCAAGCAGCATCAGCAGCAGCAGCTGCAGCTTAGCGAGCAGCAGGCAGCAAGCTGTTGAGCGCAAGAGCTCAGCCAGCTGCTAGCAGCAGCAGCGCCAGCAGATGCGCCTTAGCAGCAGCAGCCTCAGCAGCAGCAGTGCTGCCTGCAGGGGCAGCAGCAAGAAAGGAAGAAAAGAAAGATAAGATAAGAAAGGATAAGAGAATAGAAAGGAAAGAAAGGAAAAGAAAGAAAAGAAAGCCTAACGAAAGAAAGAAAAGAGATAGAAAAGAAGGAACAGAGAGGAAAATGAAAGAAAAAGAAGCAAATTGAATTGCGAAATGCCGGCGAATTGCAATCGAAAAGAGCGCAGTTTTTATGGAACTTGACCCCGGCAATTGCACTTTTGTAAAATAAGAGTGTAATGCGGAATTGACCGCGTGTAAACAAATGAGGGTAAAGAAACGCGTTGGCGAAGTCGGTTCGGCAATTCCGACGAACCTACGCAAAGATATCGCCAAAAGAAGATTTTCGGCTATAGTTGACCGCTTTCTATAGCATTTGAAATGCTAACTTGTATTAATATGGGGTAAATGACCATAGTTAATCTTTTTCTAATCCTTTATAGGTTGAAAAGTAAACATGCTCGAGAGTCTAAATTGACTTTTCTACAGAGTCGACGACGCGCTAATTACCCGTAGAGGGCGTTCTAGTTATATTTGCACGGATGTCGCGACCGAAAGTTGTCGACACTTTCGAAATTGGATTCTAGTCTTGATTGACACCACTTACAGAGTGGGTGTGCTATCGAAGTCTTTGAATCACCTTTTATGTCTATGCTATTCATTGAGCATATTTACTTCTGTTTTCATGACTTATAGGATATGGGCATTGGCATTATACAAGTGATATTGAACATGTGAATTGTTATTGTAGTAAGAACATATGGAACATTAGAATCGTGGACATAGAACCCTATTAATGTTATGAAACTGTTAATAGGACCAAGACCAATTAGTAAACTATGGTGACTCATGACTAGAGATTTGAGTTCAGCATCGAGAAAATGTAATTAGATGAAACTAGTATAAAGAATAGTTCAGAGTTAATTGTGACATGTTGTCAGTTGGAATCTTAAAGGGGGATCAGATTACTTCGTCACATAGTCTGTTTTCTTAGCTTAACTGGTGGTGGTCGCGTTTCTTTTTCGGGGGGTGCCCCCAGGCAGTGAGGCTCCGGAGAAAGTTAGTACACTTGGTTGGCTAACGTACTTGCCTCCAGACTAACGTACTTGTCGACAGACGGTCCATCGGGAGGCAGCCTTAGGGCCCGTGAGGGATTTCGTTGGTGAGTTATTGTTAACAAAGGCGTAACCACTGAATTGCGGTCAATTTATGCGGCTTAACGTACTATCCCCAGGGATACTAACGATATTGGTCAGCTTTAACCAGAAGGTTAACCAAAAGATTGGGTAAAGTTAATGAAAAGCATGCATGCATATTTACAGTTTTCATATACTACTTCCTTCAGCTTTGTACAGGCATTGAAGTGGTTACATATTATAGTTAGTTACTATCTCAGTTTACTTTTCTTGCCTACATATGCCTGAGTAGACCTAGTGGGTGAGTCGGCGAGGTCGGCAGCCGAACCCACTGGGAACTTTCTTGTAGTTCTCACACCACTAACCATACAGGTTCCAGTTCGAGCGTTGTGGCCGAGGATCGGGGCAAGAGCCAGCAGCCTAGCTAGTTGACACCCGAGTACTAGTGGTATACCATTTTGGGTTCATGTGTCATCTATTTGGTTGTACAGAGACATGTAAATGAATGTATTAAGAACATGTAAACAGTTAAAAGCTTCAGTTATGTAATTTAAGTTAAAGTTTTAAATTACAGTGAATTTCATGTTTAGCTAGTTTTACTATCACTTGTGATTGTTGCTTGCCTTCGTACAAGCCATGTATATTGAAATGTATCCTGGGAATTGTTTATTTCTTTATACATGTACCCGTTGTTGTTGAGCCTTGGGCGAACAGAGGAGGTGCTGTTCGTTCGGCGTCTGTGTACGGGCCCGGATCGACCAAATTGGCGATAGCGGGACGTGACATGCTGAGTCCAGATTTTATCCATTTGCTCTTGCGGACTCAACTCCAAAGCACTTTTTGTGTTTTGGGCATTCTTAATTCCCACAAAGGGTATTCTCTCGACAGTCAATCGATCCTGGATGAAGTACAATCCTCCGATTTCGAGAATTCACTTTCTTACACCGGTCCTTGGCATGAGGGACCGGACCCCGTAGGTCCAAAAATTCTGCACTTCCAAACTTAGCCAAAATTCCAGCCTTTTCGCCAATTTTGGTCCGTTTTTGCTCGTTTTTGCTCCGTGGGTCTCCGATTCGTCTGAAATCGCACCAAGACTCCCAACACATGTTTTCGAGCACGTTCAAACCATCATTTCATTCACGCCTTGCCAGATTTTGGCCAAGGTCCAATCATAGCTTTTCGGATTCCGTTTTCGCGTGCGACGCGCACCGAAAACACCCGAATGCTCTCGAACTTCACCGGAACCATTCTAATGGCTTTCCAAACTAACATACACCGTAACTTCATAATTATAGAAGTTCGGTATGTTACACTCTCCCCTCCTTAAAAGAGTTTCGTCCTCGAAACTAACTCACTTCAAACAAAACTCATACCTCAAATCAACTTATTGAGTAATCGAGGGTTCCCATGCACTTTCGCACTTCGGAGTGGCCTTTCACTCATCGGAATTGTCCAAAGGCCACTACGGAGGATGTGAGACCAGATCCACTCACATTTGCCATGAGCAACACCGAAAGTGCATTACTGTTCCCGCGAGTCTCGGTGGCAGCACAAGTCGATACTCACGACTTTACACGCTCCAACACCGCTCGCCAACAAGCATGCAAAGAACTCCTCTTTGCATCTTTCATCCTTTCGGAAACACTCCAATTTGATCACCGGCATTGCTTAAAGCAATCTCACAGGTGCACCGCCTAATCGCGAGTGCTCCATCCCCAACCGGATCCTTGCTCTATTACGAGATGGCACACTCCGGCACATCTCCACTCTCAATCCTCGAGAGAGCATTGTCCTCTATTCCGCATGGCTATCCATCACCCAAGTGTCTCCTAGAGACCACTTTGCTTTCTCTTCACAAGCCACGGCCAGCATCAACCCGTTCTCACAACAACTCACACGAACACCCAGTTCGTGAATCCAAGCCAAACTCCTCGACAGAGTTATCAGCTAAACAGATTACCTCGGTTTCCATGAGTGGACCAAGGGCCACCAATCCTACGTAGGCCTACCGCCTAAACCGATCTCAACTACGCATAGCGTCTCTTGCTCGCAAGCGCAGACCCAATCATAACTAGGCGAAATTCTCACTTGGGAATTCGCATGCACTCCAACCAGGAGCAACCATGACCCCAAACCACGTCACATTCTTGGGTTGGGTCAGTACACACTCGGTGTATTCTCAAT
Organism: Ananas comosus; assembly: GCF_001540865.1. Lineage (NCBI taxonomy): Eukaryota > Viridiplantae > Streptophyta > Magnoliopsida > Poales > Bromeliaceae > Ananas > Ananas comosus. Next base: position 10,100,416 of record NC_033622.1, read on the forward strand.
CAAGCGATCCAACACGTGGCATTCCACGTGTCACGCCCCGGACCCGGCATGAGCCCTCCCGGTGCGTGCCCAGACCCGCCATATGCCTGCACATATAAGGCGTCTAACAACAATAGCAAATAAAAGAGCAAAAAACCGAGAGTATCTAGAGATATCAGAGCAGTAAACAGCTAGGTTCAACCAACAAATAGAGTCAAAGAAACAAAATCACTACAGTAAGAGTAAACTTAATACAACATAAATCCCAAGATACAAGTATGGGGTGGTCTCTACAAAATGGTACAAGTCTCTCAACCTCTCCAAAAAAAAAACAAAAGAGAGGCAGACCACCTATCGACAAATCCCTCGCTAGCTAGCCCGGGGTGATTCCTTTTCCGCGATCTCGAGCCTCTCCCGGAGTGGAAGGCTCTGAAAGAAAGCATAAAACAGGGGGGCGTGAGAACTATAATTTATAATTCCCAGTGGGCAATTACTGACCTGAGCAAAATGTACCACTAGGCCCAAAACATGTGCAGATAGAGATGAAATAAGTAACTGCGGAAATGAAAGCATATAATAAATGCTATACTACTATGCCACAAATATACATGATGTCAACATGGAGTACATCTACTCTATCATGATACATTATTCCAAAACATGTCTAGTATGTTCTATCACGGCTTCTAAGTATGCAAAAATGCAATAAGCGACACTATCAAGTATACTATATGTCCAAGTGTTCAATACATGTCTAGTATGCACTATCATGGCAACAAAGTATATTATATGTCCCAATATCCACTGAATCCAACTACGATTTACTATCAAGTAGTGATTATTACATAAACGATTTCATGTCGATTTCCATTTCCAATTAAGGACCTACACAAGGTAGTCCAACTTGTGCCGCCTAGCTGCCGGTGGTAGTACCAACATTCCCCCTCGAGGAACGGGACTGTCCCACACGACCCTACAGGCGCCTCGCCGCCTAGCTGCCCGTGGTAGCACATCATCCCAAGCTGGAAGAAAGCTGTCCCACGCGACCCTACAGGCGTCTCAATCCCGTACGCGGGAACTGCGTCGCAAAAAGGCCAACTCCGGAGTGCCGGCTTGTAGTGAGCAACCCTCACAAGCATGTGCGAATGAGCACAAATGGCAAGCAAGCAAAGTCATCATCTCAACGATCCGGTCATCATGGCTCTACCATGGAAATGAACGCTAGCAACTAATAGGTCTAGTCCAATGTCCCAAGTGAAGGTTTAACCATTCATTATGTCCAATGCCCCTTTATGGCATTACATCTTACTATGCCCAAATCTTGTTCCAACACTAATGCCACTTCATGACATTAGGATTACTAAGTCTACACATATTCCAAGCCCAATGCCTCTTAATGACATTAGCTTACTATATCAATTCCGAGCTTATGCCTCTTTATGACATTAGCTTTCCTTATCCATATCTAGTCCAAGAATGTAATGCGCTTGTCATTTTCACTATATGAAACATGATCCAAATCCACACATAAGGATGCTATCCATAGGCCCCAGCCCAACATGCAAACCCTCTACTACATAGAGGTTCAAAAATATATTATACATAACATGTGCCTTTTAAGCATTCTAAAATTCTCAATTATTCTATCTAGCATGAATATGCATGCATTTTTATTTTACGATAAGTAAAAACCATCATATGAGAATTTTATCTCATTTTGGTGAGGCCAAACCCACCGAAGCTTCTCGAAACTCTTCGTTTGCTCCGACGAGGGTGTCCACCACTCTCCTAGTACCCTAAAGGTAACAAAAGGAGGGATATACGAACGTTACGAACAATCATTTGTTCAAACATTAAACAACTCAAGCAAAGGTGAAGAAAACTCACCGAATGCGAAGGATCCTCTCTCGATCTCCAAAAGGGAGTTAGAGACCTTCTAATCCAACCTAAAAACAAGGTTTCTAATAAGATCAATTGGGCTCCAAAGCCCTCAAATCAAAAATTTCCATTACTAACCCTAATATGCTCAATCTAGGGTTTCCTTTAGTAAAAGCTACTAAAACAAGGATCAAGAAGTAGATTAGGCTTACTAACCTCACAAGAGCTCCAAAACAAGGCTCCAAGTAAGCTAGGGCTGAAGATCCTCCCTCCACAAAGCACCAATCACGAGCTCAAGGCTTCTCCCATGGTGGAAACCAACCAAAGACAAGGAAAAGCAAGAGAGAGGAGATCAAAACATGCAATAATCCATCAAAAATAGAAATCAAACAAGGGGAGGAAGCCTCACTGTAAGGTACCGGACTTCTAAAATCATGAGGTTACGGTGTCCATTTGGTTGGAGAGCCATTTGAATGGTTCCGGTAAGGTTGCGGTGTAATGTAATATACCGGATTTAAATATAAAAATAAAAATAAATAAATAAAAATAGTATGAGATACTATTTTTATTGGATTTAGAGAAGTGAAATATAGTTGGGAAATGACCTGTGCTGAAATCGGAGCGAGAAACAGAAATTTAGAATTTTGTGGGAAACGGGCAGATAAATTAGCAGAAAATGTACAGTCTCAGAAAATTTATGAAAATGGAGGACAAGTCAGAAAATATTTTAATGAGGCTAGATTTAAGGTTTCATATTTCTTGACACACGTAGAGTGAGAAATAAAATCCGAAAGCCATCTGATAAAGATTGGCATTCGCACAGTTTTCGGTGACCAAACGGGGTCCGAAACTGAAAACTTAAGATATATTCTTGTTCAGTACGTAAACCGACATGACTGCAAATTTGAGCTCAAACGGACACTCTGGAGCTCCGCGAAAGATATCAGATTTCGAGCTGCCTAGATGAATAGTGTAATTGTTAGGGACTAAAGTGTAAAAGGACTTAATCCCTTCTTCTCCTCCCTCAACCGTGCGTACACAACCCGCACACACACAACACACACGCGCATACATGGAAAGGGAGAGAGAACACTTCCCTTTCTTCCCTCTAGATCTCTCCCAAAAATAGATGGATTTGGTGGAGAAGCAAGCTTGGAAGTTGATCTTCATCAACTTCATCTTCTTCCTCTCCATTGGACTTGCTTGAGCAGGTAAGCTTCAAACTTTAATGGTAGAACTTAAGGATTGATCCTTATGCTCTAAAAAATGGTTTTAATGGAATTCTAGCATGCTAAATAATGATTATTGCTAGAATCTAGGATCAATTTAATTAATTCTTGCCTAGTTATAAACCTAGGCTCGAAATGCAATTTTTGAAATATATGAGGTTGATCTCAGGAATTTAACCCTCTGGAAACCTAATTGATAGGTCACTGACGCGTCGGAAGCGACGGTTCGGCGATTCGTCGAGCCAGGCGAAGTTATTAAAAGAAACGGACGTTTAGGCTTCGTTTCCGCCTGGAGGGCCGAGGCGACGTCGTAACATCGTAGAAACGGATTTTGAAGCATCGTGACAATAAACCCGAAGACTTTAATTTTCGGATCGCGGATCGGAGGTCGTTTGGTGTCGCGCGCGGGATTGGGTCAAGCCGAGCGGGCGTGTGCCGCGGAGGCCGATTGCAATTGACGACGAGCAATCGGAAAGCTATAAAAGGTGGGGGTGTCTATCAAGGACAATCGGGCTTCCTTCTATATCCGAGTAAAATGTTGATCATATTCATATATATGGTTCTTATGCATTATAGATATATGTATAGTTACATTTCTACTTTCCTCGAATGCATGTCTAGTTGTGTAGTATTATAGACTTGACACCTAAATTAGAATGCATGATGATTAAGGTTGAGACATGAGATCCTATGATAATAAGAGAATAAAGAACTTGGACTTGATAATGAAACTAGTGACATGTGAACTAGTGTAATGGAGATTGTATGGCATGTAGCATTATGAATGGATTGCAATGCCTAGTTGATAATGGCATATTAGCATTATGATACATGTTGGCCTTATAGAAATATATGCTAGATGAAATGAATGTTAACCTATTGTTAATTATGGAGATTATGTGGCATCTAAACCTATTGTGTAACCTAGGATAGATCGAGTGCATTAATATAATGTTGTTAAACATAGGTTGACATTAAACCTAGTGTTGTGGAACCTAGAGTTGCTTAGTACCTAGGTGAGTGCCATTGAGATTTGATATGGTTGAAACACTTGACATGGACCTAGGGATAGGTGGATTATCAAGTGATGGTTAACCTAGTTGACAGGGTATCCTCTCAGTTGTCACAGCGAGCGGGTAGGCTCACAGCGGGGTAGCTCATCGGGTGGAATACGAGCGGGGTAGCTCCCCACCCATTGGACTGGGAAGTGAGTCGGTGCGAGCGGGGGCAGCCCTTCACCTGTGAGATTTGAGGGTAGCCCTTACGCTATGACGCGGTAGCCTTTACCTATGACGGGTAGCTCTTTAGACCTACGAGCGGGGGTAGCTTCTTGACCTATGAGCGGGGTAGCTCTTGACCTTATGAGTTTGAGTTAGAGTCGGGGCGAAGAGCGGGGTAGCTCTTGCCCTTAGGCGATTGAGTCATGAGTTACGGCGAGAGCGGGGTAGCTCTTCACCTATAGGACTTGAATCTGAGTCGGGTAAAGAGCGGGTAGCTCCTTACCTATAGTGTTATTGTGGGACGGGTGAAACAAGGCGGGGTAGTCCTTCACATGTGATTTGAGACAAGGGCGGGATGCCTAGTGGATTGATAAAGACATGAATTGCATAAGTGGATCCGCATTCATACATGATTAGACATAGTACACTGCATAATATGTATGTAAGTTGCTGGTATTTATTTCATTGTTAAAGCATAGCTAGCAGGATAAATTGATGTTGCCTGCATTCTTTGCATTTGATATGGCAAATAGATCATAGTTAGCAGATCAATATCTATCTTGATCTCTCTCATCTATCTATTTGTGCCAGATTAGACCTAGATGGAAATCTGGCGGAGTCGGCGTGCCGACACCACTGCGGAACTATATCTTATATTAGTCTTCACCCCGTGTGATTTTGGGGTAGCAGTACACACGTAGCGGGCGACCAGGTGATCGCGTAAGGGCGTAGCGCACCCTAGGTACAGCTAGTAGAACTTTCCTATTGTAGCTAGAGCACTCGTCTGCTATGGTTAATAGAATGACATGATGTATTTTGATAGCTAGCAATTATATATATGTGATATTGATTATGTATTCATTTGGAAGCTTAAATGTAATCAAGTTGTATTAAAAGTTGAATGAGGTAATGTTGAATGTCAATGTGAGGTAATAGATACCTATATTCTCTCTTTTATTACTTGTTTACATTGTGATCTTGCTCTGTATGTTCGCGGGACTGGTTTGTGCCTCGCTATTGTTTGGTCATGTATGTATTCAAGTTGAATTTCCTGGCGAACTTGTTGTACATGATCCTGTTGTTTTAGCTTGGACCGGACAGCGGCCGAAGTAGCTGTCCGTCGGCGTCTGTTCGACGCGCCCGGGATTGACCAATGTTGTACGGTCTCGGGGCGTGACAGATAAAATGGTATCA
>NC_033622.1:10106015-10134260 GCF_001540865.1 Ananas comosus
GCAGGCTGCTGCTGCTGCTGCTGCTGCTGCAGCTCCTGCTGAGCTGCTGCTGCTCTTGCTGCTGCTGCTGCTGCTGCTGCTGCAGCTGCCGCTGCTGCTGCTGCTGCTTGCTGCTACTCAAGCTGACCGCAGGGAGAGAGAGACAAGATGCAGGGAGAAAGACAAAAGAGAAAGGTTACAAGTCTTACCTCTTTTTCTTCTTCTTCTTCTTTCTCTTCTTCTCTTTTCTCTTCTTTTCTCCTTCTCTCTCTCTCTACGTAGGCAGGCTGAAGGGGGATAAGGATGGAGCTCCCCTGCTGGCAGGTTTAGTGGAAATCCACTAAGCCATGTGTAATTACCAAATTGCCCTCGACTTATACTCCGTCGCGCAACTCGGATCAAATACCTTTCGTAGGCTCTTCCGAAAGTCCGATTGAGCTCAAAATTGGCAGGAATGTTCGTTTTTACTTAACAAGTCCACTGAAATTTTAACATTTCAGTTTCGACCCCGTTTGGTCACTGCGAACTGTCCCGAACTGTAATCTTTATCCGATAACTTCCAGATGCTATTTCTCTCTCTACAGGTGTCAGAATAATATGAAACTTGAAATCTGGCCTCACACCAATGTTCCTGACATCTCCGCCAATTTTCATAATTTTCTGACACTGTGCATTTTCTGCTAATTTTCCTCCTAGTCCACGTTTCCTTAGAAACATTTTATAAATTTTTCTGTTTTTCCGCTCGATTTCACCAAACACTTTCCAAATACACCAAGGGACGGCTTTCCAAGCTACCAATTTACACTTGGAACGTCAATTCTTTTCATTTTGACCATTATTTGAGCCGATATTAGAAATAGATCGGCTCCAATTCCATTAACATGGCCGCTTTTTGGACTACCACTTCGCACTGAGTCTCAAATACCCTTGTGAAAATACACCCTTGGCTTTACCAAAACATCACATTGATTCGAGATACGCACAACTTTATCCTTAGGCCTTATTTTAATATCTTTTAATCAAAGTAAGGTCGGAATTTCGAAAATTCTCTTTTACCTCTCTTTACAATTTCGTTTCGCGCGTCCAATTTGGGCCGACAACTTATTTCTCTTGAAGCTCATTCCAACGCATCACAAATCCCTCGGTGAATGATGTTCCAACTAGCTCAATCGGCTCATTTGACCCCTCTAGTCAAAGTTGACAATCGCGACTCCAAAGTTCCATATTGTTACAAGCTGTATTTTTCTATTATGCCTGGTTAGTCCTAGTGGGAAGTAGGTGAGATTGAGGCCGAACCCATGAGACTGGAAACTTTGTTGTAGTTCTCACTTGGCGCCCACTATTCGCACAGAGCACGGGCCTGAGCGAGCGGCGAGACGACCGAGGTAACAGTATCGCTTGCTTAAACAGAGGCCACCAGTAGTTGAGACTTGGTTTATATTTTGTTTAGTAGAGTAGCCACTATGCTCATCTTTTGTATTTTGATGACCAGTGATGTGAAGATAATAATGTAAAGCTCATTTTGAGGTAAATAGTGATGTAAAAGAAGAATGATGAAAGAATGTAAAGACTTTATGATGTACAAGTTAGTTAAATGCAATGTATGTGATCTAAACAGAATCATTATACTGTGTGTAGATTGTTTAATTCCTTTCTCTCACTCATGGCTATTGTTACGGCCTCGTGTAAGCCGTATGTATATGTTTTCGCTAGTGCACTTCTTGTTTGAAATTGTCATGTGATAGGCCTTGGCGCCGGATTAGGTGAACTCTTGTCCGTTCAGCGTCTGTTTGACAGTGCTGGGCCGGCCAAATTGGTATCGGTCCGGGGCGTTGAACCCCTCGCGACCCGCAATTTGGTCGAAATCGGGCACGTCGATTCAACCGAACGCACAGCACCTCCCCTGTCCGCCCAAGGATCAATCAATAGCAAATCATTACATAGAGTTGCCCGAGAATAAATCATTACATACACGATTTCAACGAAGCACCACAAGTGCTATACAACAAGAGCAAGATAGAGTGGATAAAGAGAGATAGTTCTAGCTATTACATCACATTTGACATTCACATTTACAACCTTGATTAATTTACTTCCTAAAATGAATATACAAGTTGATCTGTCCAAAATACAATTAAGCACTCCCAATTATACATTTACATCACTGTCAACCGGGATACACGAGGTATCTAATGCATAAGATAGCTTGTCACCCCCGGGACGGGGCATACGGGCCTCCCGGTAGCGCGCCCAGACCCGCCATATGTCTACACATATAAGGCGTCTACAACAACAGCGGAAATAAAGCAAGAGATGATCTACAACTAGAGATATCAGAGCAAGTACACATCTATAATCTAAGATAAGAGAAGTTGGAACAAACTAAATAATTAAAGAGGAAACATAAAGTTATACAATAACCATCTCAAAAGTACACAAAATGGGTGGTCTCTATTACACTGGTACAGCTCTCAACCTCTCCAAAAAAGAAACAACGAGAGGTAGACCACCTATCAACGCGTCCCTCGAAGCCAAGCTAGCTCGAGGCGATACCCTTTCCGCGGTCCCTAGCCTCTCCCGGCGTGGAAGGCTCTGAAATAAAACATAAAACAGAGGGCGTGAGAACTATAATTTATAGTTCCCAGTGGGCAATTACTAACCTCAGCTCAATGCACCACTAGGCCCCAAAAGAAAAGGGTAAGTACGATAAGCCACGATAATAGTAAATAGATTGCATTTACGAAAGCATAATTAAAATGCTAAGTTACTATGTCGCAAATAAACATGATGTCAATGTGTTGTACATCTACTTTATCAAGAAGAAGTATATTCAAGCATGACTAATACGTCCCAACATAACGAGCAAGTAGGTATCATGATCCACTATATCAATATGTGACGAATATGCTCTATCATAGCAACCAAGTATACTAAGATGCAACAGGCAATTTATTAAGTATACAACATGTCTCAACACTATGCTATAAGCATGTCAAAGTAATCCAACTACTAATCCTATCTAGTAGTGATTGTTATCTCCCGATTAAATGTCATTGTTTAATCATGTTCCAGGACCTACATAAATGTAGTCCAGCTTGTGCCACCTAAGTGTCGGTGGTAGCTCCAGCATTTCCACTCTAGGAATGAGTCTACCCCTCCCAACCCCGTAGGTTTCTCGATACCGCACGAGCGAGCAAAAGTCGCGTAGGCCAACTCCGGAGTGCCGGCTTGTAGGGAGCGACCCTCACAAGCATGTGCGAATGAGCACAAATGGCAAGCAAGCGTAGTCAACGTCTCAAATACCCAATCATCATGTCTCTAACATGGTAAAAGTCACTAGCATCTCAAAGATCTAGTTCAATGTCTCAAAGTGATGTTCCAACACTCACTATGCTTAGTGCCTCTTTATGACACTTAAGCTTGTTATAAGTTAACACATTTCATAATCGATGTTCCATTCATGACATTAGTACTAGGTTCTCATTTAACCCGAGCTCAATGCCCCTTTATGACATTAGCCCAATTATTCACAAGTAGTACAAGTCCCCGAGCCTCTTTATGGCTTACTAAGATCCTTTAAGTTTCAAATAGGAATAGCTTTAAATGCATGCAAGTAATGCTCATTTTCACAATAGGAATTATAATTCCAAGTCTCAATAGGATGCCAATCATGTACAAGTTCCACATGCTAGTTCTCTACTACATAGAGGTCCGAAAATTTCTTACACATAACATGGCATGTTAAGGATCCTAAAATTCACAATAATTATATTTATCATGAAAATGAATGAATTTCAATTTTACGAAACATAAAACATAGGATATGAGAATTTCTCATATGCTAGGCTAGGTCAAACCCACCGAACCGTCTCGAAACCCTTCGTTTCACCGAACGGAGTTGTACACAATTCTCTAGGCTAGGTCAAACCCACCGAACCATCTCGAAACCCTTCGTTTCGCCGAACAGAGTTGTACACAATTCTCTAAATACCCTAAAGGTAAGGAAAGAAGAGATAAGCAAACGTTACGAACAACTCTAGGCTCAAACATTAACCACCACAAGCAAAGGGGCAAAAACTCACCTAAGGAGTAGAAAATCTCTCTCAAGCTCCAAAAGAGAGCTAGATCCCTTCCAATCTGATCTAATGGAAGATTCTATTCCAATCAATTTAGCTCAAAAGGCCCTAAAATCAAAATGCCCAAAATCAACCCTAAAATCACATTCTAGGGTTTCATCTCAAAGAAACCTTCAAAAACCAAATCTAGAGGAAAAGATCTTGCTACAAACCTTTTAGAGGCTTCAATCCAAGCTCAAAGTCTTCTAGGCTCAAGGATCTTTCCTCAAACAAGCCTCAAGTCCAAGCTCCAAGCTTCAACAATGGTGGAAATTGCTCCAAAAGGCAAAAAAAGAAGTAAATCCACTAAAATCCAAACTAAAAGGAGATCAAAACCAAAGAAATGGTAAAGAGGGCTCTCTTACCTCCTTCTCCTCCTTCCTCAGCTCAGGAAAAGCCCCAAGGGGCGTGGGTGATGATATAAGGGTGCTACAATGCAAAAACACCCCTGCAGTTCAACTCGTTCAGATTCTGCCAAAGTGTACCGGTACACGGAAAAGTGTACCGGTACAAATCCCGCGAAAATGCAAACCCGAGGCTCGGATTTGAAATTCGGCACAAGTGTACCGGTACAACTATCAAAGTGTACCAGTACAAAATGTGTACCGGTACAACCATCGACATGTCACCGGTTTCACCATGTGCAGAATGCAATCCGAGGGTAGGCTAAGTCCAACTCTTTAGTGACCTTAACACTACATAAAATACTACAATTCTCGGGATGCGAGCCATAGGTCGGAACACTGTCAACGACCCACCAGAAAGTTTGGAAAAACTCAGAACACAGTTCAAACACTCGAACCTCGCAATTTGCAAAGGTCCAGTGTGTTACAAAGCTGCTAGCTAACTAGGGCACTATGCCCTTACCACGGTCCTCTGCCGGTGCTCTCTCGCTAAGCCCTGCAACAAAGTGGGGTGAGAACTATATAAATATAGTTTCCAGTGGGTTCGGCCGCCGACTCCGCTGATCTTCCTACTAGGTCTAAGCAGGCATAAGCAACAGATAGATAGATAGGTATGAAAAGAGCTGCTACATAGTAATGAAATATACACATGCTACTATGCCTCTGTAATCATGAAATGCATGAACATAGCAATGATATTCTACTAATCATGATACAATGTCTCAATATATAATTGAATGAGCTACTACATAGGATGTACTCTACAACATGCACTATGCCTCATATTCAATGAAATGCAAGAGCTACTACATAGTATGAATCTACAATATGATACTATGCCTCAACAATAAAGACATGAGCTACTACATAGTAATGTCTCTACACATGCTACTATGCCTCAACAATAACGAAATGAGCTACTACATAGTAATGTCTCTACACATGCTACTATGCCTCAATGAACGTTAAATGAGCTACTACCTAGTATATGATCTACTACACGACACTAGGCCTCAGTAATCACATGAATGAACGAGCTACTATGTAAGGAAGTGAATTCTCGAAACCCGAGAGTTGTACTTCGTCCAGGATCGACTGATTGTCGAGTAAGTAGGCTTCGAAGGAGCTAAAGATGTCCAAAACACAAAAAGTGCTTTAGAGTCGAGTCCACGAGAGCAAATAGTGCAAAATCTGCACTTGGCAGATTCTGCTCTCGGGGACCGGCCCTCGTAACTGGTGGTTGCGGGATTGCCTGATGCAACCGGTCCCTGGGCTGAGGGACCGGTCCCCGTAGGTGAAGCCCGCGGGAGAAGTGAAAATTTAGCTAAGTCCCGAGAGGTCATGTCACGCCCCGGGACCCAGCGGAAGCCCGCCCGGTGCGTGTCCAGACCCGCCGTACGTCTAAAACATACAAGGCGTCTAAAATAAAGCGGTAAATAAAACAATAAAAGAAAGCATCTAAGAGTATCAGAGCAAAAAAAATAACACGAAGTGCTACAACGAGGAGGAGAAAAAAAAAACTGATAATCCACTAAGTAAACATAAGATAATACAAAAGGAGTCCCACAACAAGGACTAGTCTGAATACAAGATGGTCTCTCTATACATGGTGCAAAATCCCTCCGTCTCTCTAACACAAACAAAGAAGGAGTAACCACCTATAGCAGAACGGACTCTCTCCGAGCTAACTACGCGACACCCTTGCCGCGATCCCGTGCCTCCGCCGGTGCCGAAGGCTCTGAAAAGGAAACATAGAAACAGGGCGTGAGAACTATTGAATAATAGTTCCCAGTGGGCAATTACTCACTTCAGTGAAATGCGCCACTAGGCCCAAACTACAACAAAAAGGGGTCAGTGAACAAGTATAAGCCAAAGCGATAAGAATAACTAGGAAATAAATATGAATACTATTCAGCCATGATATCTCTACTTAGCATAATTGGCGTAAGTAAGAAAGCAACTGCTACATGTATGCATAAGAGTACCGAACATGCAAATGCATAAGTATGCGACTAACCCAATATCCACAATGTAAATAGTAAAGATGTCATTGTTTACTATTCTAGTCCATGTCCAATTGTCACTTAAATCATTTCCAGTTCAACTTTGGTAAGACCCACCCGAAGGCTGTCTGGCATAAGACCCACCCGAAGGCTGTCTGGCTTTACCGTGCCTAATGGCCCCATGGTAGTCAACATCCCCACCCTAGGATTGAGCCTTTCCTACGGCAATCCACTTCGGCGCCCAATCCTGCACGGTGAACGTATCGCGATGGCCAACTCCGGAGTGCCGGCTTGTAGGGAGCGACCCTCACAAGCATGTGCGAATGAGCACAATGGCAAGCATGCGTGTAAGGTACCGGACTTCTAAATCATGGAGTTATGGTGTACATTTGGTTAGTGAGCCATTAGAAGGGTTCCGATGAAGTTCGGTGAAGTTCGGGAGCATTCGGGCGATTCGGTGCGCGTAGGCGCGGAAACGGGACCCGAAAGGCTATGTTGGGTTGTGAACTAAATCCGGCGTTAGCGTGGATGAAAAGATGATGAAAATACGCTCGAAAACATGTTTGGAGAGTCTCGGTTCGATTTGAAACGAATCGGAGGTCAAACGGGCGAAAACGGAGCGAAAACGGACCCCGAAAGCTGAAAAAGCTGAAAATTTGGCTAAGTCTGGAATGCTGTTTTTCTGGACGTTCGGGGACCGGTCCCTCAAGTCCAGAGACCGGTCCCAGCACCCGAAAATGGCCCAGTTTGGGCTGTGTGTGACTTATATTGTTGAGGGACCTTTGTGCAATTGTGCAAAGGGTATAGAGGTGTGTTGGAGCTCATTTCTCTCCTTCTCCCTCACATTTGCAACCAAAAGAAGACCTCTCTCTCTCTCAAGCTCTCCTCTCTCTCTCTACAAGGGTGGATCTTGGAGGTTGATTTGGTGGAGAACAAGATCAAGAGAGGGATTAGCATCTTCTTCTTCTTCCTCTCCACCATTGGAGCTTGCTTTAGAGGTAAGCTTGCTACCCCTTTAATGGTAGATCTTTAATGGTTGGTTTAAATACCTTATAAATGGTATTTTTGGAATCCTAGGATGCTAATTAGATGGATTATGATTGGATCCAAAGCTAGAATGGTGGATTTTTACCTAGTTGAAACCTAGGGCTCCAAAATGGGATTTTGGGAAATATAGGGTTTTGATCTAAATTGAATGGTTGTAAACCTAATTGCTAGGTATTCCGACGCGTTGGCGAAGTTGGTTCGTCGATTTGTCGAGCGGGTGCCAAGATATTGAAGAAAAGGTTTGTTGAGGTACAGATTGCCGCAGCTCGCAGCGAAAGCTTCCTAAAATCGCAAAATCGGAATCGTGGGCTCGTGGCATCACCTAAAGGTGGGGGGTGTCATCCCGAAGCAACTGGGCTTCTCCCTATGTCTAAGTTTCATTATCGATCATGTTGCATATCGAGCTTTGCATTATAAGGTGCTAGATGATAAATGTATATATATATATATATATATATATATATATATATATTCTTGCATGCTAGTAGAGTAGTGTAAAGTTGAATTGCTTAAATACTTGTACCTAATATGCATGAGATTGGGACGTAGTGTTGTGAAACCCTATAATGACATGGTTAAGGTGGATTAAACTCTAGTTGAATGACAACCTAGTGTGTTATGTGCAAGTGGCGTATTGAGAACGTTGAACTATGATGAGTGGCATCTAGTTAATGTTAAACTTGACGAGTGGCATGATAAGTAAAGTATAGTGGAGATACTTGTTGCATGTTAAACTTAGGGGTGAACTAGTTCCCAAGTGAGGTCGTCTAGAGTGGTAGGGTATCCTCAGTGACGGGGATTTGATTATACTCATATGTCTGTTCGTAGCTTGGGGTGGTCGCTCCACACAAGCAGTGCACTCCGGAGTTGTCACACGATAGGGATAGCCGTTAGGGTCCCGAGGGATAGCCGTTAGGATCCCGCAGACAGTCTTGGGCGAGTGAGCTGATCCTACCCAGGTGAGTCGGGTGAGTGAGCTGATCCTCACCTATGAGTTGAGATTGGGTTGTCGTACTTGTGTGTGAGTCGGGCGAGTGAGCGGATCCTCCCCGTTATGACTAGATTGTGAGTCGGGCGAGTGAGCGGATCCTCCCCGTTATGACTAGATTGTGAGTTGGGAGAGCGAGCGGATCCTCCCCGTAGAGAGTGTGTGTGTGTTGTGAGTCGGGCGAGTGAGCGGATCCTCCCCGTAGAGAGTGTGTGTGTGTTGTGAGTCGGGCGAGTGAGCGGATCCTCCCCTGTGTGACTGTGTGGACGTGTGTGACTTCTTGACATAGTATCATGTGGTAGATTGCATATTATGTTGTAGTTCATACATTTGACTTTTGATGGCATAGTAGATCTTAGTTGCAGTTCAATATCTATCTATCTATCTATCTGTCTGTCTATCTGTGCCAGCTTAGACCTAGTGGGAAGATCGGCGGAGTCGGCGGCCGAACCCACTGGGAACTATATTTATATAGTTCTCACCCCGTGTGGTTTTGGGGTACAGGTACACACGAGAGTGGTCCGGCAGTTGATCGCGGTAAGGGCTTAGCGCCCTAGAGGTTGTAGTAGTAGCTCTCTTACCCTTTGCATTAGAGCTACCTTGTACATACTTGAGAGTAGATGATGTATAGGTGTGAGATGTTTTGGAAAATTGTAAACTTTAAGTTTATGTTGTATTTTGGATGAATGTGAAGTAATCAAATGTATTAAAGTTGAATGGATGTAATAGATTAGTATCTCTCTTTTATTCACTTGTTTATTACTTGTGATGCTTGCTCTTTAGTTAATTAGCACTGGTTGTGCTCTCGCTGTTGTTGTCTGATTGTGTATGTAATCAAGTTGTTTTCCTGGGCACTTGTGTACACAATCTCGTTGCTTAGCCGTGGGCGGACAGGGGAGGTGCTGTCCGTTCGGCGTCTGTCCGACGTGCCCGAACAGGCCAAATTGGTAGAGGTCTCGGGGCGTGACAATGCATATAAGTCTGTCTCAAGTACCAAGTCCTCATGTCTAAAACATGGAATATATCGAATGTCACAAAGGCCTATCACTATGTCGTCATGTCTCTAACATGGAATATAGTCGATGTCTAATGGCCTATCACTATGTCTCTATGTTGCATTTTCATAGTTTACTAGTTCCAAGTGCCCCTTTATGACACTATTGTTCAATGAGTCCAAGCATGGTATTTATGTTAATGAATACATAATTCTACTCATTTCAAAAATAGGAGACATGTTTTCAACTTGCAAGGCTAACTACCTTTCACAATGCATGCAGTTTACACATACACTACACCAAAAAGGACTTTTTGTGGCAATTATTTAGCGGTGATTATCAAACGGCCGCTATTACTATTATTTTATTACACCTTTAGCAGCAATTATTTTTAAATATATATTTTCAACCTACTAATATTTATATATTAAATATAATCCTAATCCAACCCAAACCTAACCCAACCTCAACCTAACCCACCCAACCTCGCGCCCTCTCTCAACCCGCGCCCACTCCCCCTCGCCCTCCCCACTCCTTGCTCCTCTCTCGATCCAAGCTCCCCCTCCCCCTCCCCCCTCCTCTCTCCTCTCTCGATCCAAGCTCCCTCTCCCCCTCCTCTCTCGATCCAAGCTGTGTCGCCTTTATTGCGAGCAGCGGCGGCGGCGTCGTCGTCTCTGGCGGAGGAGCTCTCGGCGGCGGCGGAGGAGTGGCTGAGGAATTAAGCTCTCGGCGGCGGCATCTAGGGTTCCGGCGAAGCCGCGACGACCGCGCCGTGTGTCTCGCCGAGAATCCCCTCTGGCACGCCCAGCTCTCCCTCGATGTCACCGATCTCTACATCAGGTCCCAAATCTCGCTCGGCGGCCCTTTCCTGCGTAGATCTCACAGGTACGCCCCAAATCCTCTTTCTCCTCTCTCCTCCTCCTCTCCACTCCCCTAAATCTCCTACGATTTCCTTTGAAACCCTAACCATGAGAGTCGGAATCTAACAAATCTAGCTCCCAAATCCTTCGAACTCTCGATCGATACCTAGATTATTCACCGTGGACAAGTAAAAGGTGGTGAGAGACATGGGATCAAGCAACTTCGGCGCGGCGAAGCTAATGCGGAACAAGGGGATGCAAGAGCTCGTCGCCATGAATTTCATCAAGTGTGGCCACTAGGTTCATCTCCCTAATCTCTCAATCGAACTCGAAATCGGTTTCAATTCAGCAATTAGTGTTACAATCCAATCGTTTCTACTTAATTTTGTGCTCGAATTATTGTTTGCTTCCTTAGATCGATGAAAACTTATTCCGGAAGATCATGAACCATCAACCGCTATGGCAGCTGAACATCATCTAATCCAAAGTGGTCTTAGGTCTGAGATTTTCTGAATTAATTGCAGATTTTCCAACTATTTTGAGGATTATTTAATGGATTCGATGCTTTTTTGTGTAAAATTTTTTAGCATGTTCTAGCTAGTCTAGTGTGTCACCTTAATGCATCTCCTTAGGTCCAAGCAGGGACTGAGAGTTGTGATTAGACTCGGATATAGAAAGAGGGAATATATCGAATCCTTCTAAACATTAGCATACTAACTAGTGCATTATATGAAAGTCAAATAGGGCTCAAATTAAATATTCCTATAAGTTATGATCAAAAGGAAAAAAAATCCAAAAGATATAGTAACTGAAATTGATAGATATTAGAGTTCGTTTACATTGAAATGAATCGCAAAACTGAAATCGGAGTTAAACTTTAAGGATTAATTTGTTGAAACTCTAAATTGATATCTCAGTCACAATTCAGGCAGTAACTTTGTTAATAACCGGCCCTAAAACAAAAAAAATCTTCGCAATAGGAACCTAAAGTATTTTCCATTACATGTCGCATACTAGAGGAAAATTTGCTTCACAAGCTGCATTTGAAATTTTATCTATTTATAAATAATTTTACCTTCAAGTTTGATACTATTGTAATGCAGTTCTCTAATAAAAAAGCTTGTGAAGCAAATTTTATCTTCAAGTTTGATACTATTGTAAGATTTATTGACCCAAATCAACTAAAATTTGTGCATTCCTCTGGGTTAATTAGGTACTTTAGGATTGTTTAAAAGCTTTATATAGGTGAGCTGGAAATTGGAGATTATCTTGGCAAGCTCTTTATGCTAAAACTTCTTTCCTTCATTGACTCTGTATCTGATGTGTCGTCTCCATCTCTTAATTGTTCTTTGTTTGTTAACACTCATCTTTCATCAAACTACCATAGGCATTAATTTAGCTTAGATTATAATGTTCAGTAGATTAATTCATTTGCAGTCCGATCATTACCTGCAAATTATGAGCTTCTATATATTAAAAAGAAGGATAAAAAACTAACCTGTTTAACCGGAAGGAAAGGACCAGCTCACTATGGCATTCATTCTGTATGTTATATCTAGATCAAGTTACTTCTTGAGCTGCTGATAAGGAAATGTGGTTTGGATGCTGTGAAAGCAGTTATGCCTGAAGAACATATGAAACTGCTAACCAACATAAGGTAAATATCATTTTCTTCCTTGGTGCTATTTATAATCCCTTTTTTTTGCATCGTCCTACCTTAATTTCTCTTGAAAAGCAAATTAAGGACCGAAAAGAACGGAAGGCCAAATCTTATGGAGAGTCGTTTACAGCAAGAACAAGTATCTCAAGGTAGCATGATTTCAATAGTCTTTCAGTTGCAACTGATATATAATCGTATATGTGCGTGCTTCATAAATTTCTATTTTGGGCCCAACTAATGGTTTCATTTAGCATTATAAGAAACTTTTAATTCTTTAAAGAATTGAGTCGCATAGATATTGCCATTTTGTTGTATGATCTTTTCCATCCCTCGATTGAATGTGTCCTTTTGCATCAATGAAGTAACTATTATTGGATGCTGACGTAGGTTTTTTTTTTTTTCGTAATTGTCTTTTCCAAGGTTGTTGTTGAGAGATTTTCAAGGACTAATCTTCCAGAGATAGAGAAGAGAAAGTATGTCAATACTTAAGAGAAAGTATGTCAATACTTTTTCCAACCGACTTGGCCCTGTGAATCTGGTGGTTCCCAACCTTCATATATGGGTATATTCTCGTAGGTGTATGCAGAGATATACATGTATATGCCCCTTTATAATACTTAGGTTGTAATGTTTGAATGCAGGTTTCTGGTCCCTCACGACATGTTCGTCGGGCAGTTCATTCACATTCTAAGAAGCAGGATGCACCTTCCTTCTGGGAAAGCACTTTTCATTTTCATTCAGGATACTTTGCCTCAAACAGGTAATTTCCCTTTCTATTTTATATTCCGCCATCACAATTTTCTAGTTTTTGAAATCTTGAGTTAGTTTTATAATTCGTTCAAAAATGTGTTTCGATAATAGCAAGCATCATGGATTCTATATACCAACAATACAAAGATGAGGATGGATTCCTTTACATGTGCTACAGCAGTGAGAAGACCTTTGGATGAGGCTCACTACTTTGGTAATTAAGTGGGTATATTTATATACAGATGCGTACTTATATTTTAGGCGAAAAGAAAAATATATTATATCATTCTATAGGGAGAAAAGAGGAGATTATGATTTTAGTGCTTTCAAGTTCTGGCACAATTTTCTACAATCAAGCAATGAGATCTTAAGTTTTCCTTTTTTAAAGAAATAGATGCTGAAGTTCAAAAGCTAGTCCTGGGGGAGTCCATATGTTTTGGCCAACAAGTTTTGAACTAATATGAGATTGTCAATTTGTCAAATAGATCCAAATAACAAACCATCAATTACATTTAGCTAAACTGAATGCAATTTTAACAAAAATGAAGCTATATAGTAATGCCTAAATATATGATTTCAAGGACAACAAATATCAGTAGCATTAATTTGTGTATGGATGAACTGATAAGTCAAACAGCATATAGTAATATGAACAAACCTCCAGATTGAACGGCCTTCAATTTGAAAATTCCAGTGCCTAAAATGCAGGGATGCTTCTCTGCAACTTTTTTTTTCTTCTATAGGAAGTTGCTTTTCTGCAGGTTTTTTTTTTCTTCTTTAGGAAGTTGCTTCTCTGCAAGGTTTTTTTTTTTTCTTTTTGTGTCTGTGTGTGCGCGCGTGTGTGTATTCAAATTAGGGATCCTATGGCTACATTGCTCCAGGTATGGCTCAAACCAAGAGTTCAAATTGCTACACATTTTAATTCCTAAGTTGTCCATCAGAATTTCTCCTAGAGTTGAGAATATGTTCAAATCTTTTCTTGGTTATCCCACTGATGAGGAAATGCAAAATGAATACAGTACAGTACTAGCTAGATTAGTCTTTCAAGAATGCAAGGAAGTGACATGATGGTCCATTGTTGTAAAATATAGAAGAATAAATTATCATCTATGGAGTTGAGATCTTGCCCTGATTTCTCTCTATTCTGATGGAAAGGATATTCTGAATAAAATTATGTGTACAACATAGGCCCATTAAAAACACAGTTCTATGGAGGTCATTCAGGCATAAAAATAGTCCTGTTGCCGTGATAAAAAAGTAGCATTTTTCCTAGTGAGTGTTTTCTCGGTATTGGTTAGTTTATGCAAGTGTAGAATATGCATGTGATACTAATGTAACTTAGTTGAAAGGAAAGAACATGTCTGAAATGTAAATAAAATNTTTGGCGCCTAACTGAGGGTATCCATTTATTAGCTAACGATGAGACCAACAAAGCTTATAAATTAATAGAACAATAAATACTGACTCATAACAAAATCTATATAATGTAGGCATTTATAAGTTTTGTCTTTTGAACATCCCACATTTGAAGAGGAGAAACAAATGTAGAATGTGCATGTGATACTTATGCAAGTGTAGAATGTGCATGTGATACTTATGTAACTTAGTTGAAAGGAAAGAACATGTCTGAAATGTAAATAAAATCATCTTGTATTAGAGGGCAAATAAATGTAGAGGCAAAAACCTATTCGGGAATGGAAATACATGAGGCAATTAAAAAAGTTGAATTAACTATTGATTTTTTTCAAGATTTTTGATGGACTATATAGCTCATCAAATATGTAAAAAGGAGGTAGAACATTAACCAAGTAAAATGACTGAAAGAGAGACAACTAGTCCGTCAATTAAAGAAACAAGAACCATATACGCACATACCCTTCATTGGTCAACTTGTAGTTTTGGTTTTGCTTTTGTCTCTGCCTTCGTTTTATGGCGGCGTTTGTGAAACACCTTAAATGAAATCGAAACTAAAAATGGTTGAGTTGATCCTCGTGTTATTTCTGCGGAAATGTTAATTTTGAAACTATTGAATTTCTGTTTCCTTTGTTAAAAAGTTGGAAGGGTTGATCTAGTGTGTCGAGCTATAGTATGTTGAAGGACCTTCCATCTTATCAAATTTCAGTAACAAATTATTCTCGACCAATAGTAGAATTGTTTCATACTTTTCTTTTCTGGCAGATTGCAAAATACAAAGAAGAAATTCAGAAGCTTCAAGCATCTGAGGCTGAAATCAAGGCGCTTTCTTTTAATTATGCGGCGATGTTGAAGGAGAAAGAGGTCCATCCTTGAAATATTGCTACTTTTTGTATAACATTTCAGGATTTGATTGTTTCCTGCGCTGCTGTACTGTAAATTAAACAAATCTTCTTATTGGTTCATTACTTGAAAATTCATGTAGAGTGTTCACTGTATCTAAACTTTTCCTATCTGTTTTTGTAGTTTTTAGGGCTTCTAGCTGCGGACAATATATAAACTACATAATACATGCTATATTTGTTTATCATTTGGTTTCAAAAGCTCTAGTTTGTCATTAATGCTTACTTTAATACTTTCCCCTCTATTATGTTGTTGATTTGGCAACATCTTGATGGAAAATAATGGAGACTTTTTATGTTGATTAGTTACTTTTGTGGCCCATTAATTATGTTGATTAGTTTCATATAGCAATGGTTCTGCACAAGCTGTTGCACTAAATGGCCTGCATAAACCTGCAAGCTCACTGGGGATGCTCTTTTACTGAGCGGCTAATTGGATATGGAGGACTAAAATATGAAGCATTTTGTCAATTTTCAAATGCAAAAAAGGAGTTTGGTATATTTTTGACTTTCAGAAGTAAAAAAAAAAAAAAAAAATCATATTAGTAGCATGCTGATTTATTTTGATGTATCCATATTGTACTTTTAATTCTCAGTAGAAGTCGAATCTGATTGTTTACTTATTCTCTGAACTTATTGATTGTTTTCATTTCACAGCATGCTTTCCTTAAACAAGAGGATGGTGAGCAAAGTCCCTATTCTGAATGGAATATTACAGGAACATATAAAGGTTGAAGTCTTTTTCTTCTTGTACTAGCTGATTTCTTGTTAAGATATTAGGTAATTATTTTTTTTCTTCTATATCTTTACTTTTCTTTCAGTATCTATCTCAGCTAATTACTAGCTATTTTGATATTTTCCATTGTGTTTTCCTAGTTTCATATTTTCTCGACCATAGTTTCTTGTTCACTTAATATTAATGTGCCCAGATGTCCTTATGACTTATAATATTTTATCTTTCTTTTTATGGTCTAGAATATGTCAT
The DNA here is from genome assembly GCF_001540865.1 of Ananas comosus. Taxonomy (NCBI): domain Eukaryota; kingdom Viridiplantae; phylum Streptophyta; class Magnoliopsida; order Poales; family Bromeliaceae; genus Ananas; species Ananas comosus. Next base: position 10,122,117 of record NC_033622.1, read on the forward strand.
CTTGATTCAGTTTACCATGCTTTATAGAGATGGTCTCTTCAATTCCGCTAGTCCGAAATTGTCAGTTTTCTCAATGGTCTAAAATCTAAAACTATTTCACATCTAGGTTACTTTCTATTCAGTTTGCATGAGCCTATATGCAATTGGGAAATTCATCGGCCAACTAGTCTTGTAGCTTTCATGGCAAGTCTCTCTATGTGAAATTTCTTTCATTACCTGTTGTTCAAATAATGCTTTAACCTGTGTGGCGGACAAATGAGCATCTCCTGACAATAAATTTTGTTTTCTTACTATTCTGAGCTACAGGAAGGTGGAGCTTTGAAGAGACAATAAATGGGTCTTCTAGGTTTCTAGAATTTGAAAAATCTGATGGTTTATCTGTCTTGGAATTAATCAGTACTCCGACAAAGATAAGGGGTGTACACTATAATCAGGTAAAAGGGAACCTCTGTTTTACATGTCCTCGATATGATTGGTAAAGTCATTAACATCTTCACCAGGTTTATGTATTGCCAGCTTGATAAGCTAAAATTGCCACTTTGATATTTGATGGCAGGGATCAATTACTTTTCATGATGTGTTTTACAATGAACATGATCACAGAGTTTCTCAAAAAAGAGTAGGTGTATATGTATGGCCTTTCAGGCAACTACGATTCTTGATCTTGAAGTGTTGTCTTTGTTGAGTTATTATTTTGAAGTCCTCATTCGGCATTTTCTCTATAACATTTGCATTGTTCCAACTTCTTTGAGGGACGAACTAACTTCTGCATGAAGATTTAAATCTTAGAATAGATTACCTGAAACTTCAACTTCCCTAATGCAAAAATCTATTCTCTTAGAATTCTCATTAGCTTACTTTGTTAAGATCTACCTTGTCTTACTTTGGAATAGATGATATAAAATCACTAAATTAAGGAATAACAGTGAAATCAAACACATGTGAGGTGAAGAATATGTCGATAAATATAAATCATGAAGTTTTTTTTTGCTAAGTTCCATTAATTTTCATCAAAATAATACAAAAAATGAATCCAAACCCATTAAAAAAAAAAATCAAACAACTAAATCTAAACAAACTAGAACTTGCAAAGGGGTGAGCGAACTGATCCTAGCACGCCGCAACAGAAGCAACGCTGGAGGGAAATATACCAGTGTGCGGCGGGAAGGCGGAATTATCTGCCTTCTTTTAGGATACATCTTGGTTGGCACAGTTTATAGATTCTTTTTCCTTGGAATTCATCGTGTAGAGGTACATTTTCTTTTGCTCATTAGTTCCTCAAATGTTTGATCTAATTTTGGGTGATTTAGTTGTTAGGTTTTGTCACTTCCTTTCATTCTTAAAGACTTGAGTACATTAAACATTTATTTGTAGGGCATTATAGTTTTCGCTTCAGTAATGGGAACTCTTGGCCTTCAAGTACTAATAGAATCTGGCCGTCAGCTTATTACGAAGGTGAGCCAACTTCAGTATCAGAGTCCACATCATTTATACAATTCTAAGTAGTTCCAAAGAGTCAGTAAAATCATTGACTCCTTAATGTAGAAATTTTATGATACTTGCATGTATTCTCCTGCGTAGTTGCAAATGTGCATGCAAAAACATATTTATTTGCATTCACGCCTGTCAGGGGTACATATGAAAATATCATTCTTGAATAGATACCGAGGCAAGGGGGTTCACATATTTATTTTCATCTAGTGCTTCATATATGCATCTTTTATTGATTCATACATTTTTACCTCTCATTTTACGATTTCTAAAACTTCCAAATTCACTTTCTTGGTTTATGTTACAGTTAATGATTAGTTATATTTTTTAAGCTCATGCCTTGAATTTCGAAAGACAACTAAATGATTGGATATAGATTTTATAGAAAAACTGCTTCTCTGTAGACGTAAGAGACGCAATGAAAACTACTCAAGCTCACTTATTTTCTGCCTCACAAAATAGGTTTATTGTTGAGCATACACCATCTATATCTAAGCCTGCTTTTGGTTCATGATTGGATCTCAACCTGATTTTGAATTTATTTGTGGGGACGACGATCGAACTTAATTGAATATTAGTTTAATATTAGATTAGTGTTGGTTGTTTTGACAGATGTTATAAGCTGTATCAATTTCAACTTGTTTGTGACTGCTAATACTTTACTAATTAGTTTATGTAATTAAGAAACTGATTTGTTAAGAAATTGTGTTGTTAGTCTCTTAATTAACACATGTTTACTAATCAGATGTTTACTAATCAGTTAGTAAACATGTGTTAACTAAGAGACTCGTAAGTATCTCAGATGGCAATTAGTTTCTGGTCAGACCTTACTGTTTCTCTATCTATTATTAGCTCGATTTGGGGATCTCGTTCTCTGATTAGCATTTGAAGTTATAATGCAGGCTTGTATTTTAGTGTTTATTTTCAATTTGACGTATGGGGCTTGTATTTTAGTGTTTATGTACAACCTAACTTTCATATTTTTCAGAAATTTGATACGATGATTTTTATTTGGTAATTTTGAACACTGATTTTACGACTTCTTTTTGGTTGATCCAGAACAGCTGGAGCTGCGAAAATTGAAGTGGGAAGCAAGAGTTCCAACCATGCGGAGTTTGTTATTTTTTTGCTACATTTTGAACAAGTATTTTTTGTTAGAACTTATGTTTGAAATTTAATTTGAATTCTGAGATTGTAATTTGAGAGTTGAGACTATTTGTTATACAAATTATTAATGCTTTTTGGTTACTAATATTTTTTAATATTTCAATTCATTGTAGTATTTAGTTGTTAATCAAGTATTTTAATATTAATTTAATTGCCGCTATAAGCTTTATTAATCAATCATTTAGTATGTTTTTTGCGGCAATTATAATTAATTGTAGCGGCATTTATAATAGTTGTTATTGTATATTATTTAGTGGTATTTATAATAGTTGTTATTGCATACTATTTAGCGGCATTTATAATAATCGTTATTGTATAATATTTAGCGGCATTTATTTGGATTTTTACCAACCGCCGGAATAAATGCCGTTAAAACTTTTAGCGACCCTGCCAATAGCGGCAATTGTTAAAATTGCCACAAAATATTTTAGCGGCAATTGTAATTGCCGCTAATTTAAAAAATAATCGCCACTAAAAAGTAATTTTGTTGTAGTGATATAGCTCCACTACATAGAGTGCAAATTTTATGATACATAAAGCATGCATTTCGAGTGTTCTAAAATTCACATAAATCATGTTTAACATGGATTTGCATTCAAAAATACTTTACGACAAGTATAGAAAACATAGGGGCCATTTTGCCCCGTGTTCATGAAGCCAAACCCACCGATGATGCCAAAATCCTTCGTAAGCTCCGACGAAGGTGTCGACTAGTCTCCTAGCACCCTAAAGATGTAGGAACAAGGGTCAAACAAATCTTACGATCAACCCTAAGCTCAATCAAAAGCAACATAGGCTAAGGTGGAGAAAAACTCACCTAGGTGAGGAAATCCTCTCTCAAGCTCCAAATGGGAGCAAGAATCCTTCCAATCCAACCTAAAGGAAGGTTCCAAACCCATCAATTAGGTCTCAAAACCCTCAAATCCAAAAAGCCCCAAAATAAACCCTAGAATCCAAATCTAGGGTTTCAATCAACATAGAGCAACAAAATCCAAACCTAGAGGAAATAAACTAACCACATACCTCTAGAATGCTCGAAACCAAGTTCAAAATCCTCTTAGGTTGAAGATTGGTCCACCACCAAGCTCAAACCGCAAGCTCCAAGCCACCAAAGGGTGAGAAAGAGAGAAGGGTTGATGCTACAAGGCCTCCAAGCTTGATCCCCCTTCTCCTCTTCTTCTTCTTCTTCTTCCTCTCCCTCTTTTTCTCTCTCTAGAGTGCAAAGGGTTGAGAGAAATGAGGGAAAGAGAGAGGAGAAAGGCTCTCTATAGCCTCTAAAGTAACAAAATCCTGATAAGCCCCTCAAAAATCCACTCTGTGCACTGCCCGGTCTGGGCCGCTCACGCGCTGTGGGACCGGTCTCCCCGACACCTGGGACCGGTCTCTCAGTTCGTCCCGCAAAACCAACGTTCGGGAACTGGTCTCTCCCCACCAAGGACCGGTCTCTCGGACCCTTCTCGCAAAACGCGCGCTCGGGAACCGATCTCTCCCAGCCAGGGACCGGTTGCCTCAAGTCCTGCCGCAGCACTGCTCTGAGGGGCCCGGTCTCTCATCTCAGGGACCGGTCCCCGAGAGTGAAAACTCTCAGGACAAAGCCAAAACTCTAGAGATCGAACTTTTAGGCCGGAATACCATCTACGGCCTTCCACCAAGTGTGGAAAAGTTCGGAGTACACATCTAACACTCGAACCTCGCAATTTGCAAAGGTCCAGTGCGCTACAGGTCAGCTCTCGGGAACCGGTCTCTCGGGAAGGACCGGTCCTCAAGGGTCCGGTCTCTCGGGCAAGGACCGGTTCCTGTCACGCCCCCCCCGCCTCGAGGCCGATACCTATTTGGTCCGGTTCGGGCACGGCGGGCGGACCGTCGAACGGACAACTCCTCCCCTGTCCGCCCAAGGCTCAACGACGAGATTGTGTACAACAAGTTCCCAGGACAACAACTTGAATACATACACAATCATACAACAACAACGAAAGCACAAATAGTGCTATACAATACGAGGGCAAGCATCACGAGTAATACAACCATACAAGTGAATGAAAGAGAGATACTTAACTATTCTATTACATCCATTCAACTTAATACATTTAATTACAACTCTTATGCTCTTTTCCCAAAATATGGTCATGTACAAGTACAATCCTCTCAAAACCTCACCCTATATAACATCTACTCTCAACAAGTACAGGGTGTAACTAATGCATAAAGGAAAGTAAACCTCTACTAATACCACTAGGGCGCTACGCCCTTGCCGCGATCCTCACCCGGGCTACTCGAACTCGGACCTGCAACAAAGTGGGATGAGAACTACGAATAGTTCCCAGTGGGTTCGGCCGCCAACTCCGCCGATCCCTCACTAGGTCTAAGCAGGCACAGATAGATATACAGATAGATAGATATTTTGCTGAATTGAAAGCATCTATAATAAACAGGCAGGTATATGAACTGAACATCTAACGGTGCCTCAATCTGGGATGATGCATGCATGTGTCATACGGTAAGGCTAAGTAACCAACTACTATGCACAACAACAATGTGACTCGTCCGGTTACCCAATCTCTCGGCGAACTCGAGGCTCGCTCACAATCTCAAGTGTATAAGTCTCATAGGGGAGGAGGCTAACTGCTCGTTTACCCCCGAGACCGCCTGCGGACAGCTACAATGGTCCAAGGGCATCTACAATGGCCCCCCTCGAGTGACGACCTCCGGAGTGCACTACCTGTGTGGAGCTACCACGACAGGCGCAGACAGGCTATGTGAGCTCGATCCAATCTCATGAACTGGGAACACCCTACCAACTAAGGTTGGTCTCAACATAGAATTAAAGTATTCTAGTTCTCATTCTCATAGTGTTCGACTACGCTAAGGTTCTAATGTTTTATATCAACTAGATGCCACTCGTTCTGTGTTCGCTGTTAACTAGATGCCACTCGTTCTCAATACACTAGTTTGCAATACACTAGGTTCTTATTCACATAAACATGTTCATCACATATAGGGTTAACTCTCTCATGTTCAGCTCATGCATACTAGGTTCTCATTCACTACATCCGCGAAACCAAACTAACACTAGCATGCAATAATATGTAACAACTGCATTTAACACCCTATAATGCTATATTACAATATGTAATTGATCGACGATAGAACTTAGACATAGAGAGCAGTTCAACTGCTTCGGGATGGCACTCCCCCACCTTTTGGTAGCGCCGTAAAGCTAGAAAACTCAACGTCGCGGTCCTCGTACGTCGCTTCAACTCCTCGGGGCAAAACGAACCCTCAAGTACTTGTTTTGGCGTAAACTCCGCACTCGTTCGTCGGATCGACGAACCGTCTTCTCCAACGCGTTTATAGACCTAGCAATTAGGTTTACGATCCGTTAAACGAGATCAAAACCCTACATTTCCAAAAATCCCAAATCCGTGCCCTAGGTTGGCAACGATGGAGAAATCCGCGGCGCGAGCTTCAAATTCGAGCTCGAACCATCTCCTTAGCTTCAATAGGTTCCATTCGAACCATTTCTAAGCAACAAAACCCTAGCTCACAAAATCCACCATTGAAGGGTTGAGGCTTACCTCAATACCAAGCTCCAAGCTTGCTCTAGCTTGAGGGAGAGAAGGAAGAAGATGATCATCTTCCTCTTCTTGGACTTCTCCTTCTTCTTTCTCTTCTTCTCCTTCCCTTTCTTCCTCTACTTCTTCTTCTCCTTCTTCTATTTCTAGAGAGAGAGAGAGAGAGGGAGAGAGTGTGAGAGGGAGAGAGCAAATGGGAGTGTGTGTGTGTGTGGAGGGTCCCCCAAGCCCTCATAAAGGCCATTTTGCAAATAAGCCCCTCAACTTTTCATCTATAAAACAACCCTCACTGGGCATTTTCGCAGCAAAGGGACCGGTCCCAGGTCGGGGAGACCGGTCCCCGAGAGCCTCTTTCTCGGGCAGAGGAAATTTCGTGTTCGGGAACCGGTCCCTGCCTGAGAGACCGGTCCCCGGGAGACCGGTCCTTGCCTGAGAGACCGGTTCCCGAGAGTGGTATTTTCGGGACTTAGCCAAATTTTGACTTTTCTCGCTGGGTTAACGTTCGGGGACCGGTCCCTCCCTGCCAGAGACCGATTGCATCAAGGATCCCCGCCAGCCAGCCGATTGGACCGGTCCCTCCCTGCCAGGGACAGGTCCCCGAGAGCAATTTTGCCCCAGTGCAGAATTTTGCACTGCTGCTCTCGCGGACTCTTCCTTAATGCACTTTATGCATTTTAATCATCTTCGGACTTTCCGAAGCTTACGCACTCGACAATCAGTCGATTCTAAACGAAGTCTAATCCTCGGGTTTCGAGAATTCACTTCCTTACATCCTTCCCACCTTAACAGAGTTTCGTCCTAGAAACGAACTCAATAATACTAAATTCATCCAGAATTTAAACTTTAGATCCATATCTCAGCTCAATCTTCGAATAAGTGAGGATGATTCGCTTTCATATCTTCCTCGAGCTCCCAAGTGGCTTCGCGATCATTATGATTGCTCCACCGGACCTTAACGTAGGGAATTTCTCAATTCCTCAACCTACGCACCTCCCGAGCCAAAATCATCACCGGGAACTCCTCGTAGCTCATATCTTCATGCAGTTCCGGCGGCTCATAGACCAAGACATGCTCAGGATCATGCACATACTTGCGAAGATTAGAGACGTGGAATACGTTGTGCACACCCGCCAGCTTGGGTGGCAATGCAAGCCGGTAAGCCACCGTCCCAATCNAGAACCCCTCCTACTACGTGAAACAAATTAATTAATCGACGATATGTAAAAATTTATACTGCTCCAAAATAATAATAATAATAATAATAATAATTTTACCACTTTTGGTTGGAATTTGCGGAGGAGGTGAAGGCGGAGAGGATGGGCACGCGGGCGGGGGAACTGTGAGGCGCAGGCGAGAGGGTGGCACCTGCGTAGCGATGCGAGGATCAGTGAGGAACGGTGAGGCGCAGGCGAGAGGGTGGCGATGCGTAGCGATGCGAGGATCGGTGAGGAACTATGAGGCGCAGGCGAGAGGGTGGCGCCTGGGTAGCGATGCGAGGATCGGTGAGGAACAGTGAGGCGCAGGCGAGAGGGTGGCGCTTGCGTAGCGATGCGAGAATCGGTGAAGCGCAGGCGAGGGAAGGGAACGGTGAGCATGCGGGTTTGAAGCAGAGACCAAAAAGGACCAAAAAGGGTTTTTTTGAAGATGGGCGGCGTAAGGTTTTCTGAAGAGGGTTTCTCTTTTTGCCTTGCGCGCGAAGCGAAAAGTTCCCGCCTGTACATATTAGCTGGCGTTTATTTTTTATCAAATTTTGATGTGACCTGCCAGCTTTGCAAACAAATAAAAATAAATTTTATAATTATTTAAATAAAGGCAGTTATATAAAAGTGCCACTAATAACTTATTATTGTTGGCATTTTTTCTAAAAGCCACTAAACAAGTGCCACTAAATATGATATTTGGTGTAGTGTTTACAGACTCCACTTCTTGCTCGGAGTCGTTCGAATCTTCTTCCGAACTGCCGTCTGGGTCATTTTCTGCTTCTGGTAGGTCTTCCAATTCTTCAGTAAATGTCATGAACTCCTTCTATTCCCCATATAATTTCTTCTCTTGAATGATCGCCTCCCAGTCATGTTGTGTCATTTTGGCTTTGCAACGTATGCATAACCGTAATGCTCTTTTGGTATTAGCGATATCCTGGCCCATCTTCTCTCTATCAGGTGCTTACCATTTTACATCCACCATATTAATCTGCGAGTGAAACGGATTTTGATCAACTTCCATATTTTCATTCTCTTGATCGGCAAATATGAGCCGACCTTCATTTATCTCTTTTTGAATTTGTCTCTTGAAGGTAGTATAATCATTCACCTTGTGGCTTCATGAATGATGCCACTTATAATATCTTCTTCTTTTTAATTTTTCTTTAGAGGGTATCATTTGTCCCTCCTGAAGTTAGATTCTGCCATCTTTTAACAACCGATCAAAAATTAAATCGGCCTTTATTATATCAAAAGAGTAATGTATATGATGCTACTCGTGCTTTAGCCCACTAGCCTTGGTTGGTTGGAGCAAAGTGCATTTATACAGTTGACAGTTTTTTTACCATCTCCGCTGCATAAATTTTGGCTTCATCAGTCGAATTCTCTATTTCGTCAGAAATGCTCGGCTCATCTTGAGCCAAGGTTTCCTCAACAAAAGAGACATTTTTCTCTTTTCCTTTAGGCCAATCTTTATTTCGGCTCCATCTAGGCCGATCCTCATTATTGTCTTTTTTTAATTGCTCATATTGAGCAACCCGGACCCCCAAGTCGAACAGTTTCGAAAAATATTTATCTTCAAAATGATCTTTTATCTTGAAGTGTAAATCATTGAATGTCATTTTAGCAAATTTCGATTATGGCATCCTAACAAAACAATGAATTCTCGCCGTCTTAAACTGGTTCAAGTTTTTTTCAACTGATTCTCCCGACTTTTGTTGAAATTGAGCTAAATCAGCAACCAATAGTTCTGGTTCTGATCTATAGAACTGCTCATGAACTTTTCTCTCCAATTCGTCTCAATCTCGGACAGAATTGGCAGGTAAACTTGTATACTAAGTAAACGTTGTCTTGGTTAATAAAGTATTAAATAATCTAAGTTTGAGAAATGAGTTTGCGGCAACCTCTCTGCATTGGGCCGTAAACTGGGCCACGTGCTCGACCATGTTCTCAATTTCATCACCAGAAAATTTATCAAATTTTGGTATTTTTCAATTTGTCGGATAAGAATATTCTACATCTATATTTGCAAGATAAGGGGATCTAAATACGGGCCGCATTGCCGGCCTAACTCCTACTCCAAAGTATTACGAATAGCTTTCTCTATTTGAGCATATAGTTCATTATTGTTCCCTAAGGCAGGTGCTCGAGGTTGAGCCAGATTCAGCTCTTGAGAAATTCCAAAATTCTACGCTGGCGCGGCAAGGTTTATTCCCTGAACAACATTGGGGGCTTGCCCCCCAGCCCTTACCCTTATATTTTGGGGTTTGTAGACTGGCACAGGTGGTGGGGGAGGTAACCTCCACGCCACTTCTGGCTGTTGACCGATATTTAGAGTCGCCGGTTTGTAGGCAGCTTGAAAAGGAACAATATGAGGGTGTGCATTTACCGGCGTTATTGGGTTTTGCAACACCGGTGTACCCACAGGTCCTTGTGAACCTACTATGGGTTGTTCATATCGAGTTAGTAATTGCCCAATTCGGGCAATATTCTCGTTAGCAGCCGTAATTGCGGCTAACAGCATCCAGACGAGCAGTGCTCTGATGACTATTTTGGTCTAAGACTTATAAGACCCGAGTTATTTGTCCAAGTGTCTGAGCCAAACTTAGCTCTTGTTGGTCTGATTGACCGCTTGTTTCACCTTCCACTGGTAAGGCTACATGACGCACGTTTGCGTCCTCGGTGTTACTAGCTTGATCGTTCCCAGAATTTCGGAGAACGACTTTATTATTAAGGTTCATGGCGTTATCATCAGCCATAATTTATAATAAATAAAATACAAGTTTACCTGGACGAATGTCCCACCGGGCGTGCCAAAAATTGCTGCGGAGCCGAATTCTCCAATCGATGACTCGGTCAAAGATCCTCCTTCAAGAAACGTGTGAGGAGATGAAATGACTGTGAATGATGACCTTCAAAGTTTGCGCTCACTGCGGATCAAGCGATTCGGTTGATGAGGGATCGAGCCAACCAAGTTCGACACAATACAATAAATTCGATTCAGTTGGATCAGTCGAGTTACGGACTGCATAGGAATTTCTGGTTCGGCTGAAGAGCCGAATGAGGCTTATATTGTTGAAGTCCAAACATGTGTTTACAAGATAGAACAAAAGAAAATCTACTCTATCAACTACTCCTATAAAAAAGAATATATGCGGAAAAATGGAAAGATTACAAGTAAACTACTTCTAGAAAGCAAGTGAAAATGCGTGGAATTGAAAGTGATCTTCTTGTTCGCAGGAGAAAACCAAGCATTATCTGTTTATTTATATTCCACCTGTTGTTATTTAGTTATCTACAAGATCGGCCACTTCCCTAATTTCGCGGGTCACTATAGGCCAATCCAAATCGCATGACTGCGATTCTCCTTTGTTTCAGATGTCATTTATCCTTGGCTTTGAAGCTCCTCGCTGTGTTGTGTATCGATTCACCACGTGAAACGATTTTATTGGCGCCAACAATGATGTGATAAAAAATGGACAAAGGCGAAAGCTCGAGGATCAAAACTAAAATTTAGCTCACAACTGGGGGACCAGTGCATTGTGCAACTTTACCCCCGAAAACATATCCGCTCCACCAGTAACCATCTCCGGAAAAAGTGAACACACGGAATCGCGGTGGAGCCATCGAGTAATGCCAACGCTCAACTCAAAGACCGGCCAATCAAAACAAGGAGTGTGGGGTAAAAGAACGTCCAGTCTACATATGACGTGGTAGACCCGGATTAGTTAAATTCTTTGTATTGCTTAGTAAACTTTATCTCCGGGAACATTAGCCACACAACGAAAAGATGCTACGATGAGGTCTCCGCGCCGAGACAAGGACCCAGAAAACAACTATGGCCGCACAAAATTTAAAGTAGTGTGAACTTTGAGTACAGCTCCCACAAAATTTGTGTGCAGTGAAAGCTGGAGCCAAAATTATGTGGGAACTGTCCCTTTAGAAAAGGGAAAAAAACATAATAATACCAATAATAATAATAATAATAATAATAATAATAATAATAATAATTTGCATCCCGATTTGCTTTCCAAAACATCCGGAATCGGTTCCGTATGGACTTTTACGGGGGTTCTGGGGTCTAGGAAGTATCTGCGGGCTTCTTCACCACACATATTTTGCAGAACAGTACTTCCCCCATCTTGTTTGTTGTTGTTCCATATCCAACTGAGTAGCAGCAGAATAGTTAGCTAATTCGCGACGTCACATATAATTCGATTTGATCGCGATGGAGCAAACCACCACGACAGGAATCTATTTAACCTGTAAATAAATAAATTATACAATTTAGGTCTTAATTGTTGAGATTCAAGCTCACGCTAGGATCATTTATTTGTTTATAGGGGCCACTATTCTGTCATGTGGTGGGTCGAGTCATATTCGAAATAGCAGGAGGCTAGATTGGGCCAAATCATGTTCGAAGTGGTGTAAGGCTGGTTGAATCGAGTTACAATATTCGAGATCTGTGGCCGGTGTATCTGTACAGTTTAAGTGAATTGGTTGTATATTTCTTACAGCTCGAGTTTGCAAAATTAAGGGGTTGTTTGGTTGCACGCATTTGCAACTACGGTGCAGTTGCAAACGCATGCAACCTCAATTCCTATGTTTGGTTTAGTGTAGTTGAGTCCAACTGCTGCAGTTCCAACTACAAGAAGGTCCAAATGCTGCAGTTGGAACTACATCCAAATTGGTTGTAGTTCCAACTGCAGCAGTTG
>NC_033622.1:10135837-10231399 GCF_001540865.1 Ananas comosus
CCGGGCTACTATTAGTAGCAAAATCCCATTGTTGCTACCAGTTTTTTAGCCTTTGGATCAACTCTTTTTATTTTTCTAACCATTGGATTAAATACTATAACCAGTGGGGACCACTCAACCCTAGGGGACACTCGACTCTAACGCACTAATATCATCCTAACCCTATAATTTTTCAACAAGGGTTAAAAACTTGATAGCAAAAAAAAGCGTTTTGCTATTATATAGTATTTCCAGCATAATTCTATTATATATATATTATATATATATATATATATATATATATATATATAGTCCGGCTACTATACTATTGATAGTACCAAGCCCTTGGTACTATTGGTTTTCTACGTTAGATCTACCCTTTGATCATTTCACCCGTTAGATTATACTATTAAACAACACCACTCCAACCCTAGGGACCACTATCATTTAACTGGGAGACCACTATCATCATAACCGCACATCCTTTCATCAACGGTCGAAAACTCAATAGTACCAAGGCTTGATACTATTGATAGTATAGTAGCATAATTCTATATATATATATATATAGTAAGGCTGCTGTGCTCTTCAGGAGCACGGAGGCCTCCGTGCTCCTGAGCAGTTTCGATAATGGAATTTCCGAATCAACGATCGGCTCCGTTAGACTTGATCTAGCGTAATTGAAGTTTCTAGAAAATAATTTTTGCGATTTTTTGATATCATTTACTTAGCAATCGAAAGGATTCAAAATCAATAATTTTAAACGGCTGAAAATAAAAATCAATAAAAAGTGATAATATAGCACTAAAATTTTCGATCAGAAATATTGATCTTGTTGTAGATAGTATAAAGAATTTGTATCAAAATTTCATCTGATTTGAATACTTCTACACCATTAACTTGAAAACGGCAGATATCAACCATTAAAAATTATTGATTTTGAATCCTTTCGATCACTAGATAAATAATATCAAAAAATCGCAAAAATTATTTTCTAGAAACTTCAAAATACCCTAGATCAGTCTAACGGAGCCGATCGTCATTCAAAATTCCATCATTGAAAAACGGCTTAGGAGCACGGAGACCTCCGTGCTCCTGAGAGCACAGCAGCCTATCTCATATATATATATATATATATTATATAATATATATATATATATATATATATATATATATATATATATTATATAATATTATATATAATATATATATATATATATATATATAGGCTCCTATACTTTCGAAAATACGGAGGCCTCCGTGCTTGTAAGTTGTTTTCGATGATGGGACTTCCAATTCGGTGATCGGTTCCATTAAATATGATCTACGCTATTGGAACTATTTAGAAACCAAATTTCATAATTTTTTGACTTTATTTACCTAGTGAACGAGTAGCCTCAAAATGAACGGCTGAAAATAAAAATCCCATAAAAAATAGTGATAAAAGACTCAAATTTCAAATCGGAAGTATTGTTCTTACTCTTAATGTTAAGTAGAATTTTTAATTAAAATTTCATATAATTTGAAAACTTCTACACCGTTGAATTTTAAAACGTGCCACATCGACCGTTAAAATAGTCATTTTTGAGACCCTGTGATCGCTTGGTAAATGATGTCGAAAAATTATAAAATTTGGTTTCTAGATAGTTCTAATAGCGTAGATTATACCTAACGGAGTAGATCGTCAAATCGGATGTCCTATAATCGAAAACAACTTATAAGCACGGAGGCTTCCCTACTTTCGAAAGCACGGGAGACGTACTATAATATATATATATATATATATATACACTAGTAAAATGTACGTGTAAATGTACGTAATAATTATTAGAAAAAGTTATAATTTTTTTAAATTATTTTTTAATTTTAGGCCATATTTTATATGATTGCCAAACATGTATCTAAAAAAATTAAAATAATAAATCACCCTATTAAGAAAGATATGCTTTAAATGTTAAATAATTGACAATAATCTCTAATGCAAAAATTACTTTTGAAATTAAATAGAAAAATAAAATCTTTAGGATTTTCACATCAGTAATCTGTTATAGAAAACTTACGTATTCATTGCTGTTTCTATTTCTATTTTTATTCTTATATTTAAAATTTTTCGTACGAAAAGAGGAAAATGGGCGCTAATTTTTCCGCCGAAAAATGGGTCTGTCGACAGACCCAAATTTGAATATACGTGCTTTTATATATATATTATAATATATATATATATATATATATATATATATATATAAGTATATATGGATAAATAAAAATACTTGTAAATAAACTCATACTAATAAATTTTTTTAGGCAATACAAGTTTTGTGCAAAAAATTAAATTTTTTAAAATTTATTTTATTTAAAATATAAAAATAGTTTTTTTCTAAATTTTTATAGAATGTGATTGTGTATGTTAACTTAATAAGTTTTAATTAATTATAATTATTAAATTTGATTAAAAACAATGAGAGAATCGTTTAAATTTTTAAAGTTTGATTTACATATTAAAATTAAATAAATTAAAAATTTTTAAATGTGCCGATTAATAAGTTGAAGAATTATTGAAAAATTTAAAAATATTATATGTTTCTATTTATTTATTTATAAATAGTAAGTTTGAATGATTAATAAAATTATACAATTATTTTATGCATAGTGAAGGTAATTTCACCACTCTATCTGAAGAGGTGACAAAATTCACAAATGCAACTATCATTTTCATATTACCAAACAGAAAAAATGTAACTACAGCAGTTGCAACTGTATAAAACCAAACAGACTAGGTGTAGTTACAACTACAGCATTTGCAACTGCATGTATTTCCAGCTACACTGTTTCTGCAACTACATCCAACCAAACGGACCCTAATTGTTAGTGTCAACAATTCAACAAGTGGTATTAGAACAAGAGGTCACGGTTCGATTCCCGCATGCTGCGAATGTGCATGTCCAGATAGTAGAGTAGGGATTGCTAGTTTAAATGAGCCAGCATCATGCCTTTTGGCTGGAGGCTAGATTGGACCAAGTGGCGTGAGACTGATTCGGCCGAGTCACAATCGAGATTTATGAGCGCTATTTTTGTACACTTTAAATGTATTTCTAATAGATCAAGCTTTTGAAATGAATGATTAGCGCCGACAATCCGACATCATATACGCTCATTTTGAAATTTTCATGTTTAAAAACACTCGCTTTCATGTTTGAAGTCTCACAAAACTTGAAAATACTTTCAAGTTTTCATCTTTCAATTTTATAAAATAATGGTAAGAATTGTAATTGAAAAAAATAAATAACGATTAATTTGTGATGATTATAATTAATTATTGTTTTTGTAGAACCGGAGTAGGTATTCTTAAAATGCTCCAACGTTTCGAAGCAATATAAGCAAAGTGAATAATGCTTTCTGGGCCTACAATTAATTTCTATGGTACTATATTATTGTTTAATATATTGGGACAAAAGTATAGAGAATTTTAGATTTAATTATATATGATATTGAGAATTTATTTGTAATATTCTGAATTTAGAATTTAAAATTTACTATTTAACAATAATGCTGTCAGAATAATATATGAGACCAATGATAATGTACATGTCGCAGCACTAAAACAAACTAAGGAGCACCACAATCTCAAAGGTAGGATGACTAGCCCCACCTCAAGTACAAATAAGATAACAACTTTCCCACTCATGTTAGCCACCACAAGGGCATGCACACCACTTTCTTCTCTAGTACAAATATACCTGAGTCCCTCCTCATCCTCCCCATCCTCTCAGCAAAGACAAACTACAGACATAGAAATATATAGACATCTAGGCAATGGAGATGTTCTTTGACTGGAGGTCACTCGGCTCTTTTCTGGCAACAATTATGGTGCTGCGGACAGCGTTGCGCGACTTCCTTCCGCCGGAGCTGCAGCGCCTCCTCCTCGCCTTCTTCGGCCGCCTCTCGTCGTTCTTGCACTCGACCGACACCGTGATCATCGACGAGATCGACAGCCACGCGGGCGACGCCATCCCCAACGAGCTCTACGACTCGGCCCAGCTCTACCTGAGCTCGCGCTGCCTCGCCGCCTCCTCCACCATTCGCCTCCACAAGTCCCACCACTCCCCCCGACCCGTCGCCTCCCTTCCCGACCACCACTCCGTTGTCGACTTCTTCCACAGCATCCCCCTGAGCTGGACTTCCGACTCCTTCGTCCGCCCTGCCAACTCCGCCACACGGCTCGCCTCCTCCCTCGTCGGCAGCGGCGGCGGCGGCGGTGACAGCATAGACCAGCGGTCTTTGAGAATTCAGTTCCACCGCCGCCACCACCACGAGGTGCATAACCTGTACATCCCATTCATCCTCAAGGAGGCCGAGAGGATCCGGACGAGGGCGCGGGAGCGGAGGCTGTACACGAACCGCGCGGTGCACCCGGGCGACGACCAGAGCCACTGCTGGCTGTGGTCGTCGCAGCCCTTCGAACACCCCTCGACTTTCGACACGATCGCGCTCGACCCCGTGCTGAAGGACGACATTCGCGCCGACCTCCTGCAGTTCGTCGCGCGGCGCGATTACTACACTCGCGTCGGGCGGGCGTGGAAGAGAGGGTGCATATCGTTTTCAACAACCTCCTCTTTTTCACCAGTTACTCACTGAACTTGCTAAAATGAAAAATAATAATATTAATAGAAAAGTATGAATCCTTAAATAATACAGTTGTAGAATAATAAATCAAAAATAGTTATAGAATCAGTATTGCTAAAAGAAATTTAATAATAATTAGACGAAATTTTTAGATGTACTGTCACTATAACAAAATATATTTTAAACGACGTTTTATTCTAGCGTTTTTAATATTTGGTATGTACCGACACTATAATTAAATATCGTCAATAAGCATATTTTTATCAAATACTCGTAAATTTTTTTTGACACTATATTAAACCGGCAATATATTTATTCCGACATGTTTACTTAACGACTCTTTACTTAATGTTTTTATAAGCATCGAAATTATTCTTGCCGACACTTTAAAGCGACGCTAGTTATTGTTTAAAGTATTTTTAAATGCAAGATTTATTGTAGTGTATTTCTCTCTTAAAAATATAGATCATACTATGGTTTCAAAGCGAGAATTTGTTTAGTGATTGATGTTAGCTAGGTTTTACTCGACATGAATTAATATAGAAGCATCATTAAGTGATAGCTAGGCAATATTAGGTCTGAAAACTCACTTTGAATTGTGATCTTATAATCTAGATTATTTAAAAGCTAAGTTTATTACACTAATCTTATCACTTTTTATTTTTTTTAAAATGGAAATAAAAAATGATTGCTAAGATCCTAAAAGCTATTAAATTAGAGATTGTAAAGATTACAATCATTTTTTGTTGTAGACTTTGAATTTCTCTTTTTAATAAAGAAATGCTAAATTTACAGCCAAAAGGTTGTAACCTCTACAACCCCGCATTAAAGGATTGTGCGGTTTACTAATTCCTTTTTAGTTTTTAATAAAATAAAAAATTGTATAAAATTTATCTCAATTATTAATTATTTTTATCTAACTACATAACACTTAAAATTTTAATCTTACTACCTAATCTTTTAATTTATTTTCTTAGAGTTAGTTAATGATTCTTTAACTTCAAATTTTGAAAGTTTCAGATCTTTATAGGTTTAGTTAGTATATTATTCTATACAATTCGCATAATTATAAATTTATTAAAACAGATGATTAACTTAAATTTTGTATCTGAAGAGTCATTCAATCATTTAATCAAACAAATCAAAAGGTTGAGTTTAAAATCAATATTTTGAAATTTTGGATAATCTAATCGAAATATTCTATAGTTCAGATAACTATCATACATTTTCATGTTCAAACAAAGAAAGTAAATTAAGTGATAGACTAGTAAAAAAGTGGCTTTTAGATTAGAATTTACATCCTAAAATTGGTTATAGACTTAACATTTCTCATATTTTTTAGTAACATATAATTAGGATGACATGCATATTTCCCTCACCTTGTTTTTGTTTGGTTTCAGAACAAATTGGCTATCCCTACTATTTTCATCAAACACTTTAAAAAAATAAAAAGAAAAACTATTCCCACAAAATGAAAAATAACTATTCCATGTTTTAGGGGAGAGTAAGCAGGGCTGGCAAATAAGCGAGCCAGCTCATGTTTGACTCGCGTTCGGCGCTCAGTATTTGGTTCGCTCGAGCTGATTCGAAATTAAATAGACCGAGCTTGAACCAAAAAAAAAAAAATCAAAATTTATTTCAAGCCCAGCTTGACTATTACTAGACTCGCTCGAATTAAGCTTGAAAAGTTCGAATATATGTTAAAATATTTATAAGTAGGCCTCTTCGTACTCTTAATAATTACAAAAATCTATCATATAAAATCTTAATAATAGAAGAGTAATGGTATTGGTATACTTTAAAATATAGTGTATATCCTATACCCACTTTATTAAGGATTATTAATTTTGCATAAATATTTAAATTTTTGAAAATGTTAAAAATAAAAGTGTAATTTTTTTTTTCTTTTTTTTTGAGCTGTACAAATAGAATTTTTCTGGTAGCAGAATGGCCTTTCAATCATTTGTATTCAATAACAGATATCTACTACACGGGCCACCGGGAACCGGAAAGACAAGCCTCGTCGCAGCCATGGCAAACCTGCTAGAATTCGATATCTACGACCTGGAGCTAACGACCGTCGCGTCCAACTCCCACCTCCGCCGCCTCCTCGTCTCCACCGCCCCGAAATCCATCCTCGTGATCGAGGACATCGACTGCTCCCTCGACCTCTCCGACCGCAAGAAGAAGAGGATGGCGGGCGGCGACGAAACCGAGCAAGAACGATGGGCGCATCAAGCTCAGAGCAGGGCGCCCGCGAGGGAGACGATAAGCCTGACGGGGGTGCTGAACTTCGTGGACGGGCTGTGGTCGTCGTGCGTCGGGGAAAGGCTGATGGTGTTCACGACGAACCACCCGGAGCAGCTCGATCCCGCGCTGTTGAGGCCGGGTCGGATGGACCGGAAGATCGAGTTAGGTTCCTGCAGGCCTGTCGCGTTCCGCACGCTGGCGAGGAATTACCTCGGGAGAGGCCGAGAGGATTGGGCGGAGGATGAAGGGCCGGCGCTTGAGGACTTGATGGCGAAGGCCGAGGTGCTTCTAGGAGAGGTTCCAATCTCGCCGGCGGAGGTGGCGGAGATGTTCATGGCCTCCGATGGGAAGGAAGCCAAAGCTGCTGTGACGAAGGTGGTGGAGGAGCTGCAGCGGAGGAAGGAGGCGCCGCCGCCGCCGCAGCCGCAGCCGCAGCAGCTGCAGGAGAGCATGGTGAATCTCGAAGAGTGCGGTTAGCTGCGAAACAAGGTCGGATGTTAGCTGTGTTGTAGCGTATAATTTAAATTATTATACCGTAGAGAAATACTAAATTTACAACCCAAAAAAATCATAATTCTACGATCATTATCCTTTCTGAGTTATTAAAAAGAAAGAGAGAGAGTAATATGGTTAGCGAAAAAAAAAGTTAGCATGAAGTTGCACCACATCTAGTGTTAAGAGGTCCTAAGTTCAAGTTAAAATATGTTGAGCTTAATTAATTGGAAGAGAAATTTTACAAAAGTACAAGGTGGACACCCATGTGAGATCGATTTACCAAGTAAAATAATAGGTTAGCTTCAACAATCATATATAACATATACTCTTTGGCTTTGTCATAATTAATGTTTCTATACTAGGAGATTTTAATGATAAATCAGGCTAATTAATAAGAATTATAACAAATTTATTCTGTTGTACGGAAAGAAATTATGGTTCAAACCCAGCCCTAACTTTTAATTTTTCATGCAGGACATCCATGCATCTGGCCGTGGGTACGTGATTTAGTGGTTACGAAGGAAATGTATAAATATTTCCTGCTTTTCTTATAGATCTGAATTTTAAGTAATCTACCGGGCTTGTTTGACCTAGCTTTGGAAAGTAGTATTGTTGAAAAAGTATAATAAGAAATAGTGTGGTGCTGTGAAAATATATATATATATATATATATATGTAGACAGTTTGCATGGTTGTTATTGTTAAAAGTATTGTCCATTATAAAAAGCTGTTGGAAAATTTTTTTTCTTAAATTATTATATATTAATATAAGGTGTCTTAAAACAAATTTGATTAATTTAGTAGTACCATTAATTATTTTTAATAATAATTTAAAATTAAAATTTGAATTCCAATTCACATTTTCTATTTGAAATTTTAAAATAAAAAATTTAAATATATAAATATATGAAATTGAAGGGAGCACTAAATGTTAATTTGTATTTAAATATATAAATAAAAATTTGGTTTTAAAATTTAAAATTATGCACAAAATTTAAATTTGAATTCCAAAATTTAAATTTAAATTTAGAATTACAGTACAAAATTTAAATTTAATTTAAATTTAGAATCCAAAATTAATTTAAAATTTAACTTCAAAATTAAGATTATGAATTTGAATTTAAATTTAAATAAAATAAAAATTTATAAATTTCAAATCAAACAAAATTAACTTCTGAAAAATAAACTGGGGACCAAATAAAAAAAAAACTTAAAAATATTGAGGACCAATATTACAATAAATCCAAAATTTCTATCCAAAGTTTTTGTTTTGGTCCCAAAATTTATTTTAGTCCTCCAAATTAACTTCATCCCTCCCCCAACCCAAAAAGAAAAGAAAAGAAAAGAAAAAAAAACAAAAAGAAGAAAAGAGATTATATTAATTGTAGAAGCTGCTCCAATGGTTGAAATGGCCCCGTGCGGAATCCAATTTTTCGATGGGGATTCTCCATTTTGTCCCAGCAAAAGTTGGACCAAACGGGTACAGAATCTCCCGCCACGTACCTGTCATCTTATCTTTCATAGGAATGTCCGAACCAATATTGGCCTACCAAATTTGAAATCCGAACTTAACCACGAATTCGAAGGATTTTAAAAATTTATATATATTCAAATTCGAAACCGACTAATTCGAATCTAAAAATTTGAACCCAAAATAATTATTTTCTTTTACAATATTTAAAAACATATTACGTAAATTCTAAATTTTTTAAAATGCAAATTCAAATATAACCTGAACAAATTTGAAGTTTGGTTTTTAGATATTTCAAGTGATATAGATCATATTTAATATTACTGATCGTCGATTTCAAGAATCCATCATCGAAAACAAATAATTGACAACGAAACTCGTTTGCTACTGATAATATTCTAACTCAACTCTATTTATATATAGCTTTGTTAGTTAATTCGCGAATTATTGAAAATCCGAATTAAACGTTCTGTTTACGAATTTTTTTCAAAGAAAATAAATTATTTACGAATTTTTGGGCAATAATTCGCGAATTATTTTCGAATTGTTGAAAATCTGAATAAAAAACTTATAATTTTTATATTTAAATATAGATTATCTTATATTTTATATTTTATATTTTATTTTTTATACCGAATCCATTTCTTAAGCCGAATGTCACGCCCTGAATTACTCGTTTCTCCGGACGCGCTGACAAATCCGCCGTATGCAAAGAAATTTTTCCTGTATACGAAGCGATAGCTGTACCTATAATTATACAATACTACAACCAATTGTATAGAGCTGCTAGAAGAAATGAAAAATATAAAAACGGAAGTTCACTATACAT
Organism: Ananas comosus; assembly: GCF_001540865.1. Classification (NCBI taxonomy): domain Eukaryota; kingdom Viridiplantae; phylum Streptophyta; class Magnoliopsida; order Poales; family Bromeliaceae; genus Ananas; species Ananas comosus. The sequence continues at coordinate 10,145,485 of NC_033622.1, forward strand.
ACATCAAATCCAGGTGTACAAGACACTCGCCCAGCGAGATACACAAAAGTATGTATAAGAACTCAAAAACTACAACTAACTGTAACTGGTACTCCTCTAGCTCAGTAACTCGTCAGGAATGGCTCTAACTCGCAACGCCCTTTCCACGATCAGACTCAGTAACAGCAGCAGCCGAAGAAAAAGGCTCTGCAAAAACTTTCAACAACTGGGCGTGAGAACTACTGCAAAAAGAAGTAATCCTCTGTGGGTACCGCTATCGACCTTAACGGCTCACCCACTAAGTCTACAGATGTAAACAAATATAGTAAGAAAGTGGAAAATAAATCTACAGCTATATGCACCTATATTATCTCGTTCTAACACCCACTATCTGTAGAAAAGTACAATCTGACCCAACCTCATTAGGGACTGTGAACACACCCATCCCGCCTGTTGAAGCTACACAATCTGACACCAAACCTGGTCGTCAGTGGAGAGCAAATCCAATTAGGACAAAACGACACCAACGCAAAAGCACAAAGCCGGACTCCGGAGTGGCACTCGCGGATGCTATCCGACCGAGTATGCAAGCATGTCTCTGTCGAGCTCAATCAGGCTCTCGCAGGCTGTAGTCAAGTAAGGGTCTAACTGGTCTAACAACCAAAACACACGTGCTCTCGGCACAATCTGATGCAAAAATCGTAATCTGGGTCCACCGTCAACCCGAACGGCACCCGACAATCTGGAACAATCTGAACAACACTGTAAAAATAAGGTCAGTATTCCAGCACGAGCGTAAAATTATTCTACACCATTCTGGGTATCCATCTTCCACAAACTGCGACGATACAAACAAACTACGTCTCCTAGAGCTAAATCTGATAGTTTGATCAAATAACGGTGTAGAAATGTCCGTTTTTTCCTAAGTCAAATTCAAGTCCAGCATGCATAATTTAGCTAATTTTCTAAGCTCCAATTCAAGTTCAAAAACATGCTATTCCAAGAATCGAGCTAAATAATATACTAAATAAAGCTAAAAAAGTACATGTTGTCGACACATATAGAATTAGGAGGAAACCCATAGAATTCGGTAAGCATCACTTTAACCGACCTCGAAACACTAATCCAAATCCGGCAAGAAGTTGATAGAAGCGAAACCACACGCTCGCCCGGCCTCCCAACGGCGCTACCACGACGAACGCACGCTTGAACGACGCCGCGGCGCAATGTCGGCATCAATCCGAACTCCACCCGAGGCCTTCACCGTGCTCTCCCCACTTCATTCTAGAGAGAGAAGAAATTAATTAAGCAACCCCAAAGCTCCTCCCATGCATGCCACCTCTATATAAGGTGGGAAATGATAAGGATTGGTAAAAAGATAGTGGCGTTGGAAATGATAAGGATTGGTAAAAGACCAAAAGGTCCTTTTACCAACTCAATTTCCACCTAGGACACTACACCGAATTTTTCAAAGAATTTAAAAATTAAACGAATTTTATGCGTATTATATCCATACTGAATTTTTGCCGAATCCGAATTAACTATGATATATAGTCAAAATTCATACCCGAATTCAAATCCGTCGGATTTTTATTTTTAATATTTGTATCCGAAACTATATCCGTTTAGTATGGGATAAATTTGCTTCGTTCGGATTCAGATTCGGATAAAATTTTGCATATCCATAACTATTGACATCCCTAATCTTATACATCTGAAGTTGATTGTGAGCATATTTTTTTATCAAAGTTATATGCATTTTCAAATTAAGTAAGTATGTTTTTTCTGAAATGTGCATCAAAAATAAAATTTCAATGGTATAATAAATTATCTAAATATTTGTTATTATATTATATTATTTTTATAATATTAATCATCAAATACTCTATCAATCATATAATATTCTTTGCGGTTTATGAAAAAATAGTATGTATCGGGTGCAAGCTAAGATTTCTCCTCACTTTTGGAATTATATATGCATCGTACTAAGCATTCTCTATACTGGATGTATTCTTGTACATATTCCACATGCACAACATTTTTTAATACCGATTTTAAAATTAATATATTAAATATAATATAAATTATTAGATTTTACAAATTAGTTATATTTAATTAACTTTCGATATTGGAACATTAGTCATCTAATATAATATAAGTTATAGTGTATGGAATAATAATATGCACTAGATATATGGAGCATGCAATAGTTTCTTCTCCCTTCACCTACTCTTCAATTTGAAATAAGTCCTCTAATTTTAATTTTTTAATTAAAAAAATTACTTATGAAAGAGCTATCAAAACTATAAAATTTGATTAAATTTTTAAACAAAATTATTATAATAATACAACTCTCTAAATATTAAAAATTAAGAAAATATTAATAAATTTTTTTTTTTTTATAATGTACATAATGATGGAGCCTTCAAATCGACGATTGGTACAGTTGAATATGATCGTACCCCTTGAAATATTTAGAAACCAAATTTCATACTTTTTCGATATTGTTCTCTTGTCAATCAAGTAGACACAAAAATACATAACTGAAAATGAATATCATTTAAAAAATGATAATAGGAAACTATAGGTCAAGAGTGTATAATACATGAAAGAGTAACCCTAGAGGTTAGGTTTTTTTTTTGTCCTAAATCATTTTTGTAGTATCCCTGGTTTTTGGGTTGCCCGTGGATCTCAACATCTGAGGCTTATCGACACATCTGGAGAGTGTCGGGACAAGTCGGAGTCGTTTTGGGCGAAATGGATATAAAACGGACTCAGTGCGACGCGAGAGCAGAGTTTTAATATTGAAATCTACAAAGTGTAGGTTTTCAGTATTGAGTGCCGGTACCATACAAGGGAGTACCGGTACCCCGGTGTATTTTCAGAACTGATGCTCTCGGGTTGTGCCAATTTGATGCTGAGTACCGGTACGACATCGGGCTGGTACCGGTACTCCAGCTGGGTTTTGAGTTGGTGATGGGTAATATGGTCTTTTTGGTTGGTGGATAATTACGCCACCTACTCCCTCTTTATATTTATCAACTCAACCTGCTGAGAAGGAGTATTTTTCATTTTTCCTCTCTCTCTCTCTAATTTTGATCGTGTGCTTGGAGGAGGCCATGACTCGAGTTCGGGAGATTTTCGACGTCGATTTGGAGGGCCGTTCGAGTGTGCGTGCATCGCAGTTGCGTCGTTGGAGGCCGGGCGAGTGCGTGGTTTCCTGACCTTTCGACTTCTCGCCGTAGTTGGATTAGCTTTACGAGGTGAGTTAATGTTTGCCGAAATCGTCGGATTTCCTCCTAAGCCGGAGTTGATAGCATGTATTTTTGGCTTCGTATATCATAATTAATAGCTCGAATTCGTTGATTTGCATGTTATTTTAAATCTGAATTTGGAGCATAATTAGTGATGTAGATGAATGATACATGTTGGACTTGGAATTGACTTAGGAAAAACTATTAGTTTCTACACTGTCACTTTCTGAAAATTATCAGATTTAGCTTTAGGAGTTGTTTGTATCGCCACTGTTTGTATGCGGTGGATACCCAGAATAGTGTAGAATGAATCTACGCTCGTGCTGGAATGCCCAGTTTATTTTACAGTAGTGTGTAGACTGTTTTGGACTGTCGGGTGCCGTCGCAGTTGACGGTGGACCCAGATTTCTGTACTTTGCGTCAGATTGTGCCAAGGGCACGTGAGCTTTTGTTGTTAGACCAGTTAGACCCATTTGCTTTTATTATAGTCTGTAAGAGCCTGATTGAGCTCGGCAGAGACACGCTTGCATACTCGGTTGGATAGCGCCCACGAGTGCCACTCCGAAGTCGGGCTTAGTGCTTTTGCGTTGATGTCGTAGTGTCCTGGTTAGACTTGCTCTCCACCAACAACCCAGCGTGGTGGTGGTTGGTGTAGGTTCGACAGGCAGGATGGGTGCGTTCACAGTCCCTAGTGAGATTGGGTCAGAGATTGCATCTTGCTTATATCTACAGATAGCTAGTATTGGTTAGCGATGGTATAGTGGCATATAGCTGTAGAGTTTTACCAGCTTCCTTTACTATCCTTTTGTATACTTTCTCTAGACTTAGTGGGTGAGCCGTTGAGGTCGGTAGCGGTATCCACTGAGGACTACTTCTTTTTGCAGTAGTTCTCACACCCAGTTGTTGATCCCTTTTTGCAAAGCCTTCTTCTATGGCTGCTACTGTCGCCGATACTGATCGTGGAAAGGGAGTCGCAAGCTAGATCCTTTCCCTGATTGTAGTCCTAGAGGAGTACCACCTATAGGTAGTTTTGGGTTTTTGGCTCATGTACATACTTATACTGATTTACTCGCTGAAGCGAGTGATGTCTGTGTCTTAGAGACTTTATATGTATAGTGAACCTGATATTTATTTATATTTAGTTCTGTTAGCAGCTCTATACTACTGGTTATAGTTTTGTATAATTACAGGTACAGCTATCGCTTCGTATACAGGAGAAATTCTTTTATATACGGCGGGTCTGTTGGCGTGCCCGGAGAAATGCGGTAATCCGGGGCGTGACAATTTTCTACAAAATAGCCTCTTTTAGGTCAATTCGAGATATTGAATTCAACATGTATATGTCGAATTGATCTACATTTTGCTTACAGACTTTTCTCTGGTTCTTCAACGAAACTCTAAGCAAAAGATCACCATAAAAGTATGAATTTACTCTTCATGTGCGGCGTCGTGGATTCGGCGTTATCAAGGCGGTTTGTGGATTCGGATCGTGGGCTCAAGGATTCGAGTGGCGTTTGTGGATTCGGACGTGAGGCATGGCGTTCGTGGATTTGAACGTGGGGTGTGGACAACCCCGGTGACGTGCGTGAGATCCGTAGGAAGTTAAAGAGAGGTTGAGTCCGTGGAGTCGGTAATCACCTTGTAAATTTTTTCTTTTAATGGATTGTGTTTTCACGTGTAGGTCCCGTAGGTTTTCTCCAAATTGGAGTTTTCTCACGTAAATCTCGTTGTGCTATTTTATTTTCTGAATTTATTTTTATCGCATTGAGATTTGTATTTGTGGGCTATACATCTATTCGCCCCCCTCTAGGTGTTTGATAGTATCTAGATAGATCCTAAAATTTCCATAACCTACACCTCTTCCTCGCCGGCATGCTTCTCGGCCCCGAAAAACACTTCCTTTTCATCGCCGATGGCGGCAGCGGTGAGGACGGCGGGTGAAAGAGGGTCGGAGAGGAAAATAAAAAAAAAAGAGGGTCGCGGCCCGGCCTCGGCGGGGTCGGAGGCGAGGAGAGCAGGGCATGTGCAGGCGAGGGCGAGAGTGTGAGAGGCAGAGGCGGGGGGACCGTTTCCACCTCCGCCTCCGCTCACTTCTTCGACAAGAAAAAAAAAAAAGAACACGAGAAAAAAAAAAGGAGAGAAAAAAAGGTATAAGGATATTTTGGTCAATTTGTTGAAAATCCGGACCGAATCTGCAAATCGAAAAAGACAGTCTAGTTTTGCAAAAGCTCAAAACTTGTGGATTTTTCATGCAAATTGGCCATATTTTTTACTATGAAAGACATGATGAGAGTTGAGCTGCAATGCTATCAATAGCAATACGCTGCCACCCATTTATTTTTGATGATAAAACCTCCAAATCGACGATTAATATTATTGAATATAATCTATACCACTTGAAATATCTAAAAATTAAATTTCAAATATTTTCGATGGTGTGAGTTTGTATAGGATCAATTGGTCCACTAACTCTCCTCAGAAAAGGTCCCCACATCTCTATAAATGGAGTTCTGTGAGTTCTTATTTAATAGGGCAAAAAGAGATAGAGCTTATCTAATCTATTGACCATTTTGATTCGGCTACCAAACTTTCCAAAATGTTGATTTTAATATCCAATATTTCAATTTGTTTAATTTGAGTCAACCAATAGTATGTGACTTCAAATTTTGAATGTATTATTTATTTTTATATGTTTAATTAGTATATTTCATGTAATTTTTACAAGTATAAATTTATTTAAATTATTAGCTTAATTAAAGTTTATAGTTAAGTTGTCGTTGACTGATTCAAATCAAACAAGTCAAAATGTCGGGATGTAAAAATCAAAGTTTTGAAAAGTTGGATAGCCGAATCAAAATAGTCCATAATTCTGACAAGTTTTATAAACTCTTATATTTTAGTAAATAAATAAAGACCATCCTTTACTCCTACACGGCATATTTTTCAATGCTATAAAGTTGAATCCCAAGTTTAAAAAAAATACCGTTAAAATATTTAAAAACAATTTTTATATTTCTTTTTGAAAATAATAGCAGTTTGAATGACAAAAAAAAAATCCTAATCTAATGATATCATTATGCATCATTTCCAAAATATAAAAATACATCGAAAACAATTATAATTTAAAATGATACGTATTTTCTTTTCCTACAATATTTCTTAAAATTTTTATTTATTATTTTTTAATATTTATTTTTTATATATTTTATATATTATATTTGGGTTTCTTAAACAGGCCGAGCCCGCGAGCCCATCACGACACAGTAAGGTTCCATGTGCGGACCATGTTGTCGCACTGGCTGAGCCCATGGATCGACACAGGACGATCATGACTTTTATTTATACTTTTTTTTTATTGTTTTTTGTTTTTATAGAATAAAAATTATTTAAATTTTAAATAGTTTTTTCAAAAAATACTTGAAACTATCTAAAACTTATTAACTAAAAAAATTGCATCTAGACTATTTAGGCTCTGTTCGCTTCAACCTAAAACTATAAAAAATAATTTTCGGTGGAAAAGAGTCTTCGGCGTAAAACGAATTTTACGCTCTCTAACATCTAGTTTGTAGGAAGTGAAAATTAGTTTTTCAGTCATACTCGTTCAGTTGAAATAAAATGTTTAAATAAAAAATAATTTTATATATTTTTCTTCTCGTATATATATTATAGATTATTTATATAAATAATTACCATATTATATATATTATTCTTTAATTTCTTGAGAGTTTTCGTTTTTTGCTGAAAAACAACGCACAACGAAAACTTAAATCCATAAAAGTGCTTTTACGAAAAAACTGTTTTATGTCGAATCGAATAAGCAAACAAATATTTTTCATACAGAAAATAGTTTTTTAACTTTATTCTACGCCAAACTAAACACCCTGTTAGAGAAACTTACTTATAAAATGATATAAAATGATTGGATCAAATGCATAAGTATCATCCATGTAATATTAATATTAATATTAATATTAATATTTTTATATTTTGTTTGCAGATAGCCATGTAATATTAATATTTTTATATTTACACTCCAAACATTCAATTTTTTATTATCAATCCATCGATAAAAAATGACTAATACTAGAAATAAACTTGTGAAGAAATAATAAAAATGCATGCCGATGGTATAGACGAGTCTTTTTATTATCCAAAATCATCTTTCTAAGTAAAGCTAGTGATAGACTGATAGTTGTTGTTGGTCTAGTTTCCTCGGTCGACTTACATGTTCTGATAATTATAAATGCTGATAATTTTATAACTAAGTATTTTTATAGATTTTGATTTCGAAGTTTAAGACAAGCTATTTATTATACGTTGTCACGTCCTGGGACTTGCCTCTCAGGACGCACCCGAAAGCGTGCATCAAATCCTTAGAAAAGACAGAGTTCTTCCTGCCTACACGAAGCGATAACATATAACCTATACATTTTATGCAAGAGTAGCTAGCTACAAGGAAGAATTAGAGTTAAATTAGTTACTATATTTTAAACTTTTATATTTGTCATTCAACTACTCCTGCAACTAAAATAATTAAGTTCATATCGTTACACCAAAATGGTACAAACATGCCTCTCTCATTAGTTCTCACAAATTAATGATACCCTCCAAACCAACTCTAAATGATCTATTTAGCTCCTGAAATCTTTGTCACGATCATGCATCTCACTGGTAATGGATTACTCTGTAAAAGCAACAATATATTATAAATGGGTAACAACTTGAAATAATATTTCAATAGGTGCTACCGCCAAAAAAAGTGTCTCTTTGCACTCACTCGATTTAAGGGATGCATAAGTAGTAAATGAACAGAAAGATAAACTATTGCTACCGCAGTGAAAAGGAAATGTAATGCATCATGCATGCGACTACTACACCTAAGTAAGATGTCCATATATGCGTGTAGGATATATATAATTATGCTAATGACCAAGCTTTCAGTTCCGAGAAAGGAAATTAACTACTCTTGTCATTTTCTTACTCTCACCGACATGAAGGTTTGAGTTCAATTCACTTATAAATACCTCATTAGGACACGAAATAATTGTGTCCCAAATCCCAATCGATCAGTAAACACGAGGAGTCGAGAATGTTTGGGCTTCCCAAGTTCAGGTATAAGAGAGTCGAAATAATCGAGTATCTTCTTCCATAATGACTCTTCTGTAAGGTCATCGTTTAAAGGGCAGCGAACAAAAGTGATCGATGTTAATAATAATAGAATGGTAATTTATAATCAAATCTTGTAATCTGCTCAATTTGTTAGTGAATTTGATCTCTTCGTGCCCATAGGTGTAATCCGTGTTAGGTGAAACACATAAATCTTCATGTATTATTATCATTGTAAACTTGGATTTTCTCTTTCTATTTCATTTACTCTAATTTTTTGCACTTCTTGATTGTGAGTGTTTTTAGATACATTATATTTACTAGTGTAAGAACCCGCCACACGATGTGCCGGATAAAAATTACAATAAATTATAAATTAAATATACAAATAAAGATATAAAAATATAGCAGAAAATAATCAATATTTGATTGGTTAATAATATAAAAAATATATTGAAACTTTTTTAGAATGAAAATATAATCCAAAAGAGAACAAAAAAAGAAAACAAAAAGAAAAAAAAAAACTATAAGAGAATAAAAATTATCGCATAGATAGGAATTAAAAAGAAAAACATAATTTAATGAAAGAATAAAAAAGGAGGAGAAAAAATAAAAACTGTTAGTTATATGCCCAAAAGCCAATCTGGTGACACTAGCTTAAGGGTATTTATGTATTAATTATTTATAATTCATAATATGAGGGCAGATAATCTATTCATATATATTGTATAGCAGTACAATATTGATATGAATCGTCCATAGGGTCTTTGTTTGNACTAGATTTGATTTAGTTGGATAAGCATGAATATTTAATTGTTAAATTTTATTGGAGAGAGAGAAAAATCTTATTAGATAAGATTTTATGAAATAAGATTCTATATATAATATATAGATGTATATGTATGTATGTGTGGATACAGAATGGATTAAGAATAAAAAAATAAAATAAAAAAAAGGGGGTCGTATACCTATTATGCCGTACGGATGGTGTACTTTAATTAAGGTGCCATGCATCTTAATTAAAGAGATGCATAATGGATTTTGATGTATATACATCTAGAGATCTATTTCTCTCCTATCTCTCTTCCGTGCGCGTGTTTCTCTCCGATCAACTTCTCTACTCTTCATCGATTGGTGGATCATGAAAGGATTGCTAGCACCGTCCAGATGGTCCATGACTCATCCTATTCGTGAGACGAAGATCGATCGGGTCGCCGATTCCGTGTGGATACGCGTAGAGGCCGGGCATGTGCGCGGCTCATCGGAATCTCTGTTCATCATATTCAGTTTCAACCGTACAGTAGATCAAGAGACCTTAACTGGTCCACGGTAAGATCTCTGAACATAAAGAGTTTTGTTTAGATTAAATTTTTGCATAGTAACATGAGAATGATTCGCCGACAACGGTTTGATTTATTGATTTTTGGTTTTCATATGTGATATGTATTTGGCTTCCGAAAAATTTTAAAAGTGCAATACTATTTTCCGCTGCGTTTTTCTGATGTGCCGGTTTTTTTTCTAACAAAAACCGGAGGTGATTTCGTTGGGATTGGTTTCATTACTCGGCGAATTATAACAGGCTCCAGTTTCTTCTTTTCTACATCAAAACCAAATTTTAAAAGAAAAATTAGCATTAAAATAAAATAAAATTTGGAGAGAAAATAAATTTTTTTTTTCTTTTTGAGAAAGAAAAAAATATTTTTTAATTCATAATAATATAAAATCTCATCTGAAGCCAACTCGATTCGTCGCTCTTAAATTCATCATCACCTATTTCTTCTCTATATTAAAACAAATCAAAATTGTAAAAATTGATATTTAAAAATTATTAATAATAATTTGAAACCTACCAAAAAAAAAGGAGAAGAGAGAGCGGACGTAAGATGGGGAGAGAGAGAGGGGGAGATAGGGGATAGGGGTTATTTTGAGAGAGCGGGTTGGAGATGAAGGAACATACAGTGAAATAAGTGGGAGATGAAGGAAACATACGGAGGGATGAGAGAAAATGAAAGGATGTACCACTTATAAAAAGAAAAAAAATCAGAAAAGTCTAAAAAAGGGAAGAAATTGCCACATCAGATATTGAAAAATCTATATGGAGATATAGATTAGCAAGGTTGTACGTACTTGGGTTTTCTCTTTTTATTTCATTTACTTTAATATTTTTTGTTTCTTGATTGTGAGTGATTTAGATACATTATATTTATTTGTTAGTAGCTTAGTATCTTGATAGTTCGGTTCATCTTTGTCACACTACACTTAGTAATGTCAACATCCATTAAAATGATAAATATTACATCTGAAAGAAATATCATTTGGTACATTGAAATTGGAATAGCATGGAAATTAAAAAAAGTTATTGAAGAGGTGAATTTTAAATTCATACGTATTTTGAATCATAAGATGTCACGAAAATTGTAAATATCTATTAAGAATTATAAACAAATGCCTCATTTGCTATCTTTTTTTATATTAAATATAATTTTATATAAGAAAGGAGTAAAAATGGATAGTGAATTGCTTGCAATTAATTTTTTCATCCAAAATATTTGTTTGATGATAAAAGTACAAAAATTAAAAATATTTTTATATTTCTAAATTTATCTTTAAAAATTATTTCTACCATTTGACTTGAATAATGTTATAAGCTAACCAGTTAGGATAGTAATGAAAAGAGAAATTTCACTCGCATCTTAAATATAGTATTTAAAAAATGGGGCAATTGTTTATATATTTTTTAAAAGTTTTCGACTTTCTGTTTACTCCACTTATAAGACTAATATTAAAAATACCTTTTTAGTATTCCAACTTTCAAATATATCTCTAGAATTAAATTCTATCAGTGAACCGTTAGAAATAACCGTTATCTCTATAAAATTACTATTTTGCCCTTCAAAATATACGCTTCTACTGTCACCAACTTTTCTTCTTTATCCTTAAGTGGGGAGAAAAAAAATATTTTGACATATTTTGTCACGCCCCGGATTACTCGTTTTTTCGGGCATGCTAACAAACCCGCCGTATACATAGGAATTTTTCCTGTATACGAAGCGAAACAGTAACAGTACCTGTAATCAATACAACACTACAACCAGTAGTATAGAGCTACAAGGATAAATAAACCATAAATAACAGTGGTTTAATACATACATAGCATCTGGGTACAAAAATACTCGCTCAGGCAAGGTACAACATCTGTATGTAAAGGACCAAAAACTACAATTACCTGTAGCTGATACTCCTCTAGCTCTGGCTCGTTTGGAAGGGCTCTAACTCGCGACGCCCTTGCCACACTCAGAAACAGCAGCAGCAGCAGCCGAAGACGACGGCTTTGCAAAAATAGGGGTAACAACTGGACGTGAGAACTGCTGCAAAAGAAGTAGTCCTCAGTGGGTACCGCCCTCAAACTCATCGGTTTACCCACCAAGTCTACAGATGTCACGCCCCGGGGTCCCTTTAGGTTAAAAACACAGCTGAAATTTTTTTTTTTTTTTTTTTGAACTGAATCCCGAGGGTTGCAGATCGGCGCGACACAATAAGGGAATCCAATAAGTTGCACAACGGACCGGAGACTCGGCCCGTAATTTGCACGGCGTCGCAAGCAGGTACACGGATATGATAACGTCCGACAAGTCATGTCACAAGTATCAGGATATGAAAGCGCTCGAACCCAAACGATCAGTGTCAGCAATAATAGGGAATATAAACGTCGACCCAATGGATCGGTCACGAAAGTGATAGGATATGAGTCAAGAGTATACATCATGGCCGTGAAGAGCAAGACGTAACCTGACATCGCCCAACCCGTCCAGGGGTATAGACCGGACTCAACGGTCGCATGGAGACAACAGGTCGAGGAACTCACCGCAATAGGTCCAAAATACTGAAATACGCCAGAATTGACGCCGACTAGATCCGGCTAATCTCAAACAGGATAATACAAGAAATCTCTCTACTATAAATATGAAAGCAGGGTATGCAGAATAGCTAAGTAGCATCGCAACAAGGAAACTTGTAATCACATACAGATAGACTATACTCCTACACATGATACATAGCATGGAAGCATTGAGTAGAGTATAATCAAACAACGTGGGTTGTAAATGTATACAATAAGGAGGTGCCTGGAAAGCCCTTCCCAACATATAATATACATGCATGAATAACTAACAAAAGACAAGGTAAGAAACCATCACCGAGCGGCACCACTTGACAACGTCGGCATCGAAGTACCGCCACCTGTAAGGATGTCGCGTCTGTCTCCTACTGGCAAAAGAAAGTCCAAACGCGGACCTAAGAGGGTCAATACCCGGGGTTAGCCCTAACTCCCAGCGCAACTAAATAACGCGACGAGTAATCCACAACCCCGAAGCCCGGCCGCGGGGCACAGACTATCTGCACAGGAAGATCGGTTTCCCAACTTCCCGATTACCGTAACTCGCCGGAAGTCCGGAAAACGCACACTGCGGACTCGTCCCCGCCGTGCGGGCGCCCGCCCCACTCGAATTGTCTCGAAACACATCGAGAGCCCGCATTACTAGAGTCACCTGCTGCCACCAGAACACATTCCAATTTTAGATGCTTTTGGCAGCGGCAAAGGGCACAGATAACACCCCTACACAATTATGCACGTCGGAATAGGTTGTAGCAATCCGGGTTCCCGCAAAGTGTCTATTTCGACAACCGCGGAACCCACCGTCGCTCGCCACACAATAGGACCCGTCATCAACCCGATCACAATGTGATGATGTGACGGGCAGCCACAAGGCTAGCGAACCATCACACAAACGACAACCAAACCACGTTCGGCAGAAATCGCGGAACCGAAACCCGCAGCGTTCATTTCGAGGCGCAACGCAATTTTGCCGTGAAAAACGCACACGAAATGACTCTATTAAACGATTTCCGCAAAAAGCTAAACCGGATCAAATGGACATCAGTCAGAGCGTCAAACACAGCAATCCCCACGAGCATGGCCCCCCAGCGCCCAGGGACTCAACACACGCTTTTGACGCGCCGCGGCTGTGCCACAGTGGCCCTAGGGCCGTGCACTTACACAAAAGTTGCCCTCCTATGTACATAAAGATCCATATATTTTATGTAAATTTGATCGGACTCAGTGGCTCGTTCACCGCTGGCAAGACCGAGGACTTCCAAAGGTCGCCAGAAGAACACGTACATGACAGGTCTCGGGACGTACCCGGAGGCCGTGCTCATGGTCGCCGGAGCACAACGGATCGCTGTGGGAAGCCGCGGGAAGGCAACACCAACTCGCGAAGGTTCAGCGAATATACGCAGCCGATGGAAAAACCAAGCCGAACAGGATACGGACACTGCTGCGGTAATCCAAGGTAAGTGAGTAATGTGATCAGGCAGCACTGACGCAGCGACTCACCGTGCTCGACCCTCCGCGAGGCATCAGGAATACTGCCTCGGATCGCCGAAAACGAAGCACGGCACTAAAGCAAGAAGCACACAGCAAAAGGCTCCAGCAGGGCTCGACACCCACCGCCTAACCGGCAAAAACAGCGGAACGGGGCGCCTTCCCTGACGGAGCAACGCACAGGTGAGGCACCGAGTGAACAGCAACATTGCGCCAGGATACGAAAAAAATCGTGCTCGCCTGTTCCGTACGAGGTCGGACGGAGGCTCGCGGAAGGCTCGGAACGAGTAAACAACCCCACAAATCAGCCCTATGTTTCCGGGCTGGCCCGCGGCGAGCAAAGCTTGCCTCCGCCAGCTTCGGCGGCACGAGCGCGCGGCGGCAGCGAGGTGGTTACGATTGGGTGTGGGAAGGGAAGGAAATGGGTGCTGCACCTGTAGGTGGCGTGGGACGGAGAGCGAGGGGACGGCTGCGGCGACGGTGAGCAACCGAACCACAGAGCCCAGCCAGCGGTGACAGGGTTCGGGGCGTGCAGGTCTCAGGGTCGGTGCAGGCATACGGCAGCTCTCGTGGGCGAGGCGAGGGCGCCGAACAGAGGGGCAGCCGCGGGCGAGCGGCAGAGGGGTCGCTCGAGGTCGCCATGCGATGAGGAGGGAGGCAGCCGGCGAAGGAGCGGCCGGCAACCCGGCGAGCTCGGCGCGGCCATGGGAGAGTCGGTCCCCGGCGATTTGATAACTAGAAGCGAGGTCGGGTAGGACAGAGGATTTGTCGTGGCCGGTCGGGCGGCGGAAGGGATTGGGTCTGGGCCGACTCGAAGAGCTTGGATTATAGCAAAGGATTGGTCGACCAAAGGAATAGAGAGCTGTTGGGAACCAAAAGAATTACTGTAGTAGAACAGGAGGGAGTGGGAGAGCGGTGTTGTGGAAGCCGGGGCGTCGAGAGTACAAGGCGATCGGGGGAGGCCGGAAACGAGGGAATGAATAACTGAGTCTGCGGACAGGATTAAGGAGCGGCGGCTGATAGACGGTGTGAGTTGCTTGAAGGCGGGAAAGGCTGGGAGGAGGTGTTGGTGGGGTAGCGCTAGGGAAGTAGAAGAACAGAGTGGGGGGGAGAGGCGGATTACTAAGAACAGTGGGTCCCCGAGCCGCGCCACACCCGGGTACCGGCAAAGAATAAGATCAAACGTAGCAGGTACGTGAGGCGCGTAGTTGCGATCGCTAGATACTATTATTCAGGTAGAGGAGGTAGATAGCAGATAAAGCGAGTGCAGTTTGGACCAACGGGGCGTATGCAGACGATAGGGATGGACGCCCGAGCGCGACGGCGGGCGCGAGTACCCGAACGCGGCGAAGGTGGTATAGGCAAGGCTTGCAGAGCAGGCACGCGAGACTGAAATGGGGAAGAGGGTGGGCGTACAGTAGGAGTACGCAGCCGCGTGATCCGGGGGATAGACGTGGTGCCAGGGTGGACGATGTTGGTCGTCAAAATAGGATGGTGTTGACGTGAGATGAGTGCGGCGTCGATTAAGGAGGTGAGTATTTTTTCGCGTGCAGCAGAAGGATAAGACGAGAAGATTGGAGAGTAATATCGAGAACAGGCTTAACCCGGTCTGGAGGCTTTTGTGTCCGCCGGGCAGATGCTGTATCCGCGGACGAGGGGGAAGGAACTGAGCGAGTAGAACCAGGACAAAGTCGGAGAATGACGAGGCCCGCCATCCGCGCGCCTGGGGACCTGTCGAGGAGGTGGCGAAGAAGGTCGCGGTAGCGTAAAGACGTACAGAACCTAGGTAGGGGAAGCGAGAAGCTGAAGGAACAGGGGCATGGTAAAGGAGCAAGATGCAGTAGACTGCGCGATAGGGTTTGGGGGAAAAGAGTGTACGCATTGATGATGTAACCGGCACAGGTGAACTCGCGGCGATGGGATTGATACTTTTAGCGGAACGTTTAACTTGCCCAGCGCGCAGATTGGCATCGGTCAGGGAGACCGGGGCCGGCGGCGCCCCCACCGACAGCGCCGGTACGGCGAGTGGCGACTCTCTCCGGGACCGGGGGTGGGCGGTGCCGGAGTCGCAGCACGGAGGCCGCAAGATGGAAAAAGCGGCTGCAGGGCGCGAGGGTGAGGCTCGCAGGTCTGCTGCGCCCGAGCAGACCTGGGGCGGCTGGGCAGGATGCGCCATCTCGTAGCGGCGGGCAGCAGCCACGCAAGGGGCGGCGGCAGTCGCGAGGAGGGATGCCAAGGGGCTCCGGGGAGTCGCGCGGGGTGGTCACGACTGGCGGCGGTGCAGAGAAAGGGGCCGCAGGCTTGCCTCGCCTGGGCTCGGGCTGGGCCGGACGTGGGCGTCTCGTGTACATCGATAGGTGAATGGGGTAGAGGCCATGGAAAGGGGGCAGTGTACTGCGGCGGGGAGCGTCAAGAGGGCGCGGCTCACGAGCGTGGTTATAGGGAAAGGGACCGGGGAGGGCGGGCTGGCAGAGCATTAAGCATTAGAAACTGGCGTCGGGAGGGTGAGGCGGCGAGGAGGAGGTTTGAGTCCTCCCTCTCGGTACCAAAGTGCTGTGGAGAAGAGAGGTAAGTGAGAGACAGAGACAGAGAGAGAGGTGGGATGAGAGAAGAACGAGGCTGAGGGTGTGGTGGTGCCAGAAGAGAGAGGGGGAGAACATACACAAGATGATAGAGCAGGGCGCTGTCCGTGGCGGAGCACGAGGGTATAGGAGAAGTACGGCGAGAGAGAGCGCGCGGCCGGGAGTCCGTGCGCCCACGAGAGTACAGGTAGGAGAGGACCGAAAGAACGTAAGCAATTTGGGGTGCTGTTTAAGGCGGTAACTAGAGGACTGAATCTAAAGGTTCTGCGCGATGCAGTTACAAGGAGAAAAGTACCTAGAAAATTAATATAATAAGTGCGCAAAATTGCTCAAGAAAAGGTCGCACCAGACATATACATTTCAAGCTAGAATGAGGCAGTCAGAGGCAATGAGTGAAAACAGTGTTGGATCCATGAAAGGTGGCGGGGGCGGTTAGTACCAATAGAGTAACCTCGCGAGCGTAGCCGTATTCTGCGACACGGCGGTAGTATGCATGCCGTTAAGCGCAAAGACGAGATACGATAAGGAATAGAAGTCGCGAGCTTGTGTCCGCGAGAAAAATACCAAATTTGCCCTCGACGCTGAGACGCGTCGAGTCACAGTCGACTCCTAACGCGTCGGGATTCTCGGGCACAGCAGATTATAATGGGGGGCTCCGGCTCCTTTCGGATTGCGAACGGTAGAGTATCGCGAAATGGCAAATGAGGTGGCGATGCGAAGCGACCGGTTGATCGGAGCACAACAAAGCTAACGACTTGTCGGTTACACTCGGTCAAGAACAGGTCTAGCGGCATTTAGCGACGCCAAGCTCCATCTCATCTCCAAAAGGCCAAATATCACGCACAATTACATATAAAACACGTTTTATTGGATTTTCTCGAAATCCGTGCGTCAAACTCAAAATCCGTCAGCGCCAGTAGTTCTAGAACAGCTAAACCGGTCGAAACGAGCTATTGGACTGCTATGAACGGAGTCCGATACGCACCAGAAGCCAACTCTACTCCGTGGCTTTTTCGGAAAACCGGAGTTACTATTCACTTAAGTGAAAACTAAAAATCGCGTATCTTCTCCATTTTAGCTCATTTTCTTCTGAAACTTGACGAGTGCTTATGTAATTAAATTACACACATAAACATCATCAACAGAGAGTTTAGTAGTACTGTAAAAAAAAATCTCAGTCCTTACAACAGAAATAAGCAGGGATAGTAAGGAAAGATGGAACAAATCTACAGCTAAATGTCACTATACTATCATACTCTGACACTAACAATCTGTAGAAAAGTAAAACCTGACCCAATCTCACTAGGGACTGTGAATATATCCGTCCCAGCGACGTGAATACACCCGCCGCGCCTGTCGAAGTTATACAGCTACCTCCACTCTAAGCCGACCGTGGAGAGCAAGTCCAACTAGGACAAAACGACACCAACGCAACAGCACTAAGTCCGACTGCGGAGTGGCATTAATGGGCGCTAACCAACCAAGTATGTAAGCGTATCTCTGTCGAGCTTAATCAGACTCTCACAGGCTAAGATCCAAGTAATCAGGGTCACACTAGTCTAACAACCCAAACACACGTGCCCTCGGCACAGTCTGATGCAAAAACAGCAATCCGGATCCACCGTCAACCTCAACGGCACCCAACAGACCAGAACAGCCTAAATACTGCTGTAAAAATAAGCTCGGCATTTCAGTACGAGCGTAAATGCATTCTACCCTATCCTGAGTATCCACCGTCCACCACCTGCAGCGATACCAACAAACTACGGCTCCTAGAGCTAAATCTGGTAATTTAAGCATATGACAAGGTAGAATCGCTGGTTTTCTCCTAAGTCAAATCCAAGTCCAATATGTATTATTTATCTAATTCATTTCAGCATGCCCCAAATTTAGTTTGCAACAATATAATAATCGATGAATTCGAGCTAAAAACAGGATACACAAAGACTGAAAATATACACGTTGACTACACATGCACTTAGGAGGAAAAAACGATGATTAGCCACCTCTAGTGCTAATCCACTGCAGCACGATGCCTCGAAAGTGTTGGGAGTCTCAGCCAAACCCACTGACAACCAGCAACTAGCCACCTCGAAGGTCTAAACACCAAAATCCATCAAAATCTATCAATTTAGTAAAATTCAGCACTTAAGTATAATTCCATCTCAACTCCAATGTCAAAACTCACCTAACAAACTCAAATTTAGGTGAGGAAGGTCCCAATTCCAGTAAACAATGATGGAGAATTACCCTCTGGTCCAAGAACCCAGCCTTCTCCAAAGATTACATCAAGAACACCAAAGCAACTCAAATCAGCCCAAAACCACCAACAGTAGAGTAAAACTCAAAATCGACCAAGCTAACCTCAACCAACTTCTATCAAAATAGGCTCCACGAATTCCTCTTGAAGTCCAGAATCCAACAAACCAAGTTTTGTGGCAAACGGAGCTCCCTACGTCGCACACGAGTCAAAACGCTAAAGGTCGCTGCAGGAAAACTGTTAGAACTGAAATCCTCAATGTGCAAATTGTGGAAATTGGATTAATTTGAGGAGATTAGAGGGGTTGGAATGTTGATTAAGGGTTCACTGTGAAGGAGGGATGAAAAGAGTTCATCAGGGTCGCACTCCACCTATTTATAGGAGTTTAGGATGATCCAATAAGCCCTAGGAACAAAAGCTGCTAACCTGGTCACCCTGCAGAAACACACAGTTTCGGGCGCCCGAAACCATGTTCTGGGCGTCCGAAACCTCCAGGCTGGACAAATGATCCTCATTGGTTCCTCCGCCCATGGTGTGCTGCGCCCAAATCCGACTCCGGCAGACCTCACCTACCACCATCCACGTGTCAGCGCAAACGATACTCGCGAGGTGAACTTTCGGACCCACAACCGGGCGCCCGAAACTAGGACCCGAATTGGCTTCCAGTTCTGATCAAATCAACACTCAAGCTCTGGGCGACCCAAACCCTATTCCGGGCGCCCGAAAATGGCAAAACTCTAGTTTTGCCCCTTTCAGTGCGTCGAGTCCATTTCTGCATCCATTTCGTGCAGAAACGATTCCGACTCAGTCCGACACTCTCCAGATGTGTCAACCAGTCACTAATACTATAGCCAATCCTATCCAGACCTCTGGAATACTACATATTTCCTTTCAAATATATCATTCTACTGTACCAACTTTTCTTATTTGCCCTCAAGTTAGAAGCAAAAAATGTATTTTGATTTTCTTTTAACTCTGATAGAAATTTATCAAAATGCAGAGACGGAACCATAGTGAGGCTCATAGTGGCCATGGCTCCTGTCAACTTTTAAAAATTGCATATAAGTTGTTTATAGAAAAAATTAAAATATTATAAATTTTAATTTAGGGGAGCCCAAATTGATTTTTTTTAAAATATAACTGATGTCTCAATCTTTGCCCAAACCTCTTGGCCATTTTCCTCCGGCTCTTATTAGGGCGTGTTTAGTTCGTTTATTTTTTTTTCATCCTAAAATTGAAATCGGAATGAACGAATCCGTTTGTCCGTATTTGGTATGCAAAATTACCATTTCGATTTCAATTTCCAGATGAATGGGAATTCCCAAATTATCCCTTTTCCAACTCGGTCTAGAAGACCGGATTGGACATTGAATCTAAACGGAATAGATTTATTCGGGTTAAATTTAACTTTTTTAAACTTATTTTTTAATTAAAACATAAGTTTAAGTTTAAAATTTATATTAAATATTAAAATCATATATAGTCTTTCGAAATAAAGATAGATATTAAATCATTGCTATAACTTAAACTTAAAGATAGATATAAAGATAGATATTAAATCGAAATAAAAATAGATATTAAGTTTAAGTTTCAAATTTATATTAAATATTAAAATCATATGTAGTCTTTCGAAATAAAGTTCAAGAGCAATGAGATAATGAATAATTCCGATTACGTTTCTAGCTTATTCTTATTTCGATTTCGATTTCGATTTCAAAACAAACACACCCTATAAAGTCTTACTACTCCTTAAATATATTGTTGTTACTATCGCTAGTAATAGATAGCCAGTGAACCCAACAAACTCTTTTTTTTATTATCAGAGATCGAATTTTTTTTTGCCAAATTTAAAACTTGACCTCCCCCAACCTTAATTTCTTACATCGTCCCTATCAAGATTCTTAGCGGATACTAATAGTAAAAATATTCTTGAATAATAGAAAAATATACGCGAAATCTATTTGAAAAAAAAAAAGAAAAAAGAAAAAAGAAAGAAGATATTTTAGAAAGTGGTGTGTACATAGATAATTATATCCCCCGAATATGTAACGGACGGCTGCGGAATACCCAATGGTAAAAAATTCGGTCAACCTAACGTTGTTGCCGCCAAAAGCACTCATTGCTTTTGAACTAAATTTCATTTTTCATTTTCATACACAGAAAAGAAAAAAGAACGTTCGCAAACGGACGAGCTTCGTTTGGAAACTTTTGTTCCACGTGACTGGACACGCTTCAACCTCTGATTTGCCACAATAAAGTTATCATTACGCATGTCTCCGATTTTTTATTATTACTTAAAAAGTTAATATAACCGAAGCCACACACCACTATTCCTAGTGCGGCGCCTTTTAGACGAAGCACGCACTAACTAATAAACCATTTGGTCCTTGAGGCTTCGTCTGCAGTGTGCGCATTACTTTTCCATTTTATGAAAGCTTTTGTACTAATAATCTAAAAGTTATTGGTTTAAAAATAGTCTTATATCAGTTTTAGCCTTATATTTTATAAGAATTTTGATTGAGGACAAGATAAATATCAGATAAGCTGTACAACCTATCCTAACTAACTGCACTGATTTAAAAAAGAGATAATTGCCTAAATACTCTTCATACGTTTGAAAATATCCGATTTATTCATACTTTTTTTTTTTTTCTTTCTAAAATACCTCTCATATGTTTCACCGTTATTGCAAAATACTCCCGCAGTTATCTCATGTTAAGTTAACTTGGGTTAAACGTGAGTTAAATATCTACCACAGTTAAAAAAAATTAACATGCCAACTTTGCCCTTAACCTAAGAGCAAATAAAAAATGTTGGTGACGGTAGATGGATATGTTGAAAAAGACCAAAAGTTAAAATACTTTTTGTGCTCATGACTTTAAGGACAAATAAGAAAGCCAGCAATGGTGGAAGGGTATATTTAAAAGGATAAAATAGTAATTTTACCGAGATAACAGAGTTAATTAACAGATTTTTAACTTTAGGGGTATATTGAAAATAGGTTGGAACGTAGAAAGGGTATTTTTAATATTAACCTTTTAAGAAGGGTAAATCGGAAAGTCGAAAATTTTTCAGAGGTATATAAACAATTGCCCCTTTAAAAAAATATGATTAATTTTATACAACTTTCTATAAATATATGGAATAATAAATCTATCTATATAAAGTTCAACTTTTTATATTTATTCATATAAAAGTTTAATGATATTTATATTTGTCCCTCTAATTTGTTACTGTTAGAGTATTATTTACTTTTTAATAGAAGATAAATGAAATAATATTTTTATCATCACAAATATATCTCTTCAAAAAATTCAATTTTTAGAATTATGTAAAAATATCCTTCCGAAGATTCTCAACGATCATCTTCTTTCTTTCTACCATCACAAATAATATAAGAGGGATAAAGAGATCGATTTATCTTATTCACTAATCAGAATTCAATATTTTATCTATGGTTAACTATATTTTGAAATTAATCCTAAAAAATAATAAAAGTGAGGACTAGACTCAAGAACATTATAAAGTGGAAAGCACTTAGGATTTGCTCTAATAGGGTAATATAAAAAATAAAAAAATAAAAAAATTGATCAAGATGGCATTGGTCCACTAATTAGTCATATAATAGTAACAATCCTAAACTTCTCATTCAATTAGACAAAACTTTTCTCGGTAAAATTTTAATCACCACTTCGATCTCATCACATTTTAGCTTTGCCTATTCTTATTTGAAAAATTTTACTGAGTTACCTAGTAGTTTTACTTTTTATTTTGCTGTAAAAATTTTTACATCCTTAAACAAATCGAAGTGTGACAAAGTACGTACAGATTACGTACGTACTAGTAAAATGCTAAAATTTATTATCCTATGATTTGGAAAATACTGTATTTTACTATTTTACAGTTTTATATATTATAATATTTTGCTATCTAATTTAACAATAAATTTTTATGATAAAATAAAAATAAAATTATAAATGATAAGTTGTAAGCTGAAATTTTTTAACTCTTTATAATAGGAAGATAAAATCGCACATAATTATATGAGGCCACTAAACTTCATCCTTTTTTTTTTTACGGTGAAAATACAAATTTTATAAAATTATAGGTTAGAGAACTACCACTGGAATGATACCAACCGTCCTTAGCGCAAGTGGCAAAAGGGCTTGATGGTTGGTACCCGAGACCCAAGTTCGAATTCTAGTTGATTCACATTTCCAGCTAGGCTTATTTCTAAATAAAATAAATGAAACGGATAGCGTGCTACCTATTTCTCAAACAAAAAAACCGCAAAATGATGAGCAGAAGCAGGCATATATAGTAATTTCTCAGCTGATTTGAGTGAATTTTTGTCGAATTAGGAGTGAAAAGTATGTCTACCATGAGGATGAGATATAGTAGAAGTTGGACTTTCCTTCCATATCCGATAGTTGCAAATATGATACAATTTTATTTTTTTTTGAGAGATAGGTAGCATGTTATCTGCTTTGATTAATCAATTAGGATTCGAACTCGAGATCTTGGATACTAATTATCAAGTCTTTTGCCACGTGCGCTAGGGACGGTCGATAATAATGATACAAATTCGAATTTGTATATCGAATTCAAAACAAATTGGAACTCTCTTTCAGCTTTTAGCTTGGTAGAGAATGTATTTGGGATAGGGTTTTGAGATGTGTGACCTATATATGTCCATAAGGCAGCCAATCAATCCCTCTTGATGGGCACTTCGATTGACTTTTCTCCTCCGTTTGGTTGAGTTTCATTGCATCCAGCCTTATAACAGGAGTTCGTAAAGCTAGTTTGAAAAAGAGAGAGAACATGATGATGGTTAAAATATGAATGTAGAGAAAATCAAATGATAAGAAGAATGAGGAGGGCTAGTAGGATGCTTAACATAAGAACTAACCACTAGCCTATTAGTGCGCCAACACTGCTGCATCGTTCACGCGAGGAAATTTTCACAAACATTTCCATCGTCACATTAAAATATTTGTGTTCAAATAATAAATCAGAAGAGGAAAAGAGATTAAAATATTTGCAAACAGTAAAATGTTTATTTTTTTGTACACCACCCGTATAAACAAGAGAAATTTTAAAAAATAAAAATAAAAAGTTTTTTGTCAATAAACAACAGAAATTAATGTTTCTGTGATACACCAAATAAAAGCAATACAATACATACACCCTTGAGTATTTATAGTGCTTATTTATTCACTTATTTTATCACTTTTTTTTTTTACTAAAATCTCAAAAATATTTACCAATCTTTGAATAAAAAATGTACCATGTACACCTTATCGTAGCATATAAGTAGCATTTTTCGCTTAATGACTCAGATAACCAATTGCATCAACAATGACGTCATTCACAGTGACTTTGGGAGCGTTTGGTTTGGCTCACGGTGTAAAACAAATCAAATATTTTTTGGTATTAAAAATATGTTTTGTTCTTTTGTTTGGTTCGAGATAAAATTATTTTTTTCGTAAAAGTAATTTTACGAAACTGGAGGAAAAAAAAATGATGTTTATATTTTTCACTATTTTTCGGCGAAAATGAAAACTTAAATTGTATAAAACATTTTTCATTCATTTTTTTCCTATCGAACAAAATAAATATGAATTATTTTTTCAACTAAATAAATTTTGATGAAAATTTTTTTTTTCCTACAAAACGTCAAACCATTTCCTCACTACAAATTTTTTTCTACAAAAAATTATTCTCATTATTGTACGTTGAACCAAACTGCCTCTTATTGAAGAGGCAATGAATGAAAAAAGCAATGCATGTACTCCCAACAACGAGCCGTACTTTCCGTGTCGTATTGCTTTAGTGGCATGTCGGCACATGGTACTGATTCGTATCACCTAGCATCCAAGCATTTTTTATTTGTTAATATTTGAAATTTTTAAAAATTTTTATGTGTTGATATTCAAACTTTTTAAAAACACCTTATAATTTTTTTACCAATCATTTTCACTGTCACGTCTATATCACACGAATAATTTGAATTTGAAATTAAAATTAAAATTCAAAATTTAAATTCAAAATTTTTAATCTAAATTTAAAGTTTCAAATTAAAATTACAAGTGGATTTCAAATCTAAATTTGAATTTGAATATTTTTAATTTGAATTTCAAAATGAAAGATTGACATTAATTCTAAAACTAATTCAAAATCTAGATTTAAAAGAAAAATTAAGTACAAAATCTCAATTTGAAATTGAAATTGAAATTGAATTTAAATTTAAAATTGGAATCCAAAATCAGAACATAAATTAATTTAAATCCAAAATTAAGTTTAATTTAAAATTCAGGTTTAAAATTATAATTTAAATTTGAGCGAATCTAAGATCAAAATTTAAATTTGACATTTGAATTGAAAAAATCTAAATGCGGATTTTGAAACTCTTTAGGGATAAAATTGGTATTTTCAAACTTAGCTAGCATTAAACTAGTCCGAACTAAGATTAGGGTGACGCTTAGTGCCGTGAGATAATGAAAGGAATATTTATGCTCAAAAGGTCATAGCTGTGGAAAGATACTTATAAGGTGAACTTTTCCGGAAGAGTGGTCACAATTCAATTGTGCGCTCGAGACTGAATAGTTAGGGCCATATGAGCATGCACTAGTCATCCGGCATTAAATAGTTAGGGCATTGGCAATAGCTCGGGACCGAATAGCTACAGTTGGTGGCTCAGTACCAAATGGTTAGAGCAAGAATTGAGTTTTTTTTTTTCTTCGAGAGACAGGTAGTAGACTAGCTGCTTCATGTATTTCATTTAAAAATAAACTTAGCTGAAAATGTGAATCAACTAGCATTCGAATTTGGGATCTCGGATATTAATCATCAAGTTCTTTGCCACTTGCTTTATGGACGGTCGGTAGCAATAATTGAGTTAAGACTGATGAGCTATTGGTTCTATTGATGCTTAACTGTACTTGTTTGTTTTTCATTGGATACAGTCACCTTAAGTGTTAGTTGTAAAATTATTTTCTATTTTTTAGGCTTATTCATAATTTTTTTTAGTTTATATTACAGATGTTGCTATGTAGATTTGTTGGTGCAACTCATCCCTGTTAGCTTACTGTATCTACTAAAAAACTTTAGTAAATTTCTCACCCAACATTTTTTCAAGGGGATAATTTCATAGATGCCCTTCTAGGGACTATTAATTTCATCAATACCCTTCCAAAATTGATAATATCACAAATACCCTCCAAAATGTGAAAAATTATCATAAATACCCTCCACTAGTAGAGATAATTTCAAAACAATTTTTGTAAATCTAAATTTGAGTATTTAATATATAAATAATAAATTAAATTATCAATATATATTAATTAATAAAAAATATATAAAAATTGTATTTTAAATATAATATGTTTTTATCTGATTTTGGCTTTGTTTTTAGTTTTGGGTTTCCGTTCAGGTTCAGCTTAAATATAGACCAAAATTATAATTGAATTTACATACGATGGAATTTTATTTTTGGGTACCTATAACTAAAACTATCCTTATTCAGCATTGATTAAACTTATCCTATTTTAAATCGAGTTCAGATAAAATTACGTATCTATATCAATTCATATTCCTAATTAGTAATAGTAATTTTAAAATAAATTATAGATTTTATTTTTTTCCTATTTAAGCAAAAGTAAATCACATAGCTATATGCATGCATTGTTTTGTCGATTGAAATAAAAAGAGAATTTTGTTCGAAAGCTAAAATATATTATATTTTAGTTTTTTTAATACACTTAATGCAGATAAAATTATCGAGAATAATTTTGATTAAAAAATTTTTTTAAGCTTTCAAGATTAAAGAAAGATCGGATAATTCCTTAACATTATTTTTATTTAAATTTTTATATATAGTTATTTATTTGATAAAAAATAAATAGAGCCATTAGATTTGGTAAAATCATCAATAAAACTAAAAAATTTTGATTTTTTCAGAAATTAGGTTTTTTTAAAAAATAAAAAGTTAATGGGATATTAACTAAAAAATGAAAGTTGAGGGAGCTGTTTCAAAATGGCATATAGTTGAGGGGGTCTCAATACATTTTTACTTAAAAGATACTTGAGGGTAAATAAGTCATTTTAAAAGTTAACCCATCTTTAACCATTGAATAACTATGGTAAAGCTAACCTAACTAGGGGTATTGGTGATATTTTAAACTTTATAGGTTCATCTATGATATTTTAAACTTTGGGAGTGGTATCCATGAAATTGCCCCTTTTTCAAGTATATCCATAGGGTGGTTGCGCGATGCAGAGTGAGGTCGCGCTACATAGCTTCGGTCGTAGCTAGATGCATAATTTGGAATTTTAGATAATGAAATATATAATTTGTTTTATTTTTAAAAATTTGTAACTAAACTAGTTATAATAGCTATTGATGCAATTAGGAAACCTCACATTTTATAAACATCTAAATGCTTTCTAGGAAAAAAAAAAAAAAAAGAAAAAACAAAAGCAAAATTCTAGATTTAAACACTTCTTATGTAATTCTAACAAGTGTTTTGTACTCTGACGCCATCACATATAGAAAAAAAATTCTATCAGTGCAGTAAATTTGTTTATGTGTTTACTTGGGCTTCTATGTTAATGTGCATATTTATTTGCATAGAAATATTAATATACCCAAATATATATACATATATAATATGAACCAAGTCATATTACTCTTTGGGTGCGTTTGGTTTGCGTTATCTTTTAAAGATTCCTAGTAATCCAATGGGAATAAAAAAATATGACGATGTTTGGCTAAACCCACTAAGTAATCTAGTTGGTAATATTGGATTCACTTGGGAATAAGATTCACCTCAAAGTACTAATCTCATTTCCTTGAGGGAGGGTGGGTATCCTCATATTAATGGGTTGGGGTAATCATAATATGTCTAATCTCTTTGTTTCTTCCTACCCGCCGGCTAATTGATATTATTTTTCTTTACACTCTAACCTTATATCTCTCTCGATCTAAACTTATTTTTCTCTCTAAAATTCAACTTTTTTTTCTCTCTCTAAACTAAGTTTTCTCTCTCTTTCTCTTTCTAAAATTTCAACTCTCTCACTCCCTCTAATTTCGATTATATTTTTCTTTCTATGTTTTTAATTATGCTCTCTCTTTCTAACTTATACTCTCTCTTTTTTCTAAAAAGATGTTAAAACTTTTGGTAACATTTTTTAAAATTAAATTAATTAATTAATTAATTAATTGTATATTTTTTGTAATATTAAATAACATGGCTAATTAATATTACCGTGCGAACCAAACACAGGAATTCCACATTTTTAGTAATAGAATAATAGGAATAAGATTCTCGGATATCTTTTATTCCTAGTAATCTTTCATAATGCGAACCAAACGCACCCTTTAGGTTAAGGGTTTTCTTTTAATTATTCTTGTTACGGTATCAGAGCTGCCGTCACTCTAATTCCTAATTAAGATCGCCGCTGCCGACATCATCGCTGCCGACCTCTTCTTTACTGCCGGCATCTTCGCTTGCGCCTTCATCTTCATCACCACCACTTTCGGCTTTGACCATCGCGTCCTGCTATCGGAAGGCCGCCACTGTTCCGTCGATGATGATATCGCTGGAGAACTAGACCCGGAAGTCCTTTCAACATTCTCCTTAATTTGTTGATTATAATTGGTTTGATCGTCCTTATCGCTATTTTGCTAATCTGTTAATTGGCTGTTGTTATTATTATTATTATTATTATTAATGGCTCAGGAAGAATCAAATCATCCAATAAAAGTCATTCTTTCTTTTTTTTTGAGAGAAAGATAGCATGTTACCCGTTTCGTTTATTTCATTTAGAAATAAACTTAGCTGGAAATGTGAATCAACTAGAATTTGAACTTAGGTCTCGAGTACCAACCACCAAGCCTTTTTGCCACTTGCGATAGGGACGGTCGGTACTAAAAGTTATTCTTGATAGTGAAAATTATTTCTTTTGGGCTCAACAAATAAGCAGCTTTCTTGAAGGAGGGAAGATGTAGCGATATGTCAATTAGTGATAAGTTAAGCCAGTGAAGGGAGCTACTAAAACTGCCGAAGGATTTGCCTCGAGGTTAGATGCTTGGGACAGTAATAACCATAACATTATCTCATGAATCTGTAATACAACTGTCCATGTGATTGCAATAGAATTTGACAAATATAAAACAGCAAAGCAAATTTGGAATCATCTCACTAAATGATATATAGCACCTGATTCTGCACAAAAGTACAAGTTAAAATAAAAACTATATGCTCTCCTCAATCTCTGTGGGACAATCAATTTCTGACTTTTATTCTCGTATGTTAGCTATTTGACAACAGTTGGATCAGATGGGGCTAAAATTTCAAAGTATTGTGACACAAATCAATCGTATACTTGAGTTCCCTTATGGCCTTAGCATCAGATCTTGAATCTGCTTGAACATCTATTCTCTATCGTCACCCATTGCCTTTTTTGACCAGTGTTCTCAGTGAGCTTCTATCTGGAGAGACATACAAAAGATACTTAACCGCACTTACATCTCCTCTAATCTCAGATGCAGTCCTTGCACTGGAAAGGGAAATATCCTTTTCCACAGCTTCTAAATGAAAAGGTTAATTGGCCCAAAGTGAAATATCATTATTGTCGGAGTATGGGCCATATTAAGAGCAAATGTTCAAAGACTTAGTAACAAAAATGATTAAATAAATTATAGTGCTGCACTTGTTGTTGATGATACCCTTGGCACATTATCAGTACAGTCTAATTTCACACAATCCACTTCTGCACCTGAGCGTGACATTGGATCCCTCAAAACTTAATTCTGATCGTTCTTTTGAGTTCCCAACAGTAAAAAGCGATGATTCGTGACGCACAAGCATGGCACGTCAGTGTTCTCATGAAGAAGTTAACGGAGGGTGTAACAAAGAACGAAAATAAAAACTATAGAATACTCAAGTAATACAGTTAAAACTTAAGAATAATAAAATAAAAGGCGGCAAATCATAAGGAATAATAAAAAGCGGAGTATGGGTCATATTAAGCGCAAATGTTCAAGACTTAGTAACAAAAATGATTATATAAATTATAGTGCTGCACTTGTTGTTGATGATACCCTTGGCACATTATCAGTACAGCCTAATTCCACACAATCCACTTCGATCTGCACTTGAGCGTGACATTGGATCCCTTAAAACTTAATTCTGATCGTTCTTTTTGAGTTCTTCCCAACAGCAAAAAGTGATAATTCGTGACGCACATGCATGGCACATCAGTATTCTCATGAAGAAGTTAACGGAAGTTTTTCGTTAAAAATTTACTACTGATGATATAATTGTAATCCAGCTAGTGTACTTTTAAAAATATGCTATTTTTATTTTTTGAGCTTTTGAATGCTAAGAATTTACTATTTGGTCATTATAATAGTATAAGTCCAAGGCCCAACAAGTAATAGCTGTGTTTAGAATTAAGAATTCTACGGATGTAGTTATTACTTTCTTCTTAACCCTTAGACTGAACTATAATTTACTTTTTACTTTTATATTGATTTCTTGATTGTTAGATTGAACCATAAGTTATTGCGTAATTTGACTGAACTTTTATGCACTTACATTTTATTTTTAATCTTTTTTATTTCTCAAGTATTATATATTGATATATTAGGAAAATTTATTGCTTAATTTATTCTTGTCATCCCTTACTACATTCTATTTATAATTTTTCGCTACATGCACGTGCACGTTTGCTAGCTAGTCTTTTTCAAAATTATCATTGCAAGAGTAAATATAAAATCTTTTTAATTTTATTTAATAATATGTATAATTTTTAATAATCTTATTTTGAATTGTTTATTATTCTCTATAAATCATAATTTATAAATTCTTTGTAAAATTTCTAAAAACACTATTATTCACAAGGACGTAATGTTCCTAGCTAATGGTCCTTATGGTAAAAATTTAATGGTAAGTTTTAGTAGAAAACATTTGATATATAGTTAGCACTTTGCAGGAATAGATTCATAATGTTAACACTCTGCAAAAACACATAAGATTATATTTAAAATAAAATAATTTAAAAATAATCTTATCCTATTTGTTTACTTTTGTGACTATTGTTGGCCGCAAACTCCAACACACAACGCATGAAGCAGGATTTTAATTGGAGTCGCATTACTTACAGGTGAAGGCATGCACAAACCAACAATCTAAAAACAATTCCTCTTTTGAGATTTATTTTTTTAAGTATTTTTAAGATAAGCAACGCTAGAGATACATAGAAAAGTGAAAAATTACGAGAGAAAGCCTACAATATCATGTTTGTATTATATCATCAGTAACAAATTAAGTATATTTTTTTAGAAAAAAATATAATAAAAATATTCTTTTTAAATCATAACAATGAGATTAGTGAATTTTAAAAAATAATTCTATTGATTAATTAAAAATGTCGCGTTATAATTAAAAATGTTTAAATTTTTTTGTGGCACTCGTTCCTGCAAAACGTCGCGTCATTTGACTAATAGATAATTTTCTGTCCATAGATAGATGGATGGTAAAAAATGTACATGCACTTTGATGAGTGTACAAGTAGCTCTTTTTCTCTTTTTATTTTTTAATTTTTTTCGCCCTTTAAGATCATGTAATTGACATTTAGTCAATACACAACTTTTTGCTTCTATAAATAAATCCCCCTCCCCCTCACCTCCTCCCTCCCATTCTTCCCCCTCCCCTCAGCAAACACATAGAAAGAAAGAAACACTTTCATATACGGAGACATAATATATAGAGTTGTGCGGAAAGATGGCGATGGAGATGTTGCTTGACTGGCGATCTCTGGGCTCGCTTCTGGCGACGGTGATGGTGTTGCGGACGGCGCTGCGCGACTTCCTTCCGCCGGAGGTGCAGCAATTCATCGTGTCGGTCTTCTTCCGCCTGTCGTCGTTCCTGCACCCGACCGCCACCGTGATCATCGACGAGGTCGAAGGCCCTGCCGGCCTCGCCGCCACCAACGAGCTCTTCGAGTCGGCCCAGCTCTACCTGAGCTCGCGCTGCCTCGCCGACTCTCCCGCCGTGCGCCTCCACAAGTCCCGCCACTGCCCCCGCCCCGTCGCCTCCCTCCCCGACCACCACTCCGTCGTCGACTCCTTCCGCGGCATCCCCCTGAAGTGGACTTGCAAGACGGTCGCCGACCGCCCGAACTCCACTTCCGGCTTCAACCCGTACGGGCCGGGGCGCTCCTCCGGCGGCGGCTCCGACTCCCGCTCGCTGAAAATTCAGTTCCACCGCCGCCACCGCGACGTGGTGCATGAGCTGTACATCCCGTACGTCCTCGAGGAGGCCGAGCTAATCCGGTCGAAGGCGCGGGAGCGCAAGCTGTACACGAACCGCGCGGCGTACCCGGGCGACGACCACCACCGGCTGTGGTCGTCGCACGCGTTCTCGCACCCGTCGACGTTCGACACCCTCGCCATCGACCCGGTGTTGAAGGAGGAGATCCGTGCCGACCTCTCCAGCTTCATCGCGAGCCGGGAGCACTACACCCGCGTCGGCCGGGCGTGGAAGAGAGGGTACTTAATTTGTTAACTACATAACCATTCTTTTCCTCTGTTTGCTTAATTTTTAGAGCAATTCTAGGTGTTTCGTTTGAAAAATATTATCTACACACTTTTTTTCTTTATTCATTCTATAATAAATTCCATCATTAACGCTAGCGTAGCACAGAAATTATATAGTATATATATATATATATATATATATATATATATATATATAGATGAGGTTGTTATGCTATCGGAAGCACGGAGCCTTCCGTGCTCCAGCTTGTTTTCGATGTTGTGACTTACGAATCGTTGATCGGCTCCGTTAAACTTATCTAGAGTATTTGAGTACCTAGAAATTAAATTTTATTATTTTTCGATATCATTGCCTAGTGCATCGAATAGGCTCAAATATTATTTTTCTATATATATATATATTATATATAGTGAGTGACTAGAATACTTGTAATAGTATCATGGGGCTGTATACTTTGGTGTTTTTAGCCCTTGGATGGAGAGATGTGAGGTTGAGATGATGGTGGTAGGTGGTGGTAGGTGGTGGTAGGTGGAATAGTGTTTAATCCAAGGGCTATTAATAATCAAAAAGTAGATCCAATGGCTTAAACCTAATAGCACCATGATGATGATACTTGTAAAAGTATCATAGCTCAACTCTATATATATATATATATATATATATATAATGAACAAGATGTATAATTCATATCTATTTATTTTGAATGATTAGATCATACGGAATGGTATTTTACTTATTTATATCCAAAAAAAAAATAGATACCTGCTGCACGGGCCGCCGGGGACGGGGAAGACGAGCCTGGTGGCGGCCATAGCGAACATGCTAGAATTCGACGTCTACGACCTGGAGCTGACGACGGTCCCCTCGAATTCCCACCTCCGCCGCCTCCTCGTGTCCACGACCCCCAAGTCCATCATCGTGGTCGAGGACGTCGACTGCTCCCTCGACCTCTCCGACCGCAAGGGCAAGAAGAAGGGGGACGACGCCGCCGCGATGCAAGCCGAGCAGCAGCAGGCGCACCAGCTGGCGGGCGGAAAGGTGGCGGCGGCGTACTTGAGGGAGGCGGTAAGCCTGTCGGGGGTGCTCAACTTCGTGGACGGGCTGTGGTCGTCGTGCGTCGGGGAACGGCTGATGGTCTTCACGACGAACCACCCAGAGCGGCTCGACGCCGCGCTGCTGAGGCCCGGCCGGATGGACCGCAAGATCGAGCTGGGCTACTGCGGGCCGGCCGCGTTCCGCGTGCTGGCGAAGAATTACCTCGGGAGCGGCCGGGAGGATTGGGAGGCGGAGCAAGGGATGATGCTTCAAGATTTGATGGCGGAGGCCGAGGCGCTGCTCGGGGAGGTGAAAATCACGCCGGCGGAGGTCGCGGAGGTGTTCATGGGCTCCGACGGCGAGGGGCCCCAAGCCGTGGTGACGAAGGTGGTGGAGGAGCTGCGGCAGAAGAAGGATAGACCGCCGTCGACGCCGCCGCCGCCGCCACAAGAGAGTGTAGCGAATGAATTATAGACTGCTTAGCTCTGAAAAATGGTGGATTGTTTACCGTGTTAGTAATTATTCCAACTTTTATGTTTAGTGTGAATGAATTAGAGATCGTATGCGGTTGGGACATAAGTAACAAATATTTTCAGCATTTATTCGCTCTCCTTTAAGTGTTACGTGTTTCCAATCTTTTTATTTAAAATATATGAAAAATATATAATATTTAGGAAAAACTTCAAAAAATTTCCTGTGGTTTCGTAGTTTCTCACTTTGCGCCCCTGTGGTTTAAAATATATCAATTTGCCCCCCTATGGTTTTGTTTTTCTCTTTTTCTTATCAATTTCATTATTTTTTTTTTCTTAAATCAGTAATAAAGTTAAAATTAAAGGGTACTAAAGTGAATATTTGATAAATCTAGATGGGTATCTGAAGTTTTTTGTATATAATTTAACAAAATATTAACGAAAAAGCTGCCGAAAAGATAAAAACGAAACCACAGGGGGGCAAATTGATACACTTTAAACCACAGGGGGGCAAAGTGAGAAACTACGAAACCACAAGGGGGGTTTTTGAAGTTTTCCCTAATATTTATTAGATTTGAGATAGCAGCAAATATTTTAGAAGGCAAATTATATTATGTCCTGAAACTACTTTTTTTGGCTAATTTGTATAAACAATTTACTTGTTTTGAGCTTTTACAAAGCTGAGTCGTCTTTTTCGATTTTATGGATTCGGAGCAAATTTTTAAAAAACGGACCAAAATACCCTTATTTCTTTCTCTCTCTCTCTCCTTTTTTTTTCCCTCCCGTTCTTTTATTTTTTCCCTCTTCGAAGAGACTCGCTTGCGTCCGTGCACCACCCGCCCTCCTAGCCTCTGACCGCACTAAGGCTGTGCTAGCTACTGTCCTTTAAGACGCCCTTCCTCGCGTCTGCCCTCTGTGCCCTCGCCCGCACCCGCTCATTCCCTAGCCCTCCTCGCCTCCGATCCCGCCGACGCTGTGTCATGATCCTCTCTTTTTTTTTTCTTCGAACCTCCTCCGCCGCCTTTCCGACCCTTTGCGACCCACCTCAACCTCCACCTTCACTATAACAGATTTTCCACCCACCAAACTCACTTCTGAGAACCCGTCATCCTCACCACCAATGCCGACGATGAAAAAAAAGCGCTTCTCGATACCAAGAAACTCCCTAGCGAGGGAGGGGGCATGCGACCCACTGCACCAACCCGAGGTCAGCGACGAACGAGGTGGAGATGGAGGAGAACGCGACGACGTCGGAGAAGAGGGCGGGATGGCGGCGAGCACGGCCTAGGCGAGGTCGGAATCGAGGAGGGCGGGGGGTACACGGGAGCATTTCTAGTCAAGCACTTTTATTTGCTTAAAACAAAAAAAAAAACTAGAGAATAAAGAAGAAGAACTAAAGATGAAGGAAGAAGATGATGAAATTGCATTATTNAAAAAAAAAAAAAAAAAAAAAACTAAAAAAAAAAAATTAGAAAATAAGGAAAAATAACTAGAGAAAAAGGAAGAAGAATATGAAATTGCACTGTTACAATAAAGTTATACTGTTTTAAAAGAACGTTTCACTATTATAAACATAAGTTACACTTTTGAGATATAAATTACACCCTTTAAAATGAAAATTACATTCTTTAAATAAAAATTACACTCTTTGGGAGATATTTACACTATTTTTTCTTTCAAAGAGCACCATTTAAAATAAAAGTTATACTTTTTAAACAAAAATTGTACTCTTTAGGAGATAGTTATATTATTTCTCCTACCAAAGAACACCCTTTAAGATGAAAATTAAACTATTTAAATAAAAATTGTACTATTTGGGAGATAGTTATATTGTTTCCTCTCCCAAAAAGTGTAATTTTTATTTAAAGGGTGTAACTTTTATCTTAAAAACTACAGTTTATATCTCAAAGAGTGTAACTTACGTCTATAATAGCGTAACGTCCTTTTAAAATAGTGTAATTTTATTTTAACGGTGCAACTTCATTTTTTTCTTTCTTTTTCTCTAGTTTTTCTTTCTTATTCTTTAGTTTTTAGTTTTTAGTTAATTTTTTTTTGTTTTAAACAAACAAAAGTGCTTGATCAGAGTGCTCCTGTGCACCCCCTGCCCCCTCGCCTCCGATCTCACCGAGGCCGCTCTCGCCGCTGCCCTCTAGGACGCCGCGCTCGCCGCCGCCCCGCCCTCTTCTCCAGCGTTATTGCGCTCTCCTCCGTCTCCACATCGCTCGTCGCCATCCCTGTGTAGGCATGGTGGGTCGTGTGCCCGCTTCCTCGCCAACTAGTTTCTTGGCGTCGAGAAACACTTCCTTTTCGTCGTCGGCGGCAATGGTGAAGACGGCGGGTTTCCATAAATGAGTTTGATAGGTGAAAAATTTGCTGCAGTGAAGATGGAGGAGGAGGTGGGTCACGAAGGGCCGCAGAGGAGGTGGAGGCGGTTCGAAGAGGAAAAAAAAAAAGGATCGCGGCCCATCCTTAGCGGGGTCGGAGGCGAGAAAGGCGGGGGGTGAGCGGGCGCGAGCGAGGGCTCATAGGGCGATGGTGAGGAAGGGCGTCCCAATGGGTGGCGGCAAGCGCAGCCTTGTTGGGGTCGGAGGTGAGGAGCGCGGATAGTGCGCGAACGCGAGTGAGGGCGCGAGGGGAAAGGGGAGGCGGGCCGCCTCTGCCTCTACTTCCGCCTCTCTTCTCATAGAGNTTAGTTATAACTTTGTCACTGATTTAAATAAAAAAATAATAAATCAATAATAAAAAATAAAATAAATTTATAAGGTAATAAATTGATACATTTTAAATTAAAGAATACTAAAGTAGGAAAATATGAAACTACATGGGTGGTATTTGAAAAAAAAAAAAAAAAAAGGGAAAAAAAGAAGGAGAGAGAAAGGAATAAGAGTATTTTGGTTAGTTTTTTGGAAATTTGGGCTGAACCTGTAAAATTGAAAAAAGTAGTCCTGTTTTACAAAAGCCCAAAACTTATAAATTTTTTATGCAAATTGGCCTTATTTTTTCGCTGTAAAATAAAATATTTTCTCATAAAAAATAAACTTTTCTAATTAATTAGGATTGCTAAAATTTCATAAAAAACTTTCTTTCAAAAAAGAAAATTATAAGCAACTAAAATCAAATATATAACCAAGAATTATGAAAGTTATAATGCGTAAAACATTAGAATCACACGGTAACTTCGTGGCTCTAAATTAGATTCTAAATAAGACAGCTAATGAAAGCACCAAGTCGCTTATCTCAAACAACTTCATTTTAGAGAAAATTTGAAAACATCCAAATAAAATTTTTTATTTTAAAATTTAAAATTTAATTTTTGTATTTTACTATAAGCGATGCTAAGTTTACAATCCAAAATGAGTTGCCATTATATAGAATTCTTACCGACGGGGCTATTTATTCTAGAAGTCTTATCACTCTTTTTCAATTGTTGTTTTATTATTATTATTAATTTTAAAGGCCCTTTAAATAAGANGGGGCAAAGTGAGAAACAACGAAACCGTAGAGGGGGTTTTTGAAGTTTTTCTTTTTTTTTTTTTTCTACTAAAGCAAAATTTTAGACAAAACCTTAGCAATGGTAGAGACAAAATACCCCAGTCTGCGTTCGAAGTTTTTTTGGTTTTTCTTTGGTTAGTACCGGCAGCGAACGTGTAGATCAGAATCTAATGACCCCACTCAGCACATTTATTATTGAAACTTCTGTTTTCAATTCCTTGCTTTTTAGAAAGACATAATCTGCTACGGGTTTTTGGAATTTCTCAGGATAGAACCAACATGACTAGCTAAAAAAGTAAATAAATTAAAAAAAAAATGCTTCAATTATATAGGAAAGCTAGGGATCTATATGTGTCCCTGTCGAAGATGGATTTTTCCACGGAAACAAACTAATGGAAATATATTTAAGCACTAAGTGGAGGACTTAGTAGTCAACTGGGAAGGGACATACACATTAAAATAATTAAAAGGGTACTAGAACTACAAGCAGTTGGTGGAAAAAAGAAGTAGAATATAAACGTTCGGACAAACTAGATCTCTTTATACTTTAGGCATGGGATGGAGCCATGAAGGGCCCAAAAAAGAGCATATAATAATTATTAATAATTAATAATTTAGATCAGCTTAAGTAGTCAAGTCACCGGAAATAAGTAGGATGGGACTATGGCCTAATGCAACTGCGTACTTTTTTTAAGTGGACCTCTTTAAGTTGGTTTGTAGCTTCAATTATTTAATCATAAATGCATGGGAGTATGGGACCCTCTCGATCGAAATAGTTTGCTGCCATGTGCTTTTTCTGCCATTGGATATTTAAATTCATAATTAGTATTATTAGATGTGCAGAGCTATTATAATATGGAAAGTATAAGGGAGTTGGTGCTTCTGATTTTTTAGCCTTTTGATAAAAAATTATACTGTTAGGATGATAATGTTCTCTTTAGGATTAAGTGGTCACCCTAGGGTTGAGTGGTTCTCATTGGGTAATAATATTAATCCAATAATTAAAAATGATCAAGAGAGTTGATCCAGGGAGTAAAAAATCGAAAGCACCAACTACCTTATACTTCCGATAGCATAATAGCTCTACTCTATTAAATAGGAAAAACTTCAAATATCATTTCTGTAGTTTTGCACTTTTTTACTTTAGTACTCTGTGATTTAAAGTGCATCAATTTAGTACCCTGTGGTTTCATTTTTCTCTTTTCGTCGGCTCCTCTGTTAATATTTCGTTAAATTATATACAAAAAACTTCAAATACCCTATCTAGATTTATCGAATATACTTTAGTACCCTTTACTTTTAACTTTGTCACTATTTTTTTCCTCCGTTAATATTTCGTTAAATTATATAGAAAAAACTTCAGATACCTTACCTAGGTTTATCGAATATTCACTTTAGTACCCTTTA
The DNA here is from genome assembly GCF_001540865.1 of Ananas comosus. Lineage (NCBI taxonomy): Eukaryota > Viridiplantae > Streptophyta > Magnoliopsida > Poales > Bromeliaceae > Ananas > Ananas comosus. The sequence goes on from NC_033622.1 coordinate 10,184,015, forward strand.
ATTTTAACTTTGTCACTGATTTAACGAAAAAAATTAGTGAAATGGATAATAACAAGAGAAAAATGAAACCATAGGGTACTAACTTGATACACTTTAAATCACAGGATACTAAAGTTAGAAAGTGCGAAACCACAGAGCCTAACTTGATACACTTTAAACCACAGGGTACTAAAGTGAGAAAGTGCAAAACCACAGGGCCTAATTTGATACACTTTAAATCACAGGGTACTAAAGTGAGAAAGCGTGAAACCACAGGGGAGTATTTGAAGTTTACCCTATTAAATATGATCTAATCTTATTTTAAATTATACAAAATAAATTTTTATAATTATGATATTACATGTGGATTTGTGAGCAAGTAATATCAAATTCAGCTTATTTTAGACATAAAAAATTATCAATTTTAAAATAATTGAACACCAGAGAAAATAATGTTAGAAAATTATTAAATTTGGTTTCTTACATAATTGCAATAGTCGGTCTATGAGAGCGTTTCGTTTAATTTTTGAAAAGTAATTTACAATTTAAAATTCAAAATTTAAAATTTAAATAACATGTTTGGTAATCTCTTCTGTAAAATATAACTTCAATTTTTAGAATCAAATTTATAATTTTCGAGGTCCCAAAAACAGAAAATATTAAAACTTATTTCCTAAAATCTGATTATGACCCTTGGGTGCAAAACTAAAATTAAAATTTTATTTAGCCTTGAGATTAAAAATTCAAAATCAGATTTCGTTAAAAATTAAAATTAGAATTTAAAATTTAAAATTTAAAAGTTAAGGTTTAAATTTGAAACTTAAAATTTTAAATTTAAATTTTAAATTGTAAGTTTTAAATATTCAATTTTAAATTTTAATTTTTAAGTTTAAAATTTAAATTTTAAAATTTAAAATTTAATTGTTAAACTTGAAATTTCAAACTTCAAGCTTCAAACTTCAAGTTTCAAATTTTAAATTTAAACTAAATTTTAAATTTTAAAATTTGAAATCTTAAATTGTAAATTCCAAAATTTTAAATTTCAATTTTAAAAATTTTTAGTTTCAAATTAAGATACAATTTATTTATTTTTTTAATCTCAATTTTGAAATTTAAAAATTTAAATTTTAAAATGTTAAATTTTAAATTTCAAATTCAACTTTTGATTTCAATTTTCAAATTTTCAAATTTAAAATTTTGTATTAAGTTTTAATTAATTTCAATTTTCAAATTTGGTATTTTAAATCTCAAATTTTAGATTTTAAATTTAAAATTTTCTTTCCAAATATCAAAGTTTAAATTTAGAATTTGTAGTTTAAATTTTGAATTGTAAATTTTAAATTTTATACAATCACTTGAAAAAATTCTCTAAACAATTTTACAAAATCAATTCAGAAAAATCACTTTTCTGAGACACTGTCAAATTTGTTATAACTTTTTAACTAAAAGCAATTCTTCAAACTAGACCTGCTTTGGCAAAGATCACTTCTTTAAAGTTAGGCAAAATAGGCTCTAAATCATATTCAATTCAGATTAATTATCGATTCAAATACCTTATTATGGGGCACAACATGAAAATAAATAGTTATGCTTACTTTTAGAAATATTCTAGCTTTTTAGAAGTGTTCTAGCCTTACTCATATGTCACCACCCAAACCCTCTGCTAATTCGAATTGCAACCACTATATTTCCATACTATATTTCCATACGATTCAAATTCGAATTATAGAGCTGTAAGGCTTTAAGAAAAATCTATATCTATGCCTACTTCTCTCCGGAGCGAATCAAAACTAGTAAAAGAATATCTAACTATACATGCAACAATAATATGGGTCAAGTAATATGAACAACTAAACTAAGAGCCAACCTAGAATACTGAAACTCAGTATTTATAAACTTATGAATTGGAAACCGAAACATTCCTAACGCGCCACGTGGCAGCGTGCGAGGGGCGTGGGGTGGGGCGGCCGCGAGCGGGCACGAGGCGCGGGTGCGCACGGGGCGCGGGCGCAAACGCGGGCCCGCTCGAGCCGCGTGAGTGGGAGTGCTGCGGGCGGGGGTTAGGGTTTTGTTGGGTTTTTTTGTTTCTTTTTTTTCTGTTATAATTATTTCAGATTATCGATTCAAATACCTTATTATGGGGCACAACATGGAAATAAATGGTTCTGCTTACTTTTAGAAATATTCTAACTTTTTAGAAGCGTTCTAGCCTTACTCATATGTCACCACCCAAACCCTCTGCTAATTCGAATTGCAACCACTATATTTCCATACTATATTTCCATACGATTCAAATTCGAATTATAGAGCTGTAAGGCTTTAAGAAAAATCTATATCTATGCCTACTTCTCTCCGGAGCGAATCAAAACTAGTAAAAGAATATCTAACTATACATGCAACAATAATATGGGTCAAGTAATATGAACAACTAAACTACGAGCCAACCTAGAATACTGAAACTCAGTATTTATAAACTTACGAATTGGAAACCGAAACATTCCTAACGCGCCACGTGGCAGCGCGCGAGGGGCGTGGGGTGGGGCGGCCGCGAGCGGGCACGAGGCGCAGGTGCGCACGGGGCGCGGGCGCAAACGCAGGCCCGCGCGAGCCGCGCGAGCGGGAGTGCTGCAGGCGGGGGTTAGGGTTTTGTTGGGTTTTTTGTTTCTTTTTTTTCCTGTTGTAATTATTTCAGATTATCGATTCAAATACCTTATTATGGGGCACAACATGGAAATAAATGGTTCTGCTTACTTTTAGAAATATTCTAGCTTTTTAGAAGCGTTCTAGCCTTGCTCATATGTCACCACCCAAACCCTCTGCTAATTCGAATTGCAACCACTATATTTTCATCCTATATTTCCATACGATTTAAATTCGAATTATAGAGCTGTAAGGCTTTAAGAAAAATCTATATCAATGCCTACTTCTCTCCAGGGCGAATCAAAACTAGTAAACGAATATCTAACTATACATGCAACAATAATATGGGTCGAGTAATAATAATGTAATATGAACAACTAAACTAAGAGCCAACTTAGAATACTGAAACTCAGTATTTATAAACTTATGAATTGGAAACCGAAACATTCCTAACGCGTCACGTGGCAGCGCGCGAGGGGCGTAGGGTGGGGCGGCCGAGAGCGGGCGCAAGGCGCGGGTGCACACGGGGCACGGGCGCAAACGCGGGCCCGCCCGAGCCGCGTGAGCGGGAGTGCTGCGGGCGGGGGTTAGGGTTTTGTTGGGTTTTTTTGTTTTTTTTTCTGTTATAATTATTTTTAAAATGCAATTTATTTTTTTTATTATAAAGTTATAATAGTTGTTAAAAAAAATTTAAGAATTAGCGAAATTGGTATGTCATCGGTTTATTTAACCTTTTTTTTAGCGTCGATTTTTTACTTTAGTTTTTGTATACTTTTCGCTTTTGTTTCAAGAATATAAAGTTATAATAGTTAAAAGATATTTAAGAATTAGCAAAATTGGTATGTCATCGATTATTTAAACTTTTTTTTAGCATCGATTTTGATTCGTAGTTTTTGTATACTTTTCGCTTTTGTTTCAAGAACATATATAAATCGGTATGTATATATATATACTTTACATTTTTTTTTTATTTCCCTCTTTCTAACCCTCTGTTAAAACTCTACATGTTTTTTTTTTTTTCTATCGAATTTTTTTTTTGGATTTAAATATTTTTTTTAAAGAAATGTACTTGAGTTTTATTTTTTAATTTTATGCTTAAATTTTAAATTATTTAATTATTTTACATATTTAGTGAGTATATTTTATGTAAATTTTTAAGAAGTTATTCATAAAATTTTTGAAAGTTAAAAAAAAAAAGTAAAAAACAAATATTTATAAATAAAGTTTTCTGTATTTTCCTCAAAATAAAATAACAGCTAAAGTTTGGAATCTCGCTCAAATCTAACATATAGAAAAAATTTATAATAAAAACAAAAGTTCGAAAATTGCCGAGATAATTCAAAATAATTCATAATTTAGAAAATTTTTATATGTTTTTACTGTCAAACTTCAATGCAGTATTTATAATTGCATTATTGATTAATTTTACCTTTAAAATTTTTTGATATATCTTAGTACCTTGGGAACAAATTTGGATGACTGATCTGAATTTGTAGTAGAAAAAAAACCCTCATAAATACAACATAACGCGTTATATGTCAAACTGAAAATGAAATATACCAAAATACGTGGGGCAAAAAACATGAAATTAATAAAATACCTGAGGTAAAAAGAATAAAAAATAGTTCTGGCAGCGGCGCCTGGTATCTTGCCTTATTACTAAATATAGCAAATTTTTACAAAAATTTTAGATTACATTTTTTTTTTGTTTTATTATGAGAATTTATTTTTTGATGGGTCTGTTGTAATAATTACAGAGTCACCATGATGACGAATGGCTCTAAAATTTTCTTATTTAATTGAGTAAAATATATTATTATTTATTTTATACAAAACATATTTTATTCTTCATTAATTATTTATAATATAAGTAAAATAACCCCTTGTGTAGCACGGATTCCTTAACTAGTAGTGGATTAAATTTGGCCAAATTTGCAAAAGTGTAAAAAAAATATAGATAAAAAAAAAGGGATAATTACCTATATACTCTTCATACGTTTGAAAATTTCTATTTACCCTTCTTTTTTTTTCTAAAATACTCCTAATATGTTCCACCGTTATTGCAAAATACCCCTGCAGTTATCTCCTGTTAAATTAACTTGGGTTAAACGTGAGTTAAATATCAACCACAGTTAAAAAAAATTAAAATGCCAATTTTGCCCTTAACTTAAGAACAAATAAGAAATGTTGGTGACGGTAGAGGGGTATATTGGAAAAGACCAAAAGTCAAAATACTTATTGTGCCCCTAATTTTAAGGGCAAATAAGAAAGTCAGTGATGATGGAAGGGTATATTTGAAAGGGCAAAACAGTAATTTTACAAAAATAATAGAGTTAATTAACAGATTTTAACTCTATAGAGGTATGTTAGAAATAGGTCGGAACATAGAAAAAGTATTTTCAATATTAGCCTTCTAAGAGAAGTAAATCGGAAAGTCGAAAACTTTTCAGTGGTATATAAACAATTGTCCCTAAAAAAAAATAGAATTATATAAGATATCACCTCCCTGCTAGAGATGTCAATGGGTATGGATACCCGAAATATTATCGGGACGCGAACCCGAACGGGGCGGGTTTATTCTAGCTAAATGAATATGGATTCGGTTATAGGTATAGAAAATAAAAACCCGACGGATATGGATACGGATATGAATTTTGTATTTACCCGACCCGAATCCGAACCCAACGCGAACCCGAATAAATTATATATATACATAATTTATTTTTATTTATTTATATAATATATAAAGTATTTAATAATTTTTATTCCTTAAATCTTCATTCAACGGTTTGAATTTTTTAAACCAGCTAGGTTCGGGTCCGGGTTCGGGTTTTTGGTCGGGTACAGATATGGGTATGAATTTTTAAAACCCGCCGAGTTCGGGTCCGGGTACGAGTTTTAATTTAGTTTTCGGGTTCGGGTTCGGATTTTTAAAAATCCGACCCAAACCCGACCCGTTGACATCCCTACTCCCTGCAGCAGTTCACAAAACCTTCAAATTAGTATTTCTATTCTAGAGCTCAGAAACTAATATAGTAAGTTTAAGATTCAAACTATTCAAATTTTCGAAAACCCTTTACACGATGTGTGCAGTCAAACACAAAAGCAAGAGTAAAGATAAACAACAAGCACGCCTGTTTGGAGTTGCTTTCCGCAAACGTGGCAATATGTGTTTGCAGGGAAAGTTACAACCGGGTCGGCTTCCCGAACCAACGTTTGCGTAAATTATAAACATACTGACATGATATTTCTCCACAACCAAACAATTGAGTGCGACAATGTCGGCGCCTTTTTCCGGTGAATGGGTGGACATACTGCAGATTCGTGTCCGATTTCTGTTCTTAGTCCAATCTGACAACTAGTCCACCACATCTGGAGAAGAAAACTAATCACAACAAATGAAGTCAGGTGATGGTACAGAAAATGAGTCACAAGTTTAGTTTCATGCCCTAATGTTGCCCTACTCTTTTAGATACATGGGAGTTTGTATCATCCTTACAGCCATGTTCTGTTCTCAAAAGGTTAAATTAGTATTGGACAATCACATCTATATATCTCCTATAAGATAAGTTAGAGAGAACTCCCTCTCTGAATCATCATAATGGAGAGAGTAGCCCTTGTAGTATTCTCATCCTTGCAGTGACTCTCTCGCTTCCCCACCATTGCATCAAATAGAATTATCTTTTCTTTCCTTCTCCATGCGTATACGGCCACATAATAATAATATGTAGAAGGCTTCTAAGGAGCTGCACTTTCCATCTGCATTACAGCAAGTACCTAAGGTGAATTTGTATGTCTACACTAATATTCGAGTTCATGAAGAGAAGCGAGTAAAATGAAAGACAGAGATATCGATAATTGCTATGTTTTGCATATTGGGATTTCAAGGTGCAAAGAAACCTGAGACAATGGTTGGCCCGGTAAGCACAGGCAGGACGAAAGCGATGACAAAGGGCTAATTTACAGTGCGGATTACCGCGGAGAGTCTACCCATCCTGCACCATTACCAAATCACCCAGAGCCATAGACAGTACCTGCTTCACTTGTTCCAACACAATAATCAAAGATCACTGCTTGTTATCCACTCTATGTATTCTACTACATCACGTTAAGGGATTCACTTACAGCAATCATATTTTACATGTAAAGAACTATTAGAATAGTGAAAGTTATAAATTTGCTATGAAGAACAGCGAGTTATTGTTGATTGAACCAATTCGAAACCACTTTTGTGCAGAAGGAAAGGCTTCTTCTAAGCATTGGAGCAACACAAGGAGCTTATTTACATAAAATCCAGTTCTCTTCCTTTTCTAGAAAAGAAAGGAGAAAAGCTTATTTTCATTATCTTGATCTGTTTTTAGACATTGATGCGCTATACAATTATGCAAGTATTAATCAAATCAGGTTCTCTGAGTATAAATTATGTTCAGTCATTTTTATTTTTTCCTTTCACTTGAAGAAAGTATATTTATAATTAGTCAGACTAGCGTGATTCTCTATGAGATGTTATATTTGTCCACTGCAAATGCATGGTGTTTTATAGTTTCGATACAATTTTTTGTGTTCCTGGAGTCCACCAATTCAGCAGATACTCAAATTGAAACCCAGAACATCCAATCATGGAAAACAAAATCATTCATCCCATTTAGATAGCTCAATCATCTGATAACATTATGGGTTCATCTTAAACAACATTTTCCTAGATCAAAATCTTGTTTTCCTAGACTTTGAACCCTTTATCGTTTGTTTCAGAAATAAAGTGTTCTTGTTTATACCGAGTACTGATACAACTTCTGGGATAAACAAGAACTAAACAAATTTTATTTTTGGATGAAAATTTGAGTATTCCCAAGTATAAAAAAATATAGCGTTTGGTGGTTAAATTGAAGTGGTGGGAATATGAGTAATTATAATTTTAAATAAAAACATTTTAGCGAATTGATAAACATCAAAATGCTAATAAATTAATAATTTCATAAGTTAATTAATTACTTATTTATGAACATTGTACAACATAATGGAGAAACACATTGATAAGTTAATAAATTATAAAAAGTAAGTTAATTATTTAATTATTTAATCAATTAGATAACGAGTTAATCAATAATTAGATTAGTCAAAGATATTAATTAGTCAATCAATATGAATATTACTTAATTCATAATCACATAAAATAATTAATTCTTTAATTAGCTAGTAAATTATGAACAAAAATTAATTGCCCAACTACTTAAGTAAATATTTATTAATTTAATAAGTGATTAACTAGTTAGCTAAATACTAAGTAAATTATTATATGATATAGTATAATTTAATAATATTTTATAATTTTATATAGCTTAATTAACAGTTTTAGTTATCAACAAGGAAAGGGACTAATTCCACCCAAAAGTTTTCACTCTGTTAATAGATTATCCTGGTATATAACCCATTAAGAGGGAAACAAGAAACTACAACGGTATTTGGGTGAATAAGGGGAATAAGGACGATTATTCCTCCCTTGTTCCCCAACCAAACACTGCATTAAGGCCTTGTTTGGATGTCTGAAGCACTAGTTAAATTTTCTTTGACAGCTTTTTTCAGCAAAATCAAAAGCTCGGTATTGAAGCTTCTACATTTGAAAACCAGATTTCTACCTCATTATAGCTAACAAAATAATCTGCCATCCTTTTCACATCAAGTACACTGTCACTCTACGGGACAGTTCTTTTGCAACTTATGTGAGCTCAAGAACTTAACAGATTTAGGTAAGAGATGAATTGATCTACGAAGACCACACTATCCAGTTTTTGTTTATTCACTAACAATTCAACGTGATTATGCTAAAGGAAACATATAACGTGATGGAATCAAAATGCATTTAAGTATGACCCAGATCATGAAATCTCAGAGGCACATCTAGAACATATAAATGACGCTTATATTATATAACCGTTAAATACAAAGTATGCTAGTAAATTTTGAAGTAAGAGAAAAGTTAAATACCTCAAGTTTAGCCATTCATCATTGACATGATGTCCCCAAAACCAAAGTAACTCTATTATTGTTATACTCAAGTCAAAAGATTCATGCTTTGAGATCTTACATCTGTAGGCCAAGATTGGTGCTAAGAATTGTCCACTTTCATGGGAACTACAATCTCCTATGAAGTGAGAGCATTCCCTTCATATACTGATTCCTTGTTTTTTTGTATTTCTCCAACAAAATATTAAAACTCTCACATGCTTCTTCATACACAACATCTCTACAAAACCGGAACTTAAACAGATCAAACTCTACAATTGCTTCTTTAATGCAGTTACTGTACAATGCAAAAAGGTCTTCAAGTACCCCCAAAAGATTATTGAAATCTATCTCATCATCCTCCACTCCATCCTGAGGCAAATGCTGAAGCCACCTCATCCACTGCAAGGTACTATCATTTCTTTCCTGAACAACTAATTCGATGCATTTGAATGCTTTGATGAAGCTACAATTCACATTTATTTTTTCAATTACGTAGAGGAAAGTAGCTTTTTGGCTCGTGATAAAAGCCTCTGCATGATTCTCTCTTTCACAATCGAACGATGCAAGCTTTGAAGCAATCATGCAAGCCTTCCTAAATACAGGATCGTGATCAGCAATCAGCTTGATAGCAATATGCAGCAGGAGAGTGAACATGACACTTGGCTTTTTGTAATTTGAATCAACAAGATGATGACATTCTTTTTTCTGTTTCTTGTTCCAACAATAAAGGGCAATGTGAGTAAATCCTTCCCATCTGAAAGACAAAATCTAGTGTAAGTCACCACAAAAAAGGTTTTAGCAGAATAACATCACCTACTTAATTAGCCAAATTAATAATTAGAAAAGATAATCTTAGAGCTATCTCTGTATGTGGAGAGCTAGATGCGAAACTCCACATAATTGGGATGCTATAGTGTCAGTATGTATATAATGCACACAAATAATTTATGCACTATATTAATCGTATTGAACTGACACTGTTCGGATAATTTGGCTCTGTGAAGCTGGAAAATCACTTTGATTCAGTCTGAAAACTCGATTAAATTTAGTTTATGTTTACAGTTGGTTATAAAAAAAAATGATAAGAGAACAAACCGACTAAAGAGAATAAAGCAAAGGGGTGTATATATCTCAAAGCAAACAGCATAGATATCCTCCAACTACAGGCAATTTTGAAACAGGTTCCTGAGGTTTTATCTTTTAGATTTGAACTCTTGAGCAGGCATGTATTTCATTTCAAAAATTTCCATTTGAACTTGGTAACTTTTTTAGTAGAGTATTTTGTAACATAATTTTATAGTTTTGAAATTTCCTGACAGAAACTATCAAATTCTTACAGAACCTAACAAAATGGTCAGTAGTAATCGAAGAACGAAAATTTGAGATAATAAGATAAAGATGTCGATCAAAATGGTCAGTAATAAGCATTATAATAATTAAGAAAGATATTAAGCCTACAAATAATTTCTAATTAAACTTGCACCCAAAAGCCCAACCACCAGGGAATAGCTCCAAAACCCAAAAACTAAACTGCACCAAAATATTTTAGGTCTGGTTAGCACATGTTTTTATGGCTTTTTGGTTTCTTATGGTTTCACAAACTAGCAATTCTTTTACTATTTTCATTCAATTTTCTTCATAAACTAATTGAGACAACCAAAGTGCACATCCGCAGTGTAGCACTTTGATAAGAAGAAAATGTCACTAAAGATATATACAAATCAAGACATACTTACTGAAAAGGCAGTTCAACTTCAATAGCAAGAGTCAAGTGGAGTGAGTAATCAGCAGCTACACTCCCCTGAGATTCCATTTCATCATATACTGTATGAGCCATGTGAGCATAACCCCTTGGAATATACAAGATGTCACCTTCCTTAATAAGCATTTGCATTGATCTAACTGAATCACTCTTTAAACCCAAGTTTTTGAGAGGCCCATACAATCTAGGCAAAACTGCTGTAGGATGAGTTGAAACAGTCCAATGTTTGCGCCCTAGAATTTGCCAGACAAATACACAGTGATCATCATAATGGCAAGCTAATCCTTGCGAGCAAGGTGGTGAGAGGTAAACATTAACTCCTACAGAAGGTTGGCCAAAGAGGTCTGCTAATGCCTCGGCAATGGCGGCAACTTCATCAGAGCGAAACTCCATCCCACGTAAGGCAATTGTATACCCATCAAGAAATGCTTTTTTACACTTGGGTATGGTAAATGGATCGTTTGTAAAGAAATGCTCTTCCATTTCCCCCGTGTCTTGTGAGCACATAGGATTTAGCTTTGATGTCCTCAAAACCCTAACATCCTGCCCATGCACAATTGGAGAGCCCAACAAATCTTTGACCTCATGAAGGAAGCAATTGATATCTAGTTCATCTGAAGCAATGGGTGGACAAGTAACAAGGCCTGCTAATATCAAGTCGATGATATTATCAGCTATTTTGGGATTAAAAGAACCAATCACGGAAGAGAAAATGGTATTAGCTTTCTCTGAGTTCTTTGACATCCCTTGAAGTACCAAAGGTGAATTTTCCCAGTAGTTTAGTATAAAGTTTTCAAAATCAGATTCCTTTCCTCCAAAGATAATCATTCGAACATCAGTAGAATCCCAAGGTGCGGGACGAATTTGGTTCATTGATAACCTAAAAATAGTTTCAGCAAGATTGAACTCCGAACTTCGCAAGAAACTTTTAAGACGATTGTTATTGGTCGGTAATGTCAGACCTCGAATGTTATGCCAGATTTCACACAGCAAAGACAAAACTTTTTTAAGTAATTCAGGCGAGATCCTTTTTGAACAGTCTTCATTGCATGTGTTGATGAGAGTCATTGCAGCATCAAGAATTAATGCCAAAAATTTATCTCTTGAATATCCTTTGGAGTTTTCACTATATGGCTTATCCATGTCTTGAGGAACATCAAAATATGCAGGAACTGATTCCACCTGACAATACAAGCATCTGCAAGTAGTCATATATCAACAATAACAAGTAGCAAGAAGAAGAACCGATGATGAGTATATCTCCTAACAAGAAGAGTAATAACCTAACTGGTTTGATAATAAATTTAATGCATGAAAGCTCTCAGTAGAAACTTCACGATATTGTTGCTAGTAATACTTTAGAATCTACAAAAGTAAACTTATCAGTTACAACCAAGACATGTTACAAAATAGGGTAAACTTCAAATACCACCCCTGTGGTTTCACATTTTCTCACTTTAGTACCCTGTGGTTTAAAGTGCATCAAGTTAGTGTCCTGTGGTTGCATTTTTATCTTTTCGTCAGCTTCTCCGTTAATATTTCATTAAATTATATACAAAAAACTTCAGATACCCCATCTAAATTTTTCGAATATTTACTTTAATACTCTTTAGTTTTAACTTTGTCACTGATTTAACAAAAAAAATTAGTGGAATCGATAATAAAAAGATAAAAATGAAACCACGTGGCACTAAATTGATACACTTTAAACCACAGGGTACTAAAGTAAGAAAGTGTGAAACCACAAGGGTGGTATTTGAAGTTTTCCCTACAAAATAGTAGTAGTAGTAATAATAATAATAATAATAATAATAATAATAATAAAAGCAACTGTAGAAACTATATGCTAATAGCTACAATCCTCTAGGTTTTTGGCACCTAAACGATTGAATGATAGTGAATATGAATAATAGATTATGACACTATGACACCTCAATAGTCCCATATCGGATAATGTGAGAGAGTGTGAAGGCTTATATGTGATGGGCACACCAAAACTAATAATTGGGCTTAACCATTTTGAGTCGGTAGTTTGGGTCCAACAAGTTATTAGCGCTAGTAGGCTGGGTTGTTACCGTCGTTGTCAGAGCTAGTTCATCAGCCGAAAATGTAAAGTTGGCCTCACATAGCCTGGTAATCGTGGACTGAGTGTGGTTAGGCTAACGAGGATTTCAGGGCATAAAATGAAGAGAATATGTAACAACCCCAATCATCTCATATCAGATAATGGGGGAGAGTGTGAAGGGCTTATTGATGGGCACATTAAAACTAATAACTAGGCTTAAGTATTTGAGCCGGTGGTTTGAGCTCAACGAGTTATTAGTAGCATTGGGCCGGGTCATTATAAACATGTAGAACAATTTCCAAACCATAACAATTTCCATAATATCTAAAGATCAACCTTTTTCAAGTAAATAGACCTTCGAAAATGTTGGACTTTTGCTTTACAGTTGCAAGAACAAAGTAATAAATATTTGCATAATCTAAAAAGGATATTATGATAAAGTGCAGATACTAAGCAAATAAAAGAAGGAAGACAATCAAAACAGTTGGCAACATTAACCTGTAGGAGAAGCTCCAGAGTTCAGAGTACTAATTGATATAGTTATCACAAACATTATGATATTCTCCACAAATTCAGACAATTCGTGATTTATAGACCAAGCTGATAACAACAAAAAGAAAAAAGAGAGCAAATTTACTCACAATAGACTCTGGATAGCCAATGAGTCTTTAAGTCGCTCCCTTCCGTTGGGAGAACTTGAAAGATCCATGATAGCATTGCATGCAGCCTTGGCTACTCGGTAGCTCTGGCTCCCCAATGCACTAATCAAACACTTCACAACTTCATAATCTGAAGCTATTGCCATGTTCATCTCCATAGAGTGAAGAGCAGCGGCGCCAACAACCTCAGCACTTAGAGCCGCCACAGCAGGGCATCTAACAGAGGACCAAAACAACAATGAATCAATTCATCCAAACACCCAAATAAGAAGAGAAACTATATATGAAAGTGACCCAAAGATTAATTCGATAGGAAATAACCTATGAGTAGTAATACTCAGTGCATGGTAGAGATCAGGCCAACCATACCATATTACACATTGATAGAGTAGGTAACGGAAGGAATGACAGTTGGGGATTTAACCAATTAAGGACTTGTATAGTGTTATTTTGCTCTTAATTGTAGTCGCATTCAATAGAGTGCAGAGTAAAAACTAAAGTTTAGAGTTTTTGTTGTATCAGATAGTAGAAATGAGAATTTGAGCGCTAAAAGAAGAAGCTCTAATTATATCAGATAGTAGAAATGAAATTTTGAGCCCCTAAAAGAAGAAGCCCTAATTATATCACTAGAAACAGCTTGAGAGATTCTAATATAGTTTTTTTTTTATAGCAATGTTAAACTGTATTTTGGCAAGCATCACTACACTCTACAGCAGAGCCAAATAGGCTCTCAAATTCTCGGCAAAAGTTCAAATTTAGAGCTTCTGCTTTTGTCACAGTCTCAGTTTAGCTTCCTACCAAAATAAAAGTTTCAAACATTCATATTTGTAGATGACTACAGATGAAATCAGAAGCTGGACCAAACAGGCACTAAAAGGTGGATGTGGAGACTTGAGCCCACAACTTTCGAGAACAAAAGGATCTTAGACCTAGCTCCGATCAAATATTAATCAAAAGAATTGAGATGATAGGAAACAAGTCGTGAATAGCATTAGTAAAGATTTGTTTAGACATCAGAGTAAGTTAGCCGGTGACAATTTATTCGATACGAAGATTTTCTTGTCTAATTGAAGGCAAGAGTTTAATGTCTTCCCGTCAAAAAGGTCTGATATTTATGATTGGCTAGGGTAGCATATTTTCCTACTGAGTTCATTTATCGTATTCAGAAAAATAATAACTTGAAGGTCGAATAGGTCATACGATTTGAGACATTTGACAATGCTCCTAACTTCCAATCATACTAAAAATTATCAAACCAAATAGTATATCACGAAATAACTTATTCCGACTTATTACATAGCCAAATAGAGAGAGAGAGAGAGAGAGAGGGAGAGAGATGGGCTTAATCACCTGGATGTGAGGAGGAGAGGGAGGAGCGAGAGAAATCCGCCAGGGAGAGGATTCGAAGAAGGAGAGGTCGGGGGGACGGCGATAGCGAGGCGTTGGGAGCGGAGGAAGCGGCGGAGGAGCGAGCAGGCGACGGGGTCTTGGGCGCCTCGCACCGCCGCGGCTAGAAGGAGGGGGAAGACTGCTCGATCGAACGAGGAGAAGCAGGAGGAGGAGGTGGAGGTGGTCTTCTTGCGTACTCCTTTCCTCCTCTTCTTGCGGCGAGCCTCTTCTTCCTCCTCCATGTATCAGATGGAATTTGGAGTTTAATCTCACTGTAGAGCACAAACTCTTCAAAATGGATTATTGATATGGAATAACAATGACTCTTATACATACAAAATCTAGGGTTAATTGCATACAGCGCCTTTAGCGAATTATAAATATATTTTTACAAAATTCAACTTTCTTATGTTATTTCTATAAAAAATTCTAATATTTTCAAATATATTATTACCATTAGAATTTAGTTAATTATAGATAAAATACTTAACCCTGGTTAGTCATTTTTTATCCATCTTATATTATATTTTTTTTCTCTTAATCAAAACTGTACTAATAAAAACTCTTCTTCTTTCTTTTTCCTCTTTCTCTGCCTCTTCCTCTTTCTCCTTCATGCTAGTTTCATACCCAATTCAATATTTGTGTAAACAATGCAACATTTGCACAATTTATATAATATTGCATAATTTTTATACTAAATTACAAATAATATAGTATATTATAGACCGATTTACATAAAAAATCCAAAAATTTTGAGCTTTTGCAAAGCTAGACTGCCTTTTTCAATTTTACAGATTCGGTCCGAATTTTTAGCAAATTGACCAAAATACCCTTATACTTTTTTCTCTCTCCTTTTTTTTTCTCGTGTTCTTTTTTCTTTTCTCACCGAAGAATGCGGGAAGGCGGAGGTGGAAACGGCCCCCCTCACCTTTGCCTCTCATGCCCTCGCACTTGCTTGCGCACCTCCCGCCCTTCTCGCCTCAGCCCCCCGCCTAGGCCGTGCTGCGATCCCCCCCCCTCCTTTTTTTTTCCTCTCTGACCCTCCTCCACCCACCGTCCCCACCACCGCCGTCGGTGACGAAGAGGAAATACTTCTCGGGGTCGAGAAGCAGCCGGCGAGGGAGGGAGAGAAAAATAGTTACACTCCGGCGAGAGCGGTGGCTGCGATAGAGAGCAAGGGAGAGGTCGTGACCAAAAAAATTATAGAAAAAAAATAAAAATAATAAAAAATATTTTTTCTACAGAAAAGATCAAAAATTATAGAAGACAGAAGAAGAATATGAAATTGTACTGTTAAAATAAAGTTACACTGTTTTAAAAAAAAAAATGCACAGTATTAGATGAAAGCTGCACTCTTTGAAACATAAATTAACTATTTGGGATAAGAGTTACACTCTTTAGGTGAAAGTTAGATTATTTGGGTGGAATTTACACCATTTTTCATTCTCTTCTTCTTCCCCCTTTTTCCCCTCCCCCTTCGCTTTCTCGTCATTGTCCTCCTTCTTCCTCCTCCACCTTCTCCGTCGCTGTCATTGTCAAGCGCCCCTCGGGCCGCCGTCCCCCTTCTCCACCGGCGCATGTGCGCAACAAGGTCGAGAATGAGCCGTTGATGTGGCACGACATCACCTTCTCCACCCCTCCCAAAAGCTTCCCGCTGAAAACACCACCGGCACCGCCGATGCCAATGCCGACGCTAACGCCGACGCCGATGCAGATCCCGCCGCACGGCGCCGCCTCACGGGGCTCGCGGTAGAAGCAGAGAAGGTTGACGAGGCGGGGGCTGCGAAGAAAGGAGAGGATGCCGATCCCGTTCTCGACCTCGTCGCGCACGGGCGCCGACGAAGAAGGGGGTTGGTGGCGTAAGGGGCGCTTTGCTAGCTTTTATATGTCTAGTACTTTGCTCCCTAACGAGACTATAAAAGAAATCTCCAAACTTAAAAGACTTTTGGTCGAGATTCGAAGAAGGTCATAAGCATATTAATTTATTATAAATCTTGGCAGTTTCTTTGTCGTCCTCTATCTACTGGCGGACTTAGAATTAAAGACCCGCTTTACGTCAACAAAGCTTTTATCATAAAGATGGGTTGGCTAATAGTCTCTAAACCTTCTACTCTTTAGGCTCAAATCACTAAAGCTAAATATTTTAGCTCGAAATCTTTTTAGTCAGCAACAAAACCTAAGACCGCTACAAATCTTTGGCGGGCTCTTTTTAATATAAGAGATAAGTTGAGAGCAGGGTGCTTATGGTAAATTGCTGACGGGACTTTTATTCTTATAAATGAAGATCCCTGGATCCCTTCAACTCCCTCTCTTACTAATATTCGTTTACCGGAAAAAACTTTTAAAGTTAGCGATCTAATCTATACTGGCCAGTGGGATATTGTTAAACTGCATTCAATCTTCGAGCCCTTTTTGATGAATGAAATTATCCAGATAAAAGTTCCAATGTGCAACCGAAGAATGAGATAAACTTATCTGAAAATTTTCTGATACAGATAGTTTTACTACTAAATTTGCGTACAATTTCTTGTAGGCTATATTGATAGGCCCTCTTCTTCTCGAACACATGACATTACAAGGGCGCTGGAATGCATCTGGAAATGCCACCTGATCATCCCTCGTATTAAAACTTTTCTTTGGCGAGCTTTAGTAGGGACACTGTCTACGAATGTGGCTATCAAAAAAAGAATTCCTGCTTGGGATTCAGTATGTCCTCTGTGCAATTTACATGATGAAACTGTTAAACATCTTCTATTGTTTTGTGATTTCTCTCAAGCAGTTTGAATGGCTTCTCCACTATGTCACAAATTTGAATCTGAGCCCAATTCCCCTCTTGATTGGGTGCTTTTTCTCAAGGATTCTCTATATTATCATGACGATATTTCTCTAATCTTTATCATTTGCTGGCATATTTGAAAACAATGATATGATGTGATTTTTTGATAGCACTAACCTAATATTTTCAATGTTATAACTAAGGCCATAGTATTGTTTGAATCTCTAAAAAGAGCATCCTAACAGCATGAGGCCTCTGATGTGCACATTCAACTCCCAAAAGTAGCAGTGCGAATTAAATGTGATATTGAGTGTTGGATTGCAGCTTCCTGGGATGTTGGCTTTTGTGGGATAGGGATGATCTTTCACAGTACAACTAAAAGTTCTGCCCCAATAATGTTAGCGAGTTCATTTATGCCAGCTCAACTGCCGAAGGAATATTATATGCTATCTTATGGGCTCTTCAAATTGTTAGTTCATGGCCAGCTTTTAGTACTACAATTTACAATGATGCTTCGAATGAGGTTTCTACTATTCTTTCTACTAACACATTGTCAAATTGGGCTCTCGCTCCTCTCATTAACGACTGAAGAAATTTATTGCGGTTGCATCCAAGTATTACTATCTCCTATGTTAGAAGAGATCAAAATACAGATGCTCATAATGTTGCCAATGCAACTTTACGATCATAATCGTCTATTGTCTAACTCTTTGTCATCTTTGATGTACTTCTAATTTGCTAATAAAACAACCTACGGATTTTCTCTCAAAAAAATTAATTTTTCATGTATTGAATTATTTATTTATTATAACTTTAAACAATTTATTGCCTTTAGCCAAAACTCAGGTAATGTAAGAATTTTTTAATTTTTAAAAGTGTAGTACTTTGCAATTCATGCAATATGTATTCAAAATCTAAGCATAAATAGGCGTACATTATATAGTCATCTAACTCAAATCTAATAATATTTTACTAACTTTTTCCAAATTAAATTTGTTAAAATTTTAATTTGTAAAAGTAAACTTGTGAAAATTTTATTTATAAAAATAAAGGTCAATTTGCATAAAAAATTCACAAGTTTTGAGCTTTTGCAAAACTGGCCACCTTTTCCAATTTTGTAGATTCGGGCAAGATTTTCAACAAACTGACCAAAATACCTTTATTCCTTTCTTTCTCTTCTTTTGTTTATCTTCGTTCTTTCTTTTTCTTTTTCTCTCCAACCCTCATCGCCTCCTCCACCACCTCTGCAGTCTCGACGATGGTAACAAAGGCGGCACTGTCTCCTTTTCCTCCATCTCCTCCTCTGCTAGCGCCAGCAGCGATCGGCGATAGTGACGAGAGGGCGCCGCCTCTTCTTCCTCCGCCTCCGCATCCGCCTTCGCCGACGCCGGAGAAAGAGAAGGAGAACTCGATGTAGGCTCGAGTGAGGGTGGAGCAAACAGAGATAATGAGGTCGTTATTGAGGAGGTGCTCATCACCCATGAGGGTGAGGAAGAAAGATGCACTTATCTCCAAGAAGCGAACAAGATTCAGAGAATAGAAAGAAGCAAGAATAAAAAGTAAAAAAATTTAAAAAACAATTTCTCTTTAAAAGACTATTATATATCGTTGTTGCTATCAAAAAATCTAAGAATCAAGAAAAATGTAAGAAGATGAATGCTGTACTGTTAAAAAAATTGCACTATTTTACAATAAAATTACATTGTTTAATATAAAAGTTACACTCTTTGAGATGAAAATTAAATTTTTAAAAATAAAAATTGCACTATTCCGGCAAAAATTATACTATTTCAGAGAAATTGTACTATTCTCCGACGCTCATCGCCTCATCATCATCGCCTCATCATCTTCTTCTTATTCGTCTTCCTTTGACCCCCTCCTCTCCCTCCCCCATCTTCACCAACGCAAGCTTCTCTATCCTATGCGCCGCATCGGAGCCCCGAAACACGGAACGACCTTATCGCCTCCGTCCGCTTTGCCCTCACTCAGGTCCGCTCCAAGTTCTCTTTCTCATTCTCTTGCGCCGACTGAGGCAAAGGCGGAGGAAGAAGAGACGACGCCACCCTCATTACCATCACTGAGAGCCGCCAGCACCAACGGAGGAGGGTATGGAGGAAGAGAAGGCTGCGCTGCTCTTGTTACTGTTGCCCAGGGCCCCTGAGATGGCAACGGAGGCCATGGGGGTCGAGAAAAAAAAAACAAAGGAAAAAAAAGAGAGTGTGGGGTCGTTTCCATATTTTGGCACTCTAATGCAACGCATGGGATAGAGAGGCTTGCATTGGTGAGAATGGGGGTCAGAGGGGGAGGGGAAGGGGAAGGAGGAGGAGGAGGGGGGCGAGGGGGTCAAGGGAAGAGGAAGAAAAAAGAGAAGAAGATGAGGCGATGAGAGTCGGATGATAGTGCAATTTTTTTTGAAATAGTATAATTTTTATCGAAAGAGTGCAACTTTTATTTCAAAAAGTGTAATTTTTATCTCAAAGAATGCAACTTTCATATTAAACGGTGCAATTTTCTTACAAAACAGTGTAAATTTTTTTAATAGTGCAACCATCATGATCTTCTTCCTTTTTCTTTAATTCTTAGACTTTTTAGTAACAGCAATGATAAATAATGGTCTTTTAAAGAGAAAAACTTTTTCTTTATTTTTTTACTTTTTATTCTTGTTTTTTTTCTATCCTTTGAATCCTTGTTCGCTCTTTGGAGATGGGCGCGTTTTTTTTTCTCACCCTTACGAATGGGGGGCACCTCCTCGACAACGACCTCATCGCTTTCGTCTACTCTACCCTCACCTAGGCCCAGTTCTCCTTCTCCTTCTCCTTTTCCTTCTCCTTCTCCGACGTCGACGGAGCCGGAGGAGGTAGCGTCGTCCTCATTACTGTCGTCAAGGGCCGCCGGCGCCGGCGGAGGAGATAGAGGAAGAGGATGCGACGCCACCCTCATTACCGTCGCCGAGGGCTGCAGAGGCAGTGGAGGAGGTGATGAGGATCGAAGAGAAAATAAAAATGAAGAGAAAAGAGAGGAGAGAAAGGAATAAGGGCATTTTGGTTAGTTTGTTGAAAATCCGGCTTGAATCTGCAAAATCGAAAAAGACGGTCCAATTTTGCAAAAGCTCAAAACTTGTGAATTTTTTTATGTAAATTGGCCAAAAATAAATCTAAACTAGTCACAACTATAGCAAAGTTTAAACAAACATTAAAAAAAGGACAAATCATTTATCACATATTTACTTAAGTAAATTACCACTTTCTATCATGATGAATTGTTTGTCGCATCTATAATACATTAAATAGTTTATTGTATTTTTGAGCTTCTATACCTGCATATGTAGCAGTATATAAATTCATTTTTATAAATAAAATTTTTAGAAATCTATATTTATAAATATAAGGATAAATTGCACGTTTGGCCCTCAAACTATAAAGCAGTGGACGCTTCGGTCCTCAAATTTTAATTTTTTTATAATAATAGTTCAAACTCGTTGAATTGTTGCAATTAAGTCCCACAACCTAATTTAGTTGACCAAATATTAACGCATCGTTGATGTAAAAGTAATATAACATTTTAATTATTGTCGCATCATTAATCACAATATTTTTACATCGCTTTTATATTTATAATTTGTTAACATTTAATAAGTAAGTTAGATTTTAGGACTTAATTATAATAATTCTAAAAATTCAAATAAAAAATTATAATAAATAAAAGTTTGAAAAATAAAGTGTTATGTGATCATACTTTGAGGGCCAAATGTACAATTTATTCTATCATACTCTCCAAAATGAGGTTACAAGTATCTTTTTTTTTATTATTGAAATTTATTAATGAGCAATGCTATCAGTACATCTCAAAGTGGTTGAACATCTTACACCCACATCATTAATATTTTACTTATTGTCATGCCCCGGGGTCCTTTTTGGAAGCCAACTCGAAATCGGACTATCTTTATAAATGAGAATAAGCGAAAAACTGCCTTTTTTAAAAAAAAAAATCTGGACCCCAAAGACGTGTAACAGACCCGCCACAAATACAGAAAATTTGCGAAATAAACGGACAGAGCCTCCCCTGTATTTACACGACGTAGCACATAGTACAAATCAACAACCAGATCTCCATTCACACACACAATAACATGATGTACAAGGATCGTCATATTACCTCAAACAACTAGCCGTCCTTAGTCACATCCATTCTACATTCATTTACAACCATCCTAGATGTTGAAAATGTCTCCTATACAAAGATTTCTTTTTTAAAACTCTAATTCTGCAAAAAATCTCGAGAAAACTATTTAAAAACGTTTCCCACACGAAAACCATTATTTTGAAAACGCTACCACGAGGGGTAGAAAACCATCGATAGAAATGCGAGTCTAAAGCTGCATGTATTCAAAAACCACGAATGATCAAAACCATGAGTATCCAAACACATAAAAACATCATCCAAAAATTCACAAGTATAAAATATCAACTGAACCACATGTATCATCTACTATCAGGTGTAGGGGTGAACTATACTATCCCATGTATGTCTATACTAAGTATGAAATAATCAAGAACGTATACCGTAGGTCGAGACCTCTTTGACCGCCCACTAGCTACGGTCTCACGCTACGTCCTGGCCAATCCCATCTGCGTGGCCTAAAAATATTGGGGGGAGGGGGTGAGAATATATAAACAAGTCTCCCCCTCCTAATGGGTACGGCAAGCCGACGAAGGCAAGCTGTACCCATAGGCAGATGGAGGGATAAACAGCAGTAGTAACAAATAAATCGAGTATAATAACAATAAATAACATCTACCAATGTCACTAAAGGAGCCATTACTGTAAAAAGAGGTAATAAGGCAATGACCAACTATAGTCCATAGTCAAACTAGTGCAATAACAATGATACCAGAACTGACAACAACAGTAATAATGATGTGAATAACCGCTACTGTAAAGGAAAATAGAGAAATGACTATGCGTCAACTGCTACAGATAGCACAAGTATACCCAATCTATACCGCTGTATCGATCTAAGGACCTCAGGCAAACCACAACCGCTCTGTCTGGCATATAACCCTGGGAAATGGCCGCTGAGATCACGGGTTGGTAACCAACCACTTTTTCATAAAAGAATACCCTTCTACGGTGGATCAGACCGCTGGTGTTCATGAAATGCTATTGAGTTGTGACGATCAATGTGAATATGATCAATAGGCAACCATCAGCAAATAGCTGACAACCTCCACCCCTCGGGGCACACCGACTAATAGGTCATCGAACTGTAAGGAAATACGAGTACCGACCACTCGGGTCAATTAGGATGGAACAACTCAACATCCTCTCAAGTGTATGCAAATACCGACCACTCAGGTCAACAAGAAAGTACTAGGTCAACAACGACAAGAGTATAAAGGAACATACCACTCTGGTCAACTAGGGTGTATCCACGAGAACAGACCTCTCAGGTCAACTAGGAAGTGTGAGATCAATGGCACTAAGTACACGGGCACCGACAACTCAGGTCAACGGGAATATAAATGCAAGTGTCACCATCACTCTACTTCTATGTCATGGCAAATGGGAGACTCTACTAAGTAGAGCAATAATCAAAGTCAAGTTGTGAAGAGCTCTAATTACCGAATATATACATATAAGCAGTAAAAGGTAGAGATGAAAGGAACATCACCGAGCGTGCACCACTGAACCGACTTTGGACCAAAGTACCCACATGTGTCCGTCGTCGCGTCTAGCTCCTATGAGACAAGGGACGCCGACCAGACCTACGACAGGTCCACCGAGTCAGGATCTAATCCACATAACTCACAACACATCGCTCACACACCCAGAAACCATCCGCGGAATCAGTTTCCCAAAACTGATCCCTGAACTCGCCGGGAATCCCAAAAACGCGCTTTGATGGGACCCACGAAACATCCATAAAGGCACTGACTCACATCGGGAGTCACCTGCTATCCCAAAAACACCTATTTGGGTGTCTGAAAAGCAAACACAAGTCTCCAAGTCAACTCGATCATCGTCAATCGACCGTTCACTATTGGGCTTCCGAAAGTGTCCACTTTGGCACCGAAAGCCTCCGCCGCTCACCTATCACCTCCAAACACACGAGGCGACCCCAATGGCCAATCAACAAGGATACGCGATGATTTCCACGGTGGCCACGCAGCCGGAAACTCATCGCGACGGGAAAATGCATTATGCCGTTGATTTTGCTGAAAAATGCATCGAAACTCCTCCGTCGCTTATCCACCGCCTCTGGACTTTGAAGGTGGTGGTAGTGATCAGCCAACACGGCTTGCAGGATCTCTAGGGCATTCGAATGGCCATTGTGAGAAAACTGCAACATAAATTGTGTTTGGATCGGTGAATTTTTGCCAAACAATGCCGTGGGACCCCGTTTCCACTTCACAACGGCTCCCGGACCTTTGACAATTAGTTAAGAGGTTGCTAATAGTGATTACACGCTGTCCAAGGCTGTGCGTGGGGTCCCCACTACATACTATTTGCAATTGGCTCACTAAAGTCAATAAATACTATGCACTAAAGCATAAAACATGAGTTTCAGCATGTTACCCTGATCTATAGCGCAGCAAATCAATCCAACCAGTCGATTTTACTCGTCTTGACGCAAGGATCCTCGTGCTCATTGTCCAAACCACGATCAACAGCCAGACGGCTTTGAAACAGCAGGAAAACCTCTCCAACGGCACATTTTTTGAAACCAGAAAGCCAAAACTCAGCGATAGAGGGTTATTGGCAGCAATGGAGGTGAGCATCGTGTTCAGCAATTCGCGGGGATTGCCATGCTCACTTTCGCATCGATCGAGAAGCGTCAGGTGACCGGGAACACCAACCGGGTCAAAACCGGTCCTAAGTGGAGCTAGGGCAGAGAGCAGGGGCTCCGACCAACTGCCTGCGACCTGCCAGGGCGGAGTGCAGCGACGGCAATGCCTCAAATCGTGCAGCCCATGTGGCACGAGCTCGGGCTCGTGGAGCTCAACGGCAACGGCGGCGATCAAGGTGCCACGGGGCGGCGGCAGTGGGTCGCAGAGGGCGGAGAAAGGCGACGAAGAAGGCCCGAGGTGGCGGGAGGCCGCAGCGCTGCGCGGCAGAAAGAGAGAGAGAGAGAGAGAGAGTGAGAGAGAGAGGAAGAGAGAGAAGAAGTTGCTTCCTCTTCTCCGGCGGCCGACGGCGACGGTGGTGGCAGCAAGGCCCTCTCTCAGGTGGGTAAAGGGAGAGGAGAAGGATGGGGTCTAGGGTATGGACTCCCAAAATCCCCCAAATCCCACTTTGAAAACCAAAAACCATTATTCTAAAAGAATAATTGTCCAAAACTCTCCCAAAACTTTGAATTTGCGATCCAGTCCCTCTCTAACATAATTCTCTCGCATAAAGACCCTTGCCCGCAGGTTTTCATGCAAAACAGAGCACTGATCGCATCTAAAAAGCAAAAACAATACGAGATAAAAACCCTTCCAGCGATAAAGCCTATTTTTTTTAAAAAAATCATGCATCAAACATAAAATACGTCGGCGTCGTTGGCTCCGCACAATCGGACTATCGAAAATGAGCTATTGGATTGCCCAAAACGGAGTCCAATTAGCGTCGGAAGCCCACCTCTCTCCTCAGTTATTGTCAAAAATGCGGGTTACTATTCACTTTAAGTGAAAAATAATAATCACGTAAAAATTTTATTTTAAATTATTTTTGTTGAAATTTGACGAATAAATTTAAAATTAAAATACACACAATAATATTTAAAAAAAATATCAAATATACATAGAATTTTTTTTTTTTTTCAGTCGTCACAATTATCATATCAAATTTTTTTAATTAAAAATTATTTAAATTTTTATCAATCATTGCATGCGAAAAGCAAGATTTATACACAATTAATTTTTTGGGTGTACAATAAGCATTTCCCTTTGCAAAATTTCGCCCACTCTATGGGGGCAATTCTGTAAATAAATTCTAATAGAGGTGCTTTTTCACATAATACTACAGCTATAAAATTTCTTGCAATTCTCCCAGCCGACCTCCCTCGTGATAGGGTTTGAGAGAGAACGCGCGACAGCCGCAGCCGCAGCCGCATCCGCCGCTTCGTTTTATCTCTTCTTCTCTCGAATTTTAGGTTAATTTTTTCACTTCTTTAATTACTTTTTTTTCGTTTTCTTTTTTTTTTTTTTTGTATTTTTTGATGAAAATGATGAGATATAGAAAGGATCGCTCGTCGTAATGGTAAGATTTTGCCTTTGCCGAAACTTCTCTATCTGTTTGTATTTTTTTGGGAAAATTTTTTTGAACTTTTTTCTTTGAATGTAAATTTTCACTTCTTTAATTACTTTTTTTTCCCTTTTTTTTTGTATTTTTTGATGAAAATGATGAGATATAGAAAGGATCGCTCGTCGTAATGGTAAGATTTTGCCTTTGCCGAAACTTCTCTATCTTTTTGTATTTTTTTGGGAAAATTTTTTTGAACTTTTTTCTTTGAATGTAAATTTTATATTTTGAATTTTAAATTTGTATTATTTGAGGGTTTTATAAAGGGGAAGCTATATAAAATTGCAATGATGAGAACCGAATCGAACGAGAGCGTTTAAAAGCGTTTAATGAGGTGGAAAAAATATATTATTTTTTTCCTGAGCGGTTACCTGAGTAATGTCTATAATTCCCCCAATTCCTCTCTCATTTGTTGTTTTTTTTTTTTTTTTTTGCTTGAAAATAAGGATTGACTATTACTTTCGATAAGAAAATTTCTCTCTTTTTCGTTTTTTTTTTCTTTTTTGTTCAATTTTATCTTACAGATAGATTTTTATTTTCTATTTTTTATTTTATTTTAATTTTTGTTTTAATTGTTTTGCCTGATAGTTTCTTTTCAATTAAAGTATGAACTTTAAAATTTTATTTAGCACATTACATGAGTTTGCAGTTTAATTTTATTTGCACATAAATAATAATAAATTTGTGAAATCGATAACGTGATTTTCTTTTCGGTATAAATTCACTTTTTGACGGAAATAAACTTTAAATTTCTCCTTTTTTTAAGGCATAATTTTTTTATTAAATTAAATATTTTTATATACTTTCTTATCTTTTCTTGGTATCTCAATATTTTTAGATTATGTTAATTTTTTATTGATGGTATTGAAATTCAAATTTAAATTTAATTTTTAGCTATATATTTAAATTAAAATTTCTGAATTTTTAAATTAAAATTTGAGTTTAAATTTTAAATTTAAATTTATTTTGGTAAATTTGAATTAATAAATTAAAATTAAAATTAAAGTGGAGTAAAAATTCAATTTAATTTTTCAATTAAATGTGAATTAAAATTTGGATATTTTTAGTTTTAAATAAAGAATTAAATTTTAAATTCGCTAGAGTTCGAAAAATACATAAATATCCAATATATATTAAAAAAATAGAACTATAATTATTGTCTGCAGTAATTGAGTGCGCGATGTGGTTTCATATGCGATTGTTTGATGTCCCATTAGGTAAGGTGCAAACTCAAATGGACCTTGATTGGTCGGGTTAAGCGGATATTGAGCAATCAATGTATATTCATGTGAGTTGATTCATATAGAGATGATAATTGACACGGTTGATATAATAAAGGCATGATAGTAGATTTGTTGTTAACATTTACTTTCTTTACCGCATCCATTATCTATGAATTTGATATTATGCCTCTAGTAAACCTAATGGGTAGAACGTTTTTTATGGTGATTGTATTTATTGAAACTATTTTATAAAGTTCTTACGCCCTTCTGTTGGCTTTTTTTTTTTTTTTTTTAGAGTATCCCTTGTCCTTCATAGGTAATCGAGGTAAAGGGATTGCACAATAGCTAGTCGTCCACCATTCCTTTTGGTTTGTCTAGAGGTGAAATCTTTTGTAGAACAATGACATTTCAGGAGTTGTAACGTTAGAACTAAAACTTGTTTTAGTTCATTTGGATTAGTAGTTGTAATTGAATAGCATTTTTATATTTTAATGCTCCAACTTGTACCAAATTTCTTGTTAAATTATATGAGTTGATCATTTTGGATTGTCACTTCGTGTCTATTAGGGTGGCTTGTACACACAGTGGATTTGCAAGTTACTCGGAAGCTTTCACTCTACCCGGAGCGTGACGGTAAAAGTCACGAAGGAAAAGTGAAAAAACGAATATATATATATATATATACATATATATATATAGAGAGAGAGAGAGAGAGAGAGAGAGAACTAGGCTGGAATGTTATTAATAGCACAAGTCATTGGTGCTATTAAGTTTTCGACCTTTGGATTAAAGAATGTGTAGTTAGAATAAAAGTGGTCCCCTAAGATTGAGTGTGTGATTGGTTGAATAATATAATCTAATGGATGGAAATGGTCAAAAGAGTAAATCTAATGGCAGAAAATTTAGTAGTACCAAATGTTTGGTGCTATTGATAGAATTATAGCCAGACTCTCTCTATATATATATAATTTTCTATATTTTAGCCTAGTTATAAATACACTCCAATAGTAACTATAGGAATATATATGATATTTCAAACTTTACAGGACATCTATAACACTTTAGACTTTGGAAGAGGCATCTATAAAATTGCGCCTACTATTTATTCGGGATAGTTGTGCAAACCGATTCATTTTCAAAAAGTGATAGCCAACTGTTTTTCACTACTTTAAGGTTCAAATATTAAGTGATAGATCTCGTTTGATTGACATAATTATTTACTGTACTCTTATGAGTGTAGATTTTTTTATTCTTATAAGTGGTTAGTTGAATAGTATAATCTAACTTGTGAAAATTGTCAAAAAAGTAGATCTAACGGTCGAAAACTTATGAGCATAAATTAAAGTGGCCTATATTCATAAGAGTATAGTAGTCGGACTCATTTTTTTTTGTTTAAAATAATATTTTTACATGAAATTGTGTGGAAAGGAATAATAAAATTGCTTATATTCTTATATTTAGATTGCAATAGAAAAAAAAAATTAAAAGTAACTTTTTAGCTTTTGTAATTCTTTTATATAAATTGTCACATATAATTTGGCCAAAGAGCAATGCTACTGGTACCTCCTAAAACGGGGTATATATTTTACACCAACTCTATCAAAGAGCTATTAACTCTAAGGGGTTGTTTGGTTGCACGCATTTGCAACTGTACTGCAGTTACAAATGCATGCAACCTTAATTCCTGTGTTTGGTTTAATGCAGTTGAGTCTAACTGCTGCAGTTGTAACTACACAAGAAGGTCCAAATGCTGTAGTTGGAACTACATCCAAATTGGCTGCAGTTTCAACTGCAGCCGTTGGTGAGGAATAAGATCACCCACAAATTAACAATAATAAATAAATTATATATATATATATATATATCATATTTATATATATATATATATAGTATATAGTATATATATATATGGATAAATAAAAATATTGTAATAAACTCATACTAATAAAATTTTTTAGGAGATGCAAGTTCTGTGCTAAAATTTACATTTTTTAAAAAATTTATTTTATTCAAAATATAAAAAAATAATTTTTTTTTCCTAAATTTTCATAGAATATTGATTGCGATATGTCAACTTAATAAGTTTTAATTAATTATAATTATTAATTTGATTTAAAAAATAAGAGAATCGTTTAAATTTTAAAGTTGATATATTATAATTAATATATTATATATATATATATATTTAAATAAATTTAAAATTTTAAATGTGTCGATTGATAAAGTTAACGAATTTATTAAAAAATATAAAAATATTATATATATCACATTATTTATTTATAGATAGTAAATTTAAATGATTAATAAATTTATATAATTATTTATGTATAGTGAAGGTAATCTCACCACTTTATCTAAGAGATGGTAAGATTCATTAATACAACTATCAACTTCAAATTTACCAAACAGAAAAAATGCAACTGCAACAGTTGCATCTACACAAGAATCAAACAAATTATATATAATTACAACTGTGAATTTTAACTACACTGCATTTATAACTACATTCAACAAACGGCCCTTAAAATGTGAGACTGTAAAATCTACACCGTCTTTTTAATATACAAGTAAACTTTTTTTTTTGACAAAGAGATATATTACTGATACATTAAAGTGCGAATTAAATATATATGATATATATATATTATATATATATATATAAATATAATATATATTATATATATATATATTTTAAGCCATCTGCAATAATAATAATAATAAAAGAAAATTGCTGAGATATTAAATTATATAAAATACTTGTTTGAAAAAACTAAACGATACCACATGATGCCCCTCTGTTTTCCCTCTCCCTCTTCACGTGCGAAGCATAATACGAGGAGGAATTCTACACTGTCACACTTGTACTGCGTCATTAATAATAAGTCAATCATATTTTTTTTTTTTCAAATAAAAGTATAATAAAAATATTTTTTTACAATCGTGATGGAACATATATCTCTAAAAGAAAAAATTTAATTAATTTATGAGGCCACGTCATCAATGCACTCGGTGCATTCTAGAATTTTTCGAATACGAGGGAGGTACTCACCCGGGCGCTCGTCCTCTGGCATTCCTCCTCGCCCGTGCGGAAACCGAAGTAGGGCTTTAATTAGCACCCGTTCGAGTACCCAACCATGCATTCAGGCACGCACGTACGTACTATCAAAAGAGCCTATAAATACATACATATATACATACATAGGGGAGACCATATATGTGCGTTGATCTCCAAATTAAGTCCAAATATCCTTGCCTTCTAATCTCCCATTTGCAACAAATATGGCTACATCTGTTATGCCTTGCAATGAGACGTCCTCGTCATGCCACCTTACGAAGGCGAGGGGATCGCACCAGTTCAAGATCTTCGGGTTCTCTCTAACCGAGTGGATGGCCTCCCACGAGCACATTGAATCTGCGACTTTCAATGTCGGCGGCTACGACTGGGCCATTCAATGCTTTCCTTGTCGCTGGTCACAAAGTATTGCAATTTATGTAATGCTCAAGAGCAATGCCACAAATGTGAAGGCGGTTTGCGAGCTCACGCTGCTGGACCAAAGCGGGAAACCGTCAGCGATAAAAACTCTACAAAGTAATCGAACCATCTTCAACTCCCAGGGTGGACGTGATCGTTGGGGCTATGATTATTTCATCAAAAGATCTGAATTGGCGAATTATACTAAAGATGACTGTTTTACAGTTCAATGCACCGTGACTGTTCTAAAACCACTGCACATGAAACAAGGACGTGCGTGAAACAAAGGAAAAAAAAAAAAAAAGAATTTGCAGTTTTATAGTATAGTAGTTTTAGACCATAGATTTTCTCATATGATTATTTAGTGGGTTAAATGCAAACGGCTTACTTTTGTTAGCCGATTTCTCTTTTTATACTATGTAACAAATTAGGGTCAATTATGTTAGTATTAATATAATTTCAGTAATTTAAAACTTTAATTTTGTTCACGGATTTTCTAAATAGCCTAACATTCTATGGGCCTTGTTTGGGAGCCCATGTTTAAATTTTTATATGTCAGGACTAGTCCCATATTGAAAACAAAAAGTTTATTGTTATTTTTTATATACTTTCTCTTTTTCAAATTAGTTATTTAGAAAAAAATAAAAGTAATTATCGGAGTTTCACACGTGAAGAGACAATCTTACTTTTAGAACAGTACTTAATAAGTCTCCACTTTCTCCTTTTAAAGAAAATTTTTAAAAGATTAAAGAGATTTTTCCAACGAAGTCGTAGAAGACCTCGTCCTTCGGCATCTACATTAATTTTGAACTGCTGTGATAAGATTTTGACTTGGATTTATATAAATAGCAAAATTCAATGAATATAAAAGAATAACAGTTCATTCTCTGACAACATAGTTTATTGTATTGATTATCTATAGAAATAATAATTCTTGGGTTCCCTCCGGAGCCTCCCCGCTTTTGGCGGGGGGCTTCGGCGAGGACACCCGTTTTTTTTTTTTTTTATTTTTTTCGGCCTTTCTCTCTGCTCTCTCAACTCTCTCTCTCCACCCCTCTCACCCGCTCGCCTCTCTCGTCTCTCTCTCTCTCTCTCTCTACTCTTTCTCTCTCTCATCTATGCGCTTCGGGTAGGGTGTTAATTGGGCGTGCCGGGCCGTCACGGCCACATTTTTGGCTGAAACGGGCGCAGGCTAGGCCGACACGGCCGGCCCCAACATCGGGCCTTTGGCCGTGCCGGCCAAAGTTTTTGAAACCCGGCCCAGCACGGCCCTTCCGGCCTCGGACTGCGAGTGGGCCGTGCCGGGCCGGGCCGGACTATCGGCCAGCACCTTTTTATTCTTAACTTAATTTATATTTAAAAATTTATATTATTTTAAAATAAAAATAAAATATTCAATTTTTTTAAAAAATAATAATCAGTAAAAAAAATTAAAATATTTTAAAATATATTATAAAAATATTAAATTTCTATAAATTATTTTAAATTTTTATTAATTTGGGACGGCTTGAAAATACCTCCTCCCAACAGTCAAAGGAAGGTCATTTATAGTCAAGCCACCCAACAAACCCACCACAACCCAATCTTTGACTTTGGCGAGTCCCAAAGCTCACAGCCACAGCCCAATCGCAATCATTGGGAAGTTGTGCTCTCCCAAAGCATTGGGGACGTTGTTGCAGCCTTCTGAGTTATACCCAACTCCAAGACCCCTGCCTGGGCCCGGCTCGGGAGGGCCCAGCCACAAGGGCGGGCCGGTCGTCCGGGCGCGGCCTGGGTACCCTCTAGGGCCGCACCGGCTAGCCTATGTCGTTGCCGGGCCCGTGCCGCGCATAGCGCGCCGTGGGAGCAGGCCCAGCACGCCCGATTTAACTGGCCGGGCGGGGCCGGCACGGCACGCTTACCGGCACGCTACAGTACTCGTGCCGTGCTGGCGCGCACTCCGTGCGGGCCGCCCGGCCGTTGACACCCTACTTGCGGGGGGTGCGTGTGCCCGACATGGCCAGCCGCCCCCCCCGCCCATCGGCTCTCTCTTCACTCTCTCTCCCCCTTCTCTCCTCTTTCCCACCCAGCCCCCTCCCCGGCTCCCACCTCTCTCTCTTCTCTCATCTCCACGCGATCGCGCGCGACAGCGCCCAGCGGATTAGTCGCGCCGCGGCCCACGCCCTGCGCGTGACCCGCCCCGCATTCGCGCCGAGATAGTGGAGAGAGTGCAATGAGGAGCAGAGCTTCTCTCCCCCCCCCGCCCCCCCCCCCCCCCCCCCCCCCCCCCCCCCCTCCACCCTTTACCTTCCCTCCCAGGCGCGAGCGGCGGCAGCGCGCGAGGGTGCAGGAGCGAGCGGGGGCAGTGCGGGCCCCCCGGCTCTACTCTCTCTCTCCTTCCTATCTTCCTCTCCCCAGCGCGAGCGGGCAGCACGAGCGGGCGCTGTCGCCAGCGCGGGGCGCGGGAGGGGGGCGGCCCCAGGCGCGGTCACAGGTGTGGTCGCAGTCGCAGGCGCGGGCTGGCGCGGGTCCTCTCTCTCTTCTTCTTCTCTTTTTTTTTTCTCTTTTCTAATTTTTTTAATTATTTTGTATTGCTGTCGACAAAAAAATAAAAATAAAAATAAAAATAAAATCTAAAATTTAATTTTAAATTAAATTTTAAATCCGAATCCGAACTTGAATCCGATGGATTTTACAAATCGATATCCAAATCCGAACCCGATCAAGAACTCCGAAACCCGGCCCCGAAAATCCTAACCCGCAATAATATTTAAATAATTTTTTTAATTTCTCTCTCTCTTCAATTTTTTTGAAGCTTAAAATTTAAAATTAGATTTAAAAATTAAAAAAATTAAAATTTTAAAAATATTTTAAAAATTGCGTAAATTTTCCGTCACGAAACGCGGGCCTTCACTAGTTTTATACGACGATAGAGTAGATGGTACTCACTTGAAATCTCATAGATTTGCTAGTTAAATTAAATTATTTTCAATTCAACTGAACCAAATAGTAATAAATAAAACTTCTTTAAAAAAGATTTTTCTGTCTTAAAAGTTGTTTCCATAAGAAAAATATTACTTATACACCTAGTAGTAGGGTGTACAGTAGTCTCTAGACATTTGTCGTAATTTCACTTGGGCTTCTATTGTTGTAAAACAAACTTAAAAAGCTCCCTAAACTTGTAATAACGTACGTGTCAAGTTAATCTGTTCTATTATCTAACTTTAAATTTATTGACAAAAAAGGACATAGACAGTAATAAGTCAACATTTTCTGACTAGAAATTTTACATGGAAAAATTTATTTTTACCTGAAAAAGATATTTGCTATTAAAATATAGCTTTAATATGAAAAGTTTAACCACCTATTTTATTAAATGATAAGCTCAAACTGTGTGTTCAAAAAATCACTTGCACGATATTCAGATTATTATTTCATCAGTAAAACAACCGTCCGATGACAAAATGAACCAATTTGGTATATGTATAGAAGTTTAGAATGCAAAAAATTTATCTATCTACGCCACAGTGTGCTTCTCTGCCTTCAATAAGTCTATTGGAGGATTCGAGGGAGGAAGGAGAGGGTTAGGGTTACGATTTTTGAAGCTAATGCGTGTGGAGACTAGAGTTGGGATGTCAATGGATATGGATATCCAAAATTTTATCTGAACCCAAACCCGAATGAAACGGATATATCCGATGGATATGGATATGGATTCGGATATGGATATAAAAAATAGAAACCTGACGGATATGGATTCGAATATGGATTTTGATTGTACCCGACCCGAACCCGACCCGAACCCGAATTTATTTTGTATTATATATAATATATATATAAAAATTTGATTATATTTGAATTTGTATTTTAAAAATTTAGATTTAATATAATATATTTTGAAATATTGAAAAAAGAAATAAATGTTTCGGGTTCAAATTTTCGGGTTCGGGTTTCGAATTTTTGATCGGGTTCGGGTTTGGATATGGATTTTTAAAATCTGTCGGGTTCGGGTTCGGGTCTCCGGTTTGGAGTCGGGGGGTTTGGAGTCGGGTTCGGGTTCGGATTTTTAAAAATCTGCCTCGAATTCGACCCGTTGACGTCTCTAGACTAGAGGGGTTAATGTCATGTAGTTTAAAGCAAAAAATCAAAAGCAGCATTTATCGTCTTAAAAATGTGCAAAGTCATTTATTGAGGGGTCGTTTCAAAATTTCTGTTCAAACAAAGTATCTAGACAAAAAAAAAAAAAAAAGAAAAAAGAAAAAATTTCTCAATTTCAAAACTTGACTATAATGTGTTGATACATCTACATATCACAAATATATTGTTCTGAAAGAAAGAGAGTACTGGGAAAAAAAAAGAAAAAAAGAGAGAGAACACAAGAAGGAAGTAGTTTTTTTTTTTTCCATTTTATAATTCTGCACATAATTCTTATTTATTTTACAATATATACTTTACTATTTAATTTCTAGATAATATACTCTTAGAGATGGTTTGGCTTCTCAGAAAGTGTGAAAGAAAGTTTTCTAAAACAAAAATTTTATAAAAAACTTATTTTTCAGTTTTTCGTTCATTTGGCTCTAAGAAAAATTAATATTTTTGAAAAGTATTTTTTTCAGATTTTATAGAAAACTAACGTTTTCATTTTTCAAAAAAATTTTGAAAAACGAAAACATTAAATTTTCATATATTTGTAAAAAAGCTTTTCAAAATATTTCATTTTTTTGGAACCACATAGATTTAAAATTAAAAAAATGTTTTCCGTAAAAAAAATATTTTTTTCAAAATCTTTTTTTATACCTTTTTGAGAAACCAAACAGCCCCTCAAGGACATGTTTGGCGCCTGAATTAGAGGTATATTAGATTGTATTTAGGCTTCGTTTGGGATTGTGGGTGTAACGTACGGTGAAAAAGTATGAGGAGAAAATATCCTGTTTATTTTCGTACGTAATATTGCGTTTGTTTGTTGCGAAAAGTATGTTATGATATATTTTCTGCGGTCCTAGCGGAAAACACAGAAACATATCGCTATATGTTTTTTCTCTAAGGCTTAGTTTGGTATTGAGCTCTATCTAACGCTACTAGATAAAATGGAGTTGAGAAAAAAGTATATAGGGATATACTTCTGCGTTTTCCGATGGGACCGCAAAAAATATATCGTAACCGACTTATCGCTATATACAGAACGCAATATTACGTACGGAAACAAACATGATATTTCACTGCACGTAACGCAATCTCCCCGCAATCTCAAACGAAACCTAACTCTATTTTATCTAACAGCATTAGAAAAACCTCAATACCAAACTAACCCTTAATCTGACGGGCTGCTAATCCCATGATAGACTGAATCCATTTGAGCGAATTAATCCTGCTTGGTTGAGAGATTACTGAATCCTTATTATGTGTTTGGGTCGGGATTGCACAGAATTGGACTCGTAAGTTCTCTGATTTTCTAGGTCCACTCAATCACTTCCTACTCATGAAAGAGGAAGCCCTTCTCCCCATTCATCTTTGTCAAATTCAAATTTGAATTAAATTCAAATTCAAATTTATATTTAGATGTTGAATTGAATTATAAAATTTAAATTAAAAAGTTGAATATAAATTTGACATTCGAATTCATGTTTTAAATTTAAATTTTGAATTCCAATTTATATTTTTAATTCAAATTTAAGATTTTAAATTTGAACTTGAATTCAATTTCGAATTGAAATTCAAGTTTGAATTCAATTTTAAATTTCAAATCAAAATTTTGAATTAAAATTTAAAATTTAAATTCAAATTTTGAATTCAAAAATAAAATTCAAATTTAAATTTAAATTTCAAATAGAAATTCAAATTCAGACTTGGAATCCAAAATATTAATTCAAATTCAAAATTAGACATTCCATTGAAAAATAGTTATTGTTAAACTGAGCTGTGGATGTAAAAGAATTTAGTATTGACAAATCCATTTCCATCGGAAAAAATATATATATTGTTAAAATGGGCTGCTGCGTTGGGTTCGGGGGATATCCCCAATTTGTATGCAAATAGCTAAAAACTTAGGTGGAACAAATTGTTTAGATCAAAACGGATTGTTATGAAACGATCCATTAATTTCTGATGAGAGAATAGAGAACAATTTTATTTTTTTCTTTATTTTATTAGATAACTAGATATAACATAAATATTATTTTTATGATAATATATTTTTACTTAAATCTTATTAGACCAATTTGCATAAAAAATTCACTAGGTTTGACTGGGCTGCCTTTTGGATTTTGCAGATTCGGGCCAAATTTTTCGACTGACCAAACTCTTGTATATTTTTTTCTCTTCTTTTTTTTTTTTCTTTAGTTCTTTTTTTTTCTCTCTCCCCGGACGCTTTGCCTTTATCCGGCGCAACCTTACCTTCGCCCAAGTACCCCTGCCTTCCTCGCCTCTGACCCCGAGGCCATATTGTGACTTTTTTTTTTTTCTCTTCGACTCTCCTCCAAATCCTCCCGGCTCTTTACAACAGTAAAGAGGGTAATGCAGCGTTCTCTTCCTCTCGTTTTTTTTCGCTCGCTTCGTGTCGGCGAAGGCGGAGTAAGAAAACGCGATCCTATCTTCCTTACCATCACGAAGGATCACAGAGGCGGTGGAGGGGGGTCAAAGAGAAAAAAAAAGGAGCGAGCAAAAAAAACGAGAGGAAGAAAATGCTGCGTTATACTCTTTACTTGCGTAAAGAGCCAGGAAAACGATAGAGGAGCGTCGGAGAGAAAAAAAAAAAAAAAAAAGAAAAACAAGGTCGTGGGCGAGGGTAAGGGTGCGCCGGACAGAGGCGAGGTGGGCCGTCTGCGCCTGCGCCTCCGCCGCCCTCTGGGTAGGGAAAAAAAAACGAGAAAAAAAAATAGAGGAGAGAGAGAAAAAGATATAAGGATATTTTGATCATTTTTCTGAAAATTCGGTTTAAATCTGCAAAATCCAAAAAAGTGGTCTACGAAAAATATTCTTCAGAATATTCCTATAAAAAATATATTAATAAAAAATAAATTATTCTATTTTTTAAAACTTATTTAAATATTATTTTAAATTTTTTATCCAAGCACTACAAAAAATATTCTTCAGAAATAAAAATTTATAGTTGTTTTAACTAATACCAAAATTTTTACTGCTATGGAGAATAATAAAAAATATTTTTTAAAATTTAATTTTCGAATCAAACGTAGTCAAAAAAATGTTAAGTGGATGTTTGGAATGATAGTATTTAGATTTTCATTTCGTTGGTAATGTTAAGTGGATATTTTTTTCGTTGGAATGATAGTATTTAGATTTTCATTTGAAGCTCGACACACTGCTAATGCAAATTTGACCAGTCAACGTCGAGCAGATTAAAATATCCTAGTAAAGCCAAAGAAATAAAAAAAATTATCTAGATATAGGTACAAATTCAAAGAACAGAGACTAATTCAAGGAATGTACGGTAAAGCATGTAGAGGGGGAAGGGTTGATACCTTCGCAGCAAAAGACAGAGAGAGAAGTAAAAGGAAGGGAAGGAGAAAGAGAAGGAAATGCTTCCAGAAGAGAGATAGAAGGTAAGTGAAATGTGATTTGGAGAATAGCAGCTGGGGTTCAGTTTACTTATATTTTGTTCATATATTAGTTTAATCATTTTTGTGTCTGAGATTGTGGAGAGATAGATTTGGGGGATTTGGGGGTTTGTGGTTCCTCTGATCTCAATAATAACCTATTTATAAGTAAAGATTAGTTTGATCTTAGAATCCATACTCGCAATTGGACTCTCCATGGCTGCTTCTTCTTCTTCCTCTTCGTCGGCGCTGGTGGCGGAGGCGGTGAGCGGATCCCACCGGTTCAAGATCTCCGGCTACTCCCTGCTGAAGGGGATCGGCTCCGGGAAGCGCTACGACTCCGCCACCTTCACCGTCGGCGGATTCGACTGGGCCATCCAGTGCTACCCCGGCGGCAAATCACAGGATGACGCAGATTACATCTCTCTGTTCGTCATACTTGCCTGCGAAGCCAGGGACGTAAAAGCGCAGTACAAGATCGCGCTGTTGAACCACGGGGGGATCCCCTCGTCGACGACTCCGGCGGATTCCGAGCAACGCAGCTTCCCGTGCCGCGGCCAGGGCTGGGGCTTCAGTCGATTTATGAGAAGGGCCGATCTAGAGGCGTCCCAGTATCTTAAAGATGACTGTTTCATAGTTCAGGGCACTCTGAACATCATAAAAGAGCCGCGGCTGGAAGTCCCTATGGCTCGGTCCGACTTGCACCTGCATCTCCTGCAGCTGTTGGAGAGCGGAGAGGGGACCGACGTCGCGTTTGAAGTCGCGGGAGAGACTTTCGCGGCGCATCGGTGGCTTCTCGCCGCGCGGTCGCCGGTTTTCAAAGCGGAGCTTCTCGGCCCGATGAAGGAGAAGAGTATGCAGCGCATACAGATCGAAGATGTGGAAGCGGTGGTGTTCAAGGCGTTGCTTCGTTTCATCTATTCGGACTCGGTCCCTGATCTGACCGAGGAGCTCACGAAGGAGTCTCCAGCTCTAATGGCTCAGCATCTGCTTGCTGCTGCAGATCGGTACGGGTTAGAGAGGCTGAGGCTAATCTGCGAAGACAAGTTATGCGAGCAAGTCGACGTCAGCACAGTGGCTACCACCTTGGCTCTGGCAGAACAGCACCGCTGTGGCCGACTCAAGGCTGCTTGCCTCGAGTTTGTTGCCTCCCCTGAGGTGCTTATTGCCGTCATGCTTACTGATGGATTCGAGCACCTAAAGAAAAGTTGCCCGCTGGTACTGAATGATCTCGTGGACAAGTTCGGTTGCCTCTCTTATTCCATTCGGAAGGAGCAATCGGAGAACAAAAATTGAGAGGTGATATTGAATATCATGTCGCTTCCGACTCTAAATATTGCAGTGCATCTGGTTGCATATTTCCAATTTTACTGACGGTATTGCTCAATTATGAAATCAGCATGTTTCCGACTCTAAATTATGAATTAAGTAACACGATCCTTTGGTTTGATGATAGATAACCGTTGAATTGTTGTTCATGCATGCCTCACATTAACCAAATCGCCTTATTTGATGTTCTTTCATAGTGTTGTCGCTTTCGCCAAGTTATTGTTAGAGATGAAAACAGTTGGATCTCACGAGAGCTATGGTGCATTTTGAAACATTATAATATAATTTTTTTTGTATTATGATCTGACCTCACAGAGTGTTTGGTTTAACTATTAGTACTGCAAACCTAAGTACATTTTTTAGATGGAGTACTTTTTAATCTAACAAAAACTTTTGTTATATCTATTTAATGGAAACTGGTAAGTCCAAACAGAGCTCGATGCCAGGAAGTTTGAGGTAGTAAAAATAAAATTTTGAAAGGTGAGGTACCCGTATCAAAATGAGCAATATTTTAGTAAGGCCTATATTCTTTCATCTTTTTAAATTGTGGTGTACTATCTTGTGCTGAACTTAGGAACTGTGAGCATAATCTCTTTACAAGAAGCATCCTCTTACTCTTTACTTGTGTATCTATAGACTATTACCTTTCCATTCCTTTTCAATCATCAGTTGGATGAATTATGATTGATACTGTTTGCTTTAACCTCCTTTGTTGCATCTGCAAACTAACTGTTAAAACATCTTAAGCATGCTAATCATAGGCCAACTAAATTAACTGTGCACCAAAATGAAAACAGATTAAAGATCTAGATTAGCAAACTGTTTTTGACAGCATCAGTATCTGCCAAGTGCTACAATTGGAATGTGTGGAGCCAAAGCTTGAAGTGAATGTTGTTGTCAAATCTGAACTTAGGGCATATTTAGTTTATGATTGGAATAGGAATAGAAAAAGAAATAGGATTGGATTGGAATGAAAAATGTAATGAAACATCTAAAAATATTTGATTCATTATTGTAACGGAAATCGGAATGGACACTTAGAATTTTGAGGGTTTTAGTTAAGAAAGAGAGAAGAGCGATGAAGGGAGAGGGGAGGAGGGAAGGTGTTTGTGAGAGAGGGGTTTAAGTGACTGTTTCCGAAATAGGCCGATTCTCAATTCAAAATTGGATTGGATCATAAATAGATTGGATTATTCTCATTCTAGAGTGGAATGAAAATCATAATCTGATTTTTGTAAAATAACAACCAACTATCGAAATCAGTAAATATTATTCTAATTGCATAGTCTAAAATAAATGAACCCACGGACGAAGTCAGGATTCAAGCTTCGAGAGGCCAAAAAATCCTGTAAATTTTGAGCAATCAAATATAACATTTTTCTAGCATTAAACTCGGACAAAATTTATAAACTGTAAAAATAATGCAAAATCTAGTATTTCATGCATCTTGATCAACAATAAAAAGAGAAAATAAGATAAAAGTGGCTTACCACTAGACTAGTGATTTGTAATTTGGGTTTCATACAAAAGAGTAATAGCTAATGAATTGAATAGAGTTTCTACATTTATCTGATAACCGCAAGAGTTTCTTAGAAGTACCCTTACTCTTCTTGTCCTTTACATGTAGAGAAGCTCTCTCTTGTACGAATTTTTTCTTTCACAATTCACTTATTAAGATTTAGTCCCTTCTATATGCCTGTTTTTTAGGTTGTTTGATGATTAGTATTTTCAAATGATGCATAGAATATGCATGAGGTTATAACAATTTACCAAAAAATTTTAAAAAAAATCTATTCAGCAGAAACAATGTTAACATCGTAGAGAAAATATTATTCTATTGTCGTGTATTGTGCATATTACTTGCTAGTGTAAGTAAATAAGATAATCTTCTTAGAAATTTCACGAGGTAGATAATATCGTGAGCATCCATATGGGAATCAAATCAAATGACCACGAATTCTTACCTCGAATCTACAGAAATCTCAAAGCATCGCCAAATAAAGCACTAATGACATGACAAATAGGATAAAAAAATATATAATAAAAAGGTGATTTTGAAGGAGCTCACATTCTTAAGATTTTTGCTAAAATTTGGTTATAACTTATAAGTAGCTAATCTGTTAATTATTTCAATTTGAATAGATTGTTCACCAAAATTGCAGCTATAGAAAGTTGAGGCTATTGAACACTATCAAAGAGTATTTATTCGCCTACCACCGAGTAAACCGATCTAGTGTCAAACAGCGAGCAACCCTTAATTTCATTACCAGTTTGGAGAAAATATGGACTAAATTCAGCTTTAAAGAACAAATTTTTGGCACAAGACAATTCATACTTTATCTTGCATGAATAAAGAGTTAACAATTCTTCAGTTATAGTATGATATACAATGTAATTAGAATCACATCATCAAGCAAAATTTCCAGCAATTTAAAGAATATTATAGTAGATGGGGCAAGATGCTGTGAATGCTCTCTGTTGCTACTTCTTAGCTTAGTTTCATGTTAAAAAAATTCTCGTCAATGTTNTTTATTTATGCTCCTAACCAAACCAAACTATACCGAGAAAAAAAAAAAAAAAAAAAAAAAAAAAAAAAAAAAAAAACTTTCCACGAATCAATCAGCTGCTTGAGCCTTCTCCCCGCTAAAATAGGATCTATCTGTATTCCGCGAAAGATAAAATTATTCCTGGCCTTCCAGATGGTCCACCAGCATGCAGCCAAATCAGTCAGTCCGTTCTGCGTGCTGTGTTCATCATACCTTCCCTTCCACCTATCCTAGATAGCGAGAACGTCTTCACCCAACTCCCCTGCCCGAACTTCCTCGAGTCCCGTAACCATGATATACTTGATAAATACACATTGGGTGAACAGGTGATCCACAGATTCCTCGTTAACCCTGCACAACACACAAGCCTTGTCACCAGTCCATCCTTTCTTAACGAGGTTGTTAGCTGTAAGTGTCCTCTTCTTTAGAACAATCCAGCAGAACATTTTGATCTTGAGTGGCATACGGAGCCTCCAGATCATAGTGCCACGTTTGTCCCTCGTGCCACCGTCTATCATCATTCGATAGGTCGACTTGACTGAGAATATACCATTGCTCCCCCATCTCCATCCTATCCTGTCCTCCCTTTGTCCTATATGAAATCTAGTAACTCTCTCTTTGAGGTCCGAAATGTTGATGTTCAGGCCCGGCGGCATAAGAGACTCGCCGCCCAAGATCCTACTCCAAATCCAGCCATCACTTCCAAAGCAATCCCTAACCCGGGTTGATTTACTGTTCAGCCGCCCATAAACTTCTGGGAAAGCTGCTTGAAGTGTGGTATCCCCACACCATCTGTCCAGCCAAAAATCCACGGATCTCCCGTTACCCAGTATAAAGCTGGTCCCCCATTTAAAAATATCGTTAGTGGTTAACACCCATTTCCACCAGTTTGAGAGAGGC
This sequence comes from Ananas comosus, assembly GCF_001540865.1. Classification (NCBI taxonomy): domain Eukaryota; kingdom Viridiplantae; phylum Streptophyta; class Magnoliopsida; order Poales; family Bromeliaceae; genus Ananas; species Ananas comosus. The sequence continues at coordinate 10,226,576 of NC_033622.1, forward strand.
CTAAATCCTCTACCCTCTCGCAGGGGCCTTCTTCTACGGTAATATAGAGCCCAGATTATCTTGGTCCACTGCAAGTGAGGTACAGTATGAAATCTCCATCACCATTTGACTAATAGCGCCCTATTCATGACTGCTACATCTAGAATGCCTAATCCGCCTGCCGATTTGCTCACACAAACGTTCTTCCATGCAACAAGGCACCCCTTGCCCGAGGAGATACTTTGACCACTCCAGAAGAAATCTCGGCGCAATGCTTCATTGGGGGCCTTAAACACTGATAGAAAGTATATTGGTATATTGGTGATCACCGCATTGACCAGTGTAAGTCTACCTCCTCTTGAGAGTAGTTTGGCCTGTCATCCATCAATTCTGTACTGCAGTTTCTGAATAACCCCTCTCCATACCTCCTTTGTGGGAGGTTTTGGTGAGAGGGGGAACCCTAAGTAGGTGGTGGGGAATGAACCAACTTTGCAATTGAGCAATTGCAAGTCTTGCTGCTTTACCCTCAGTTCGTCCCAAGTAGTAGAGCTCGGACTTTTCTCTATTGATTCTCAATCCAGAAGCCCACTCAAACAAGTGTCACATCAGTCTTAGATTATCGTTTACTGGCCACGGAGAAAAAGAAGGTGTCATCCACAAGCTGTGTAAGTACTGTTGTTCACTCATCAGAAGGGCCTATACCCTGACAAGGTTGTTTGAAGCGGCCTCACTGGTCAACATGGCAAGGCACTCTGCCACCAACAAAAAGAGGAATGGTGAGAGTGGATCCCCCTGTCATACCCCTCTCTTAGTTTTGATCCAGTTAGTCGCCTCTCCGTTGACTAAGATAGCAACCTTAGTATTACATACACATTGTCCGATCCAGCCACACCATTTCGCGTCGAAGCCCCACCACTGGAGGATACTGAAAAGGAAGGGCCAATAAATCCTATCGTAAGCCTTTTCAAAGTCCACTTTTATGCCGACCCCTCCTATAGCCTTCTTATAGCCCGATCCAATAAGTTCTCCATCGGTGATAAACGCGTCGGAGATGTTTCTCCCTTGCAAGAAAGCAAGGGTTTAAAGCAAAGCTTGCAAAATTGTAATAAAAGTTGTATTAACAAACTAATCACCAGGTGTGTTTTGAAAATAAAATTTGGATTAAATTTCTTCTGAAATTTAAATTTAAAATTTGCTTGAGTTTTGTGATGAATTTAATTTAAGATGGGATGCTTATTTATTTATTCTTGTGTGTGTGTGTGTGTGCGCGCGCGCAGGAAATTGAGGTGAATTTGATAATTATTGATAATTTCCTAACTGGAATGACTGGATATGATCTTCTAAAGAAAATCAAGGTATCATTTTTTTATGCTTAATTTGTAACAACACTTACAACTACATTAATTTTTTATTTTCAAGTATTTTTCCAAATTACAAATAGAAAATATAGTAATTTTTGTTTTTTTTTTCAAATAAGTATTTTCCTTTCAAAACATGAGATCAAAGATTGATCTTAACCCCCAAAACTAACTGATTTATGTAAAGTAAAAATGTATAAAACTTGCTAGACTACTACCAATTTTAATTTGACTGTTTAATCTTCAAAAATTTTAATTATGCTGTTCAGGGTTTAGAGTTTAGCTTGCCTTAAAATATCTAGAGAGCTTAAAATATTCAGTCTTTAAGGCATGCCTCGACTACTGCAGTTACATAATAAGGTTTGTGAGGCCTATTCTGAGACTTCGGTGGTATTGTTCGGCAGTTAAGAACAGAGGTTTTGCCAATAGAGCAGTAAGTATAACTACCTATGCTGTGAATTCCTAAATAACTTGGATTACATTTTTCGTGCTTATGACTATCTCTTGATTTCCTTTTCTAAATGCTTCTTATATTATGATATATTGTTGTTTGTTATTCTTACTGTTTGATCTTTGACTCCTATTGAAATAACAAATTTTGTTTTGGGATATGAATAACTATTGCTTCAGTTAAGTTTTTTACGTCTTTTATCATTTGCTTCACTCAGGGATAAATATCTAATGAAGTAGTAACTTATTTTTTTCAGTCCGCAATTTAAATTATGACATGATTCATATGGCGTGATTCATATTACTAAATGTTTATTATAGTAAATAGCTGCTATGTTTTAGTTTTAATTGGTTGAAGAGTAAAGGATTCAAATAGTTATGACAATTTATTAATAACTAGTGCAGGACCCGCGCTTCGGGACGGATAGTCAATTAAACTATATAATTATTAAAATTTTACGATTAAAAAAATTATTTAGTACATTACAAAAAATATTTTTTTATTAATATTTTCTTAATTTTTGAATAATTATATTATTCTAACAATTTTATGCAGTATCCCTGGTGGTTAGTAAGCTGTGGAATTACAGCATCTGAGACTTGTTGACACATCTGGAGAGTGTTAAGACAAGTCCGAGACGTTTTGAAGCAAAATGGACGCAAAACGGACTCAGCGCGACGCGAGAGCAGAGTTCTAACACTGAAATCGGCAAAGTGCAGATTTCAGTACTGCGTACCGGTACCACACAGGGGAGTACCGGTACCCCATTATAGTTTTTCCGACTGCTGCGCTCTGGTTGCAACTTCTGTCGTGGGGTACCGGTACGATATCGGCCTGATACCGATACTCCAGGGTAGGTGAGGGGCTGTTTGGTCTTTCGACTGTCTCGTTGTTTTCATCCTTATCCCCTTTCCTTTATAAACATATAGAGAGGCTGAGAGGGGGGTTTTCTTGCACTTCCCTCTCTCTCTAGTTCTTGACCGTGAGCAAGGGGAGGCTTCGGGTGGAGTTCGGATCGACGCCGACATCGTGTCGGAGAGCCGGTCGAGCACACGGGCGTCGTGGTTGCATCGTTGGGAGGTCGGGCGAGCGTGTGGTTCCTCTCCTATCGACTTCTCGTCGGAATTGGATTAGCTTTCGAGGTGGGTTGATGTTAAGCTACCGGAATTTTCGGATTTCCTCCTAAGCCTAGTTGATGTCAGCATGTATTTTGGTCTTTGTATATTATGTTAATTAGCTCGAATTCGTTAATTTGCCTGCTCATTGAAATATGAATTTGGAGCATAAATAGTGATTTAGATAAATTATATATGTTGGATTTGGATTTGAGTTAGGAGAAAACTAACGATTCTATACCGTCATTTTCCAAAATTATCAGATTTAGCTCTAATAACCGTAGTTTGTTTGTATCGCCGCAGTTTATGGGCGGTGAATACCCAGAATAGTGTAGAATGCATTTACGCTTTTGCTGGGATGCCGAGTTTATTTTCACAGTAATGTATAAACTGTTCCGGACTGTCGGGTATCGTTGTGGTTGACGGTAGACCCAGATTGCTATTGTTGCATCGGATTGTGCCGAGGGCACGTAGATTATGGTTGTTAGACTAGCTAGACCTTTCTACTTTGATTACAGCCTGTGAGAGCCTGATTCAGCTCGATAGAGATACGCTTGTATACTCGGTTGGGTAGCGCCCACGAGTGCCACTCCGGAGTCGGGCTTTGTACTTTTGCGTTGTTGTCGGTTGTCCTGGATAGACTTGCTCTCCACTGACGACCCAGCGTGGTGATGGTTAGTGTAGTTTCGGCAGGCGGGACGAGTGTGTTCATAGTCTCTAGTGAGATTGGGTCAGAGGTTTTATTTTCTACAGATAGTTAGTGTTAGATCGTGATAAGATAGTGGCATATAGCTGTAGATTTTTGTGCAGCTTCCTTTACTATCCTTGAGCATACTTCTATAGACTTAGTGGGTGAGTCGTTGAGGTCGGTAGCAGTACCCACTGAGAACTACTTCTTTTTGCAATAGTTCTCACACCCAGTTGTTGACCCATTTTGCAGAGCCTTCTTCTGCGGCTGCTGCTACTGTTGATCTGGACAGTGGAAAGAGAGTCGCGAGTTAGATCCTTTCTAGAGTTGTTGCTGATCTAGAGGAGTACCAGCTTCAGGTAGTGCTAGTTTTTTGTTCTTGTACATACAGATGTTAGAGCCTCGCTGGAGCGAGTGATTTTGTATTTGGATACTATGTATGTATAATGAACCGTTGTTAGTTGTTTGTTTGTTTGTTTTTCAGTTTAGTAGCTCTATACTACTAATTGTAGTTTTGTATGATTGTATGTACAGGTACAGTTATCGTTTCGTATACAGAAAAATTTTCTTTGTATACGGCGGATTTGTCGGCGTGCCAGGAAAAACGAGTAATCCGGGGCATGACATTTTTTTTAAAAATTAATCAAATTTAATAGTTTTAAAAATTGTTCAATAAATAATTTTTTAAACTAAAAAATAAAAATATGAATGTATCACTTAGCTCTACAGATTTAGTTAGTATATTTTATGCGATGCTCAAAATTGAATTTCGTAAAATATAAAATTAACTTAAATTCTATCAATATTTCTTTTATTTTTTAATCTACAATCTATATCTAAATACCAAATATTATAAAATAAAAATGTATATTTAATACAAATAGTTTAAACTATTAAAAAATTATTTATATATTTTAAATTTTTATAATAACAAATAAAAAATAAAATTGGACTTAAAAAAAGATTATAATTTTTTTCCCATATATAAAGAGAAAAAAATTTGAAGTTAAAAAAAAAAAACCTCCACTCTCCACGAGTTGGGCTCCGCCCAAACAGGGCCAACCTACGCGCGAGCGCCCGCGTCAACTCGCGCCCCGTCCGGCCCGCGACTCGCGCTCTCATTCGCCCCCGCGCCTGTGCCGGCTTGCCCCACGCCCGCGTCCGGGCCGGCCCACGCCCGCGCCCGTCGTATGCCCACGCCGTCGCCCGAGCCCCGCTCCTCCGTCTCTCGGC